>NW_017306389.1:1996900-1998143 GCF_000935625.1 Nanorana parkeri
TGGGAGTGAGGTGGTGTTGGTGGGGTCGTCCCTCCTAACATTCCTACCAGACCTGAAGGGTCTGGTACGAATTGGGTGGGAACCTCACGCTTTTTTTTTCCCTCTTCTGCAGGATGTTTTGTTTTTTTGCAACGTACATTCTTTCAACAAACAGCAATTCGTACAGACTACCGCTAACGAATTTAGTCTGAATCCGAATCCCGAAACGAATTGACTTTCGGACCCGAATCCCGAAAAACGAAATAACGCAAAATTCGGATCAAAACAAAACACATTTTTTGCCGGTGCACATGTCAACTTATTATGATTAATTTGATATATTTTACTTAGTTTAATCAGTCTAATCTGAGTTTCTGTAACCCATTGTACTAGCCGGGATCCAGAGAGCACCTCACAGGTTTGCTTGGAACATAATTCCTCCTGTATCTGCAGTATACCTTCCTCCCTCTCATTCCTTTATCACCAATCACATTCACACTTCTAAGTCCAGGTTGAATCTGATTAAACATTTAAGTATGGACATTGTTTGCACCAGGTATGTTAGAGACAGCAGGAAGACTGTAGAGGTTGTGTTTAAAGCTCACCACACATATTACAATCTGATTGTACAATCTCCCTTAGCTCTACCAGCAATTATGAAGTGTGAGGGCCTGACTGGAAACAGATTGGTTGGATAGTTAAGGTCAGGCCCGGATTTTCCCACAAGGCCACCGAGGCCCGGCCTTGGGGCGGCAGAGCGGCCTTGTGGGGAAGTTGTGGGCGCCAGTGTAAGGTGTCCCGGTGGCGGACCGTAGTGTGCGGCTGCCGTCCAATCACGACGGGGTGGGCCGAGGCTCCGCCCACCGACTCTCTATTGTGGAACCTGGCCTTGGGGCAGCAGGGAGAGTAAATCCGGCCCTGGTTAAGGTAGGCCCTCATATCACATAGTTTTGTTAAATCTAAAGTTGTTTGAACAGAAATTGTATGGTCAGATTGTAATGTAAATGGGGACCCTAAAGCTGGCCATACACCTAGATATTGTATGCAGATTTTCTATGGTCAGATGGAAAAAGTGCAACAGATTCCTCCATCTACGCTAAACTGTGTGGATGGAGGAATCTCCCACTGGGCAAAGCTTTAGTATCTTGCTAGTCAGCCCCGCTGGCTCTCAAAACACCTGAACAATGCCTGTATCCAATCAGATTGTTCAGGTTTTCTAACAGCCAGCGGTGCCGACTAGCAACATACTGAAGCTTGGCCCAGG
>NW_017306389.1:1998249-2046669 GCF_000935625.1 Nanorana parkeri
TATACATATATATATATAACTGTAAAAATTTAGTAGTGACATCATCACTGTGCTGTACATAACCTATGCTGAGAGCAGAGCTGTGGGAGGAGCCAAGCAGGCCCCACCCACTACAGCAAGGGTGGGCAGCTCCAGCCCTCCAGCTATGGTCTAACTACAAATTCCATCATGCCTCTGCCTCTGGGAGTCATGGCTGTGGCTGTCAGAGTCTTGCAGTTCCAAAACAGCTAGAGGGTCAGATTTGCCCACTCCTGCACTACAGGCTGCCTGCAGAAAGCTACAGGAGGGGGCGGAGACAAGACCAGTCATCTCGAACAAGGAGAGAGAGCAGCCGTGACCGGTCTTTATTACCAGTTTGAAGCTTCTGTACAGAGGTAAATGTTTACACTGATTTATGGCAAAGTTCCGGAATGAATACTCAAGGCACACCAAGATGCAAGTAAAAATACACAAGGCTCTTGTATTTACATAATCTTTGTTTATCCCGGAGTTCAGCTTTAAAATAAATCCATGGCCTAGTCATCAAACAAGCTAAACAAGGAGGAAGATACATCTCTTACAGGTTCTCCTGGATTTTAAACCAAGTAGACATTGAGCATAATTAAATCTGGAATTTCCCAACCAAAGTGAGATTGCAATCCGTTCTTTCTGCCTGACCTTCTAACCGTGCTCGCTCCCCCCCCCCTATTTGTGATGCTGCTGCTGTCATATCAGCCAATTTATAATGTCAATGAATCTCCGTAACAGAACATGTCTTGTAAAACTGGGTGTATAGTTGGCTCAGTGTGCCAACCTGCAAGTGCACTCTTGTGTGCCCCAGGGTGATCACATAACCTCAGGAGGAACTTCGCTTAGGAAGCCTAGGGAAGAGTAAAAGTAACATCCACTCAAATGCTAATTTGACTGATCTGCTTTTAAATGTACGCATTGGAGTGTGCTGAGCATTGCAACTGGAATCAGTGCATCACGGTTGAAATACACAGGCTCCTACACACTCTTCCACAGCCACAGGTATGTACAGAGGTATGGATCTTCTGTTATGGGGCTGGAGGAAGTAATCATTGGACTACAACGGTGCGCCACTGAGATCTTCTCTCTGCTGCAGTGGCAGATGGGACGTGTAGCCTCTCCATTCACAGATCCTGTACCCCGTCCCCACAGCTTCACTGAATGCAAATGGAAATAGTAGAAACTAAGCAGGGAGAAGAACCTCAGGATTCAGGTAACTAGGGGAGGGGGGCTGGGAAATGTGACCATGTTTCATGTTACACCCTAAATATGTCACATGAAATATTCACACAAATGTGGAGTATGCTTTTACTGCATTTATATATTTAAAAAAAAAAAAAGTAAGATCATAAAATGAAAGTGTATGGTCAGTGCAAAGTGTGAAAAGTAGACCTAGGACCTAGTTCATACAGCCTTCAGCTTGTATAACACCCGTGTGTACAACAAGCAAGCAAGTAATAACCCGCCCCCAAGCTTCCTGATTGGCAGGTAAGCCGGCTCCATGATGATTGGCTGGAAAGCTGGCTTTCCAGCCAATCAGAATCAAGCTGACTGTTCGGCAGGCTCGATGCTGATTGGCTGAGAAGCCGGCTTCTCAACCAATTAGCTTTGTGCCGGCTTCCCGGCCAATCACTAAGCCGTTAGGCGGGCCATTACTTGCCGCCCAGCTTCCTGGTCGCACGGGAAGCAGGCTCCATGTTCCCCTACGACACTGCCGGCCAGAGGAAATCTTCCTCTGACCGGAAGTTCTGGTATTGGAGCATTTGGGTGAGTACAAGTATCGGTCGATACTAGTATCGGTATCTGTGCATCCCTACTGATAACAATAAATAAAGTATGATAAAAAAAAAAAAAATGGAAGTAATTTTTTTTTTTTTTTTTTTTAAATAATGCTCTCCTCCCCCACATACACGCACATACAAAAGCAAACATGAGACAGGTTTGCCTATGTGCAAAAATGACAATTAAGCACTTTTCTAGTAAAAATTCAGATTTATTTATTGTGTGTAAAAAAAAAAAGAAGCTCCAGACGTGAAGGGGTTAAACAAGCTGCCAGCCGGCTTCAGTAAGGTTCAGCACCACCAATGTGTTAAAAGCCTACTAGGAGCCTCTTTAAAGTGAAAGTCAGCACCCCCATTAAGCTCTGTATTTAACATCCTCATACTATTTTCTTAAAAAGCTTAAACAAAGCTGCTTGAAGATTCCCGAGATTTTGCAGCACACACTTCTTTTATACCGTTCACAAAACTAGAAGCTCTGCTCCAGGTCTATACAGAAAAACACCTCTTCACTGCGAGTGCTGGTATGATTGCAAGTCCGTCCTCACCAGCCAGAACATCCCATAAAAAAGATATTCATACTGCATTCCAGAAGAACATAAAGGTCATGTCCACCTGCCTGAACTCCTATCACTAACGCGTTTCACCCACAATAGGTTTCTGAATAAGCCCTATTGAGGATGAAAACACGTTACAGGGGGGAGCTCAGGTGCATGAATGTGACCTTTATCTTCAATAAATTTACACACAGAGTGTGCGGTATGAACTGCTTTTATACAAGCTGAAGTCAGTAGAAACAAGGCCTTTTAAATATAAGTACCTGAATTTAGCTGATTTCAGCTTCCCTGTACAGCAACACTCTGAGGCTAGGTTTACACCTAGGCGATTTATCGCGCACATTTAACAGCAAACAAAGATTCCCATTGAAGTGAATGGGGCCTGTTCACACCTTTGCGTTGCGTCGCACGGCCAAAATCGCCTGTCGCGCAAAAAGGTGCAGGAGCTATTTTCTGGCTGTTGTCGCGTGGTTTGGGTCCCATAGACATCTCTATGCATTGAAAAACGTGCGATTTTCCTGGACTCTGCACAAGTCAGGTTCAACCGTTGAAGCTCACATCCATTTTCACCTTTTCTATAAAGAACTCATTAGAGGGCACAGTACGCAGACAAACATCACCTGTTATTTGGTGGATTCTCCAAAACATCATTCAAACTCTGAAAAATTCCCCTAAACTCCCCTAAAAAGCCAAACCTCTCCTGTGAAGAATCTTTGAATATTAGAATGTTTACATTAAAGTTTTATAATGACTAAACCAAACAGACAATATAAGTAACGACTGCATGTGTTAAATAGTTAATTCATCTTAAACTACACAGCCTGACATGAACACATACTTATCTATATACTAATGGATACAAAACAGGCTTGTGACTTCCTTGTATTGTAGCCAAGATATTATCATGTGTAACAATGTACAGAACTTTTATTGTACTGTGGCAGGTCATAGATATGTGTGGTGGAAACATTTCACATGTAAAAAAACAATGATCATTGTTTGGATTAAATGGTCTGTTAACCTCCTTTTACATTGCTTATGAATATTCATATTTTTCTTTAAAAAAACTACTGCTGATGTACTATCATTAGATTTATTGACCAATAAAATGAATTCCTTGATTTAAATTCACGTTTGAATAGAATTTTGATTGATTACGGATTACATAGATATATGTAGTAAGATACAGAGATGAGATCATGAGAGATGTAATTAGGCTGAAACCAGAGGAAGTCTCACACAGTATAGATTCAGAGCAGATAAGAAGAAGGTAACTCCTTCCTATGCTGCAGGTCAGGACATCTAGAAGCTAGACGGGATGTTTTTGTATAGTGGGTTTTTGTATATCAAGGGCTGGTGCAGAGCTGGGCGATCCAGGACACGCGTCAGCAATTGATTTCAATGGGGTTAAATCCGCGCGGCAATCGCAGAAAAAAGATACTTGTATCCTTTTTAGCGGCTCAGGAGGACATGCGGCTGTCCGGCGCGACTGGGGTGCCATTAGAAAGTAATGGCTCCGCCAGGGCAATCGTCAGAGGTGGGCGACTCCATGACACCACCGCAGTATACCGTGCAGTATCGTTCAGGATTGCCGCGCACTCATGGATCGACCCAAGTGTGAACCTAACCTGAATAACTATAACATTGTTTAACCCCTTCGTGACTGACGACGTACAGTAGAAGGGGTTAAAACATGATTTGTTAGAGCAATGCAACCCAAAACGGATTTTCGGTTTGGGGTGCAGTTGAACAGATTTAGATCCCCTGCTGGATCTCCACTGTTGTCTGGTTTTCCTAACACATCAGTGAGCCACTTGTCAGCTATTGTTTGGGATACATATTACTCACCTTTAGTTTTTAGGGCAATATGCATAACATTTTATTGCATTTTTGGATACTCTGGTTTCTTTTCTGGATTCTATTAGTTTCTATTATATTTTTTTGTTATGTATTTGTTTCATTTGTTGTCACATATATACATAATTTTTGCATGGTCACTACTTATGGTTTGCTGAGATTGTTATTTTGGGACCAGGGTCGTCCCTGAAAAGATATTCCATTGAGAATAGCTGAGTTTTTTTATACTATACACCCCATATGTATCCATCCACAATTCCATTTGGTTGATGTTGGGTTGCAGTTATAGGTACAATATATGTTTTTATATGCCATGTATTAATATTATAATACAGGATTTATATGGCTCCAGTTTACAGAGCGCTTTACAAAATGAAGGGAGACAGTACAGTTTTGATAAAATGTGAATACAGGGGAGTTAGGAGGGCCCTTACAATCTTACAGTCTAGTAGGAGGTACAAGTAATACAAAGTAAAAATTGTGTGGGTTGAGTTGATGGAAGAAGTAAAAGGACAGTTATGTTGAGGTGGGATATTTTGATTATTATTATTATTATTGACATTTGGAAGGATCCATGTGAATTGTTGAGTGTTTTATGATTATTTAATGGATTAGGATAATGCTGATTGATCTGCTTATGAACTGTATGTTCATGGACTGTGTTTTTCTCCGTTTAATATTTAATAAAAAAAATAGCTTTTTGTGGTGGTGTAATATTGTGATAAGAATGTGCTTTAGTAGTAATATGGGATTTGTGGCATTATAAATTGCTGTCCAGAACAGAAAACCTCTTTTCCTCCAGCAGATGCTCTGACAGCTTGAGATCCAGTTTTCAGCCAAGCTACCATTGTTATAAGCATGCAGTTTTCAATGTATTCCCATGGAGTATCCATTACAGGGCACAGAATACACAAACAATGCCACACTGTCTATAGTGCATCATACCATAGCAGTATAATTGGCAGATCATTCACTTTAAGGTGGATGTGAGACCACTATGAGACCACTTACCTTCTTCAATAGTCATTCTCTTCCAGGCCAGACCAGCTTGTAGCTGCAGTAAGGTGCTGTAGCTTCCGATGCCAGCAGGGGAGACAGAATCACCCATCTTCCATGACCCGTAAGGTTTCTTAAAAAATATTATAAATGAACTCCAGGGAAAACTTTTCTTAACCGTTGCAGTGGGGCAACCCCTGTACTGCAAGGGTTAAGTGCTCGTTGGTCTATGTGCAAACAAGCTTTTCACTCACCTCATAGTTCTAGCCGACCTGTGACAATGAGACTGTCACAAGTCGGCTCAGTAGATCGGGAGGTGAGCGAACACATACCGGCGTTCGCTCACATCTCGATCCTGTCACGGCTCTCTGCCGTGACAGGGGAGGGGCTGGATTCCCCCCTGCCCGCTCCGCCAGCGCTGACTGGCGGAACGGACGGGGGAGGGGGCGGGTACAGCTGGCTCTGCCTCTTGATAGGCAGAGCCAGCTGTCAGTCACGCAGCTGGGCGGATCCCGGCACAATTGTCGGGATCCACTTCAGCTGCGGTGTCTCAGTATACCGTGAGCTGTTGCTCGCGGTATACTGCGGCATCTCGGTATACCGCGAACTACAGCTCGCAGTATACTGAGCCTAGGGTGATGGGAGGACACTAGTTTGTGTCCTGCCGTTACCCTAAGGAGAACTATGGGGAAAAGCCTTAACCCCATAGTTCTCCTTTAAAGCCAGCTTGCTTTTAGGCCCCATTCACACTGAGCGATTTATCGCGCGATTTTTGCAGCAATATCGCTCATATTTCCACGCGATATCGCTCTATGTAGCTTCTCCAATCCATTTCAATGGAGCTGTTCACAACTCGTCGCTCAATATCGCTCAATATCACTTGTAGCTCGTCGCTGGTAGCTTGTCGCTCCTACATGACCCTTTTTTCGAGCGATTTTGCTCCTGATTGCATACAGCCCAATAGAAAAAAGTCGCTCAATATCGCTAGTCGCGCAATATCGCTCAAAATCGCGCGATTTTCATGTCGCTCAGTGTGAATGGGGCCTTAGACTGGTCCTTCCAGTGTCTCTCCCCCTCCGCTTCAGCGGTCTAAAGACCCCGAGTCATCACGTTCTATACATTCACAGTGCAAAGGATGT
This sequence comes from Nanorana parkeri, assembly GCF_000935625.1. NCBI lineage: Eukaryota > Metazoa > Chordata > Amphibia > Anura > Dicroglossidae > Nanorana > Nanorana parkeri. The sequence continues at coordinate 2,004,586 of NW_017306389.1, forward strand.
AAGGACGCCAAGATACATACCATCGCTGCAGCGGAGGAGGAGACAGGCTCGAGGTAGTGCTGTAGGTGGCAGCCGGCTCCAAGATTTGGGTATTACTTTTTACAAACAATTTCTACTGATAATAGAAATTATATACCAATTGTGTAAAAAGACTATCTTCCAGTAGCTGTTTTTAATGTTATTTTTGACTAGTTGCATCAGTTCTGTCATTTTTACACAGATTCACTGTGGTGTCTGTACTGTGTTGGTGAATCTGGGGCTATTTATTCCACTTGTGACACAACCAGACAGTGAAATCATAGAGGTTATGGTGAGAAAGGACTTAAAGCAATCAAAGAGCCCTCCAACCAAATCAGAGTTGTAGCACTGTAGAGTATTCATAGAACAGAAGCTAGTCACATGTCTCATTCCATCACATATCCCAATAATAAGATGATTCTTTTTCATTTCATTACGGTGAGTGTAATGATGCAAGTCATTGCTTTATGCCCCACCGGCCCCATGCACATCCAGAACCGTTGGTGTATAGTGCAGATCCAGCAGAATATTAAAGAGCCATTTATTCCAAACTGCATACAGCTGTCCCAGGCTGAGTGACACAGCCAGTGTGTGTGTGTGTATATGTGTGTGTACTGCCCTCCCAGCGGATGCATACTGAGCACTGAACAGGCTTGATGGGTTCGGCTGGGCGTATTCAGATCACTCAGCAGAAAAAGCTGCTGGACCAAATGCACTGACAGACTCCCCGGGATAGAGGCTGACCTATGATAAGAACACTACAGCCAGAGAGCCTGCTTCCCTGACCGAGGATTGTACCACACCACTGAGATTGGGAGCGCTATATCTTCAATCAGAACAGGCTGTTATAGCAGAAGAATGGAGACCAATGGCTCTGTACGAAGCAGGGATCACAGTAAGTACAATTTCTGTCCAAATGTTTAGTTTATGTCCATTGTGCAAAGTAATAGAGGTGGAGCCCCTGGCAGACCAGCACTGGGTATTCTGACATAAAGGGTGACAGCCAAGATTTGTATACAATGCTGGTAACTTCTGATCATCAGTGTTGTTTCCTGGATCAGCCCACACAGGGTCCCTTACGTTGTGCTGAGTTATGAACACAGTTTAGAACTCACTGGTTTAAAAATCGAGGATCCCACACCAGCTGCATGATTGTATCCTGCAAGCTCAGAACCTTCTATCAGCATAGGATTTAATGTTGGCCATACATGAAACAATGAAGGAACGATCAATCACAGACGTGATTGTTTCAGCGCCCATTTGCCCACATAGAGGGGCAGGTTTTTTTTCATGCCGGTGCATTGTTGTGCAACAACGTGCATTTCCTTTGTGCATTGATTTGCGTTTTGACACACGTTTCCAATTAGTTTTTAAAAGCATTTGAAGTGAATAGAGATAAGTCATTGACCAAGGATTTTACATACATGTTACCAACCCATTAAAATGCATGTACCTTGTGTATGTGCTTTGATGCATTCCCATTGACTTCCATGAGCCTCCCAGTGCACTAAAATACAGAAAAAATGGACATATCACAGTTTAAATAACTTGCTACACGGCAGTACTGAGAGGGGAACAGACACAATCTTTCTTATAGGAACCACAACATGTTTCAGTGCGTTGTAACGTGTGTGTAAAAACTCGTTTACTGACTGGCCCTCATTATTGAAACTGATGGTTTTTAAATCAAGACGAATGTCATATTAAACAATCCTAAAAGTTCATGTATGGCCGTACCGCACAACTTGCACACTCATTGTAACAGAAAAGTAAACTATTCTGTGTTCAGTGTGTTTTTTCCCCCCCCCCCCTACCTTCTGAAAATGCCAGTTGCCTAGCTATCATGCTGATCCCCTGATTATAAGTCAGCGAACTGGCATGCAGCAAGTGAAAATAAAATAGTCAGATCTCCCCAGTTCTATAAATAAAAAAGAAAAAAAAGCATTGAACCCGCAGGATCAACATGACACCCGGGGCAACTTTAATTTTTCAAAAGAATAGCAGCCTATATAAATCAGGGTGCCAGATACTCTTTTATATGTACCATGCATGCTACAAGTTGCATTGTGTTTGGGGAGACCTAAGTGCATTAACTGCGATTGGAACGCCAACAACAGATCCTTTATTTTTAGACATAAGTCGAACACAACAGAGGATTTGTTGCTTTCAGATTTGCGTGTTTAGAGACGCTTCAGTTAGTAGGTCAGCTGAAAGCACTAATTCGGAGATGAGTGAAATGAGATCAGATGGTACATGTGCAGTCTCGTTCTCCGGAATGAGGCAGTGTTTCTCTGTGTGTTTCAGGAGGAACTAGTTTCTGGAGTCAGTCTGTGCACAGTACACAATAACACAGAGATGTGCTCGAAGCGCGGCACATACCACAGACTGGGCCATGCCAGGGTACTGCTCTTATTACATCAGCTCTCTGAACATTTTATGTTGTTACATTCACATGTCTGTCCTGACCAAGGGTTTGCTCTGTTGGCACTAAACCTTAAAAATGCATTGAAGTACCTTAACTAACTATTAACAATACTGCACCTTTTTTTTTTGTCTCACTCGGCTATAGATCCTCAAATCATCTCTGAATTGGTGCTGACACTGTCCTTCCTTCTGCAGGGTGGCAACTTTTGTTCCCCATGGTCCCTGTGTGTGTGTGTTGTAAAGTAGTCACTGCTCCAAGCTCACTGCTGTGATAGATTACAATTTCCGGTTTAGTTAGCTAATTTGTATTGACATGGTAATCTATCACAGAAGGGAGCTTGGAGCGGTGGCTACTTTACAACACACACAGGGACCATGGGGAACAAAAGTAGCCACTCTGCAGAAGGAAGGACAGTGTCGGCACCAATTCAGAGATGATTTGAGGATCTACAGCTGAGTGATGCACAAATAAGATACATGTATGCAGGAGATATTTGGGATTCTAATCATTCTCAGGGTCATGTTAGAAGCACTATGATGTCACCTTGCCTAGGCACTGATTGCTGATGCTGGGGCTAAGATAAGTTTGTTTCAAACCTTTTTCCCCACAGTTGCTTTGTATACTACTAGGATGCATCAAACTCCTATGAGGCAGGGAAGTCTGATGTAGTGGGCACAGCACCCTTACTTGCACACTAAGAATTGGTGGATTTCAGGTGGTGAGCAGGCAACACTTCACCTGTGCTGTAGCACCCAGGGTGGTAGTTACTGCTCTAGATGTGGGATAATCCAGAAAATCTTTATCTGTAAAATGATCAGTCCCAGATTCTCGCTCAACTGTCCTCTTATCAAATACCTTCTTACTTTTCCAGTCTGTCTTGGCTGCCTCCCCCACCTGCATACCATTCCTTCTCTTCACATCAATACTTCAGCTGTACTCCAGAGGCTGCATTCCTGCACAAACTTGTGTTCTGATCTAGACCGCTGTACTTCTGGAAGCCAGCAGATTAAAGTGAATCTGTGCTTTTCTCATGCATGGCAAAGCAACAGGATCACTGTAGGCCCCGTTCACACCAGGGCCTATCGTGAACACACGTCAAACGTGCACTTTGACGCACATTCACGATATGTGCACGAACGTGAAACGCGCTTGTGTTGCTGTAACTAGGTAATGGCACCCCAAACGTGACTGAAACACATTTTCCCCCACATGTTTTAACATGTGAGAGTGCACGAACACATGGGGGGGGGGGGATGCAGAATGCATGTCGCCAAATTTGCGACCTGTACTTCTTTGCTAAGCTTGGACACAGGTTTGCTTTAAACTGGACCTAAACTCAAAATGTAGTTTCACTAAACCCTACCTCCTTGCTCATTCAGGGCAAAGTGACCAGGTTTGTGTAAATGCTACATTCATGAATACCTGATACTAACCATAACCGTGCTCCCCCCTGAAGTTCCTTCTTCACTAACAGCAGCCATTAAATCCTCTGTGCTGGCTGGTGTCAGAGTACAGAGAAAGCAGTGGTGTGTCGTCGTCCCCCCCGTCACACATATTATGTCACTGTGCAGGCCAAGTGATTGGCCACTGGTCTTGAACACTAAATCATAGGAAGATGGTACCCAATACTTGTAAGCACCATGTATTTCGCAGTAGCAGCTGCAGGAAAGAGGCAACAGGGGAACACTGAAAAATGTTTGGGGAAGTAGGTTTTACTTGGGCCATGTCATTGTGCCCTGAATGGGCAAATCAACTGGGTCTCTTTTAAAAATTAGAAGGGCTTTTAGGAAGTTAGGTAGGGATATTGGAGTCAGTATAAACTTCCCTGTCCATTGCAACAAGGGAATCTTGCAGCACTAATCCTGGGTGACAGGACCTAATGACGTCACAGCTATGTGCTGAAGCACTGATGTAAGCAATCTTAGAGAATGACCTGTTGATATGCCCAAAACACATAGATGCTGCAAGTCACATAACAAATGGCAAAGGAGGGCTGAGAACTTTAGGTTTGAGGGGCAAACGCAACCAATCAGTGCTTTCATGCTAGGGACAGATTTCTCTGGGTTAAAGGACGTTTACCATGCAAAGTGTGTCATGGTGCCTCAGTGATGGGAGAGCATTGTGACACAAGGGTGTTCCTAAAGGACATGATTTATTGTGACATTCGTTTGGACAGCTTCCAGCAGCTTACTTTGCAGCTCCAAACATTCTAACACAAGTACACATCTCAGTGTTACAAAGTTTGCACTGGAATACTTCCCTCTGTTCAATTCTGTGATCACAGGCCTAAACCGGTAGAAGGTAGCTATATAGTGCCCAGCATGTGCCACTGGTTGGGCTGTGATCAATGTCTGAATGCTGAGTATCTCCACTCTTGGCCACCAGCCCAACATGTCTTTATTAAGGTGCCCATACACTGCACGATTATCGTACGATAATCGTATGCGATCGGTTTTTCGTACGATAATCGAGCAGTGTGAACGGAGACGTGTGACCGTTTCTACTGTACGGTCGCACGTCTTCTGTCGAACCAGCATGTTCGAAAACCAGCCGGGAATCGTACGATTCTCGGCTGGTTAGAACGGTGCTCGGAAGACAAATGCCGAACGGGCCGGTGTGCGCACGCGCACACTGCCCGTTCAGCATTGCGGTCATCGGAAGCCCGCCCCTCAGGGGGGCGGGCTTGCGATGATCGAGAGTGCGATCTGCCTGTCCAAGATAGGCAGATCGATCGTTTTTTTAATCCCTGTACAACCATCGCAAGACTAAAGTCCTGCGATGGTTGTAGAGTGTATGGCCACCTTTTAGATTACATGACCCAAAATTCCATAAAATCTCCATGCTACAGAAGAAGGAAATGTATGCGCTACTAAGTCTCCTACAAACCCTTTGCTATAACATGCTAGTTCCCTGGCTGTTCCTTGGTTCAGTATTTTCTAAGTGGCTGACATTCACCAGTATGCAACATGTTAAATCAGAACTCCCTATCTGTGAACTTCTCTTGGCTCAGTGAATGAGAAAAAGAATTGAAGCCATTAGATCAGGACCTAATCCGTGCAATTAGGTTTGTTTCTGAAAAGGTGGAACATGTTGCATATGATTTTCTTTCTTTGCCTTGAACTTGTTTGTACCCTGTGGTAAAAAGTGTTCTAAGATGCAAACCTGAGATTCCAGTTTTCTATTTTATGTGATCAATGGCATTTATTACTTATCCCTGGCAAGCTCCACTCATACAATGGTTTAAAAATAAATACTGGCTCATAAACTGAAACCGATGACATGGATCCCTTTTTTAATATCCCCTTTTCAGGTCAAATACACTTTGGGCTGTATACATTTTTTTTTTTTAGTAACACTTATTGTTTTGTTAAAAACATGTTTTATTGGGATAGTGGGGGGAAAAAAAGTGAAGTAACCCATAACCGGTTGGATTTATGTAAATGAGAATTTAGATGCCATATTGTCTTGTTCTAGTATTGTATAGCGATCCCACAGGCAGGGGCGTAACTAGAAATCACAGGGCCCCATAGCAAAATTTTGTATGAGGCCCGTGATTGCTAGTTATGCCACTTGCAGAGCCCACCTGAGAGTGACCCTGCAGAGCCCACCATAGACTCTCTATAGTGGGCTCTGCAGGGTCTCGGATGGGCTGCACACCTTACCTGTCGGCAATGTCTGCCTCCGTGGTCGCCCCGCCTCCTCTTCTGTCCCAGGGCCCCGCCTCCTATCGACGGGCCCACCTCCTCTTACATTACTGGCCCCACGTGCTCTTAGGTCACTGGCCAGAAGAGGCCAGTAAGAGGAGGCGGGGTTGCTCTTAGGCGGGCCTCCTTCACTGCGGCGGTCCGCGAACTCTCAAACTCTCGATCGAACACCGGTGTAACCGTCCTTTTCTGCCGCAGCTGCTGGCTGTCACTGACACAGCTGCTGAGCTGTGTCAGTGACAGCCAGCACCCTGATATGCCATAGTGACCCAGGCGGCCCATACGGCATCAGATGGATGCCCTGGCCAGGCCCCCCTGTGCCCGGGCCCCATAGCGGCCGCCTGGGTCGCTATGGCGGTTGTTACGCTACTGCCCACAGGTATATGATTGTTATTCCAAGACAGTAGCACAGGGGTGCCCACAATTTTTTGTGTTAGGATCTGCTTTTCAAATGACGAGCTACATGAGATCTACCAACGAAAAAAAAAAAACCTACTTGCTCTTTCCCTTGGCTGTCTCTCCACTCCCTCTTTCCCTTGGCTGTCTCTCCACTCCCTCTTTCCTGTCTCTCCCCTCTCTCTTTCCTGGCTCACCTTGCTGTATTTTGCAAGCAGTGCAACAGGCTGTGTAAACTAATATTCTTTGATGTAATACATAGCACTTCAACCAGCAGTATCCACATGATGACAAGGTATCAGGGAGCTTGGCTCAGCAGACTCAGGCTAATAGGTAATAATCATGTTTGCACAGCTAAATAAATATACCAAAATGGAATAAAGGGGCCGCCATTCACACCCTTAACTCTGGTTACGCCACTGATACCAGCATCAGCTTTGAGAGCTACTGGTGGATCACGATCTACCTAATAGGCACCCCTGCTCTAGCACAACTTCACATCAGAAACCCCCTTCACTTCTTTCATATCACAAGCTGCGTCACGCCTACATCATGAAAACACATGATGCTGTGTGGAAATTTCGAGGTAGCCCCGGTTGAAAAAGGTCTAGTTTGTGTGTTGGAGGGAAGGGAGGTGGTACAAGATAGCTGGCCTAGGGGAGATAAAAGTATAAACACGGCCCTATCTGCTCCATAACATAAATTGTTTTTTTTTAAAAAGGGGATGTATTGCAGGGACAAGTCTATAATTTTGCCACTTTATAGATCATTGGTTCGACCTCATCTGGAGTACGCGGTCCAGTTCTGGTCACCAGTACTAAGAAAAGATGTCCTTGAGTTGGAAAAAGTCCAGCGGAGGGCAACCAAACTAATTAGGGGTATGGAGGACCAGAGCTACGAGACAAGGCTACTAAATTTAAACATGTTCACATTGGAGGTGAGGAGATTGAGGGGGGATATGATTTCCATGTACAAAATGTTCAATGGTGGCAGCAACATTAGCGATAAACTGTTTAAAATTAACTCCGTTACAAAAACTAGAGGCCACCACCTAAAATTGGTGGAAAAAAAATTCCAGCACAAGGGGCGAAGGGGGTTCTTCACAGTAAGATCAGTTAGGGTCTGGAACTCACTGCCACAGGCGGTGATTTCAGCAAATAATGTGGAATTGTTCAAGAAACTTTTGGACGATTTCTTAAGGGACCGTAATATACAGGGGTACGGGTACTCCTAGAATGAGATCCTAATAGGTTGGACTTGATGGACTAATGTCTTTATTCAACCTCAAATACTATGTAACTATGTAACTATGTATAAACATGAATGATTGCGTGACACATCCATTTACTGTATATAAAGGGAGATCAATCCTCAGATATCTGCAGACCACTTCATGTTTCTTACTGGGCAGTAACCAGATTTTAGGTGTGATATATTAAACAGATAACTGTTTTATATCTATTATTGGATTCTAGCTGTTGGCTATAATATTATACAATTCACCTAATATTATCTCCACCAGTCTCTGTAGTTTAGGCATGTGTGTTTCAGAAATTCATCTAGAGGAAAGACTTTTAGAGCAGCACAGAAAATATTGTCCAGTCATATCCTTTTTGCGTTTTTCTAAAATGATGCACAGTTTAACTGCAGTCTCGACAAGTTATGCAATGGGTACTTTTATCTCTATATACTGTATGACCATGCAGTTAATATGTCTTAAAGCCCAACATTCCATCCAGTGTTTTGTTAGGTTTGGATACGAAAGGAAAGGTTAAAACCTCAGCCATTTTTTTTTTCTTTGTCTGTGTCCCGGTTTTTTCATTCACTTCCTGACAAATGTCAGGTAGAGCTGGAAATGAGGGGGAATCTCCTTTTATGGGAAAATAGATTGCAATGATAGTGAGGTCCCATGAACCTCAAACTGTGTAAAGAGAATAGGGGAGTAGTACTGAACATGGTGCCACCCTCCATTTTCCTAAGAATTTGTGAGTTGGTAACAAAAATGGTCAAATTTAAATCTCCTGTCTATGCTAGGTAGGCAGAATAGGTGACACATTTGACAAAAACAGTCCTATGATGTAATTAGAAGGAATGCAGGGCATCATACATCTTCACTAGCCCAGGCCTTGTTGTAAATGGTCATGTCATAAACAGTATAGAGACCAGCTCCATCTGTGTGTCTGGTACATTATATTAACCTAGAGCTGAATTTTCATAGATCACAAACTCTCAAATCGAAGGCCCCGTGCACACAAAGGTGGCATTGTTTTTGTGCGTTTGTACGTGTGGGTTCAGCGTGCTTTTTTTTTGCACGTTTGGCACATTCTTTTTTATGTGTGAAAACGCATATTTTGACTGCTCAAGGAACATTGCGGTCAATCGACGAACGCATGTACAAACGCGCAAAAACACACACGAAAATGCGCAATATGCTTCTGCCGTGTGTTTACATTGAAGTCTATGGGGTGAAAAATGAGGTTAAAACTGCCAAAAGGAGCTCGTGTACTTTTCTGCATTTGGGGTTTTGCTGCTGGCGTTCTGCAGCTCAGGTGTGAACAGGGACCATTTAAATTTATAGGATTTCTTGTGTTGGGTGTTTAAAAGCGCTCTTTCGACATGTGAACCAGGCCTAAATCATTCTTCATACCTACTACGGTAATGGAATGAACTGGCGACATTAATGTGTAAGGAGATACCACTCAAAACCTATACACAACCTTTATTACAAGGTCCAGAAGGCTAATAAAACACGTTAGACCTTCTAAGAGAACTATACATCAGATCTATATCATGTTTGGTATCTTATACATTTGTATTTTTATTCTACTGAATAATATGCTGGTTGTTGGGTTGTGAAACCTTGTCATATTGAATTATAGATGTAACCAAGATAGTTGGCATTAGGGTGTGTTTGCTGAGCATAATACAGTACTCTCCAGAACACCTACAACACACTCCTTGGACCCTTTGATTGGGCGGAGTTAGCTCTGTGACACATGGAAAAGCTGCTGCATTTGGCAGCTGGAGCTCCCGGTTTCCATCAAAACTACTAAAGATTACTGAGAGCCACTTCAGGAGGGCCAGTGATTCTTGCCAACTTCAAATTGGACTTATCTACCGTGTTTCCCCAAAAATAAGACACTGTCTTAAATAATTTTTGGCTCAAAAAAAAGGTCTTATTTTCGGGGTAGGTCTTATTTGTTTTTTGTTTTTTTTTTATGTACAACAATCCACACTTATTCATATAGAAAAGTCTACATGTATTCATGTACAAAAACCATGGTGATCAGGGTAATCAGGGGTGTCGTACCTTTCCAAGAGCAATTTGGTAACCAATCGCTGGCCAGAATGAGCGAAGCGTGCTTTTACTATCGATTCCTCACAGGCGGAGTGCATTTGGAATCACTCCACCTGTGACAGGAGCCAGCGCTATAGAGGAGGCATTGGCTTATGCGGCTCTGCTCCCTCCGCTGACGCCTCGCTTCCTCTAGCGCTGGCTTCATTGGCACCGCTGATTCTCTCCTGCCTCTCCAGGTTCCCCCCTATGCCACCACCGGCACTGGCAATGGTCACAACTAGGTCTTATTTTTGGGGTAGGTCTTATCTTTTAGCAATTCCCAAAAATAGTACTAGGTCTTATTTTCGGGGTAGGTCTTATTTTCAGTGAAGCAGGTTACAAGTGATCCAAATTCTACATTGAGACAAATACAAGTATTTTTTTGCTTCTAAAACGTTGTAGTTTTACTGTTGCTTATGTTTTTGTTCATACTTTTTCTATAAATATATATATTTGCACAATTTTTTATTTAAACCTATATTTAAAAAATTGCTTAGTTTAATCTCTTACTGCTCTAACTAGAAATGAAAGAACTTTGCCTTTCTGAAGAAGCTTCTGTAACATTCCTCTGTGGGCATGGCATCGAATGATAGACAGAACTGTGAGGATGCTATAAGCAATGTGTGTTCCAGTTAAAACACGTGTGTGTGTGTGCGTGTGCATAAAGGGTTTACCACTGAATGAACCTGCTCCAGTGACAATCACTTCTAAGCTTCTGCTTAGATTGTTGTATAATGAGCTGGGAAATCTTTGCACAGGGTGAGACTTTGTGTCACATGGATTACAAAGAATTTATTAGAGCGGAGGAGTGGCTGTTCTTGTGTTAGAGGTTCTTAATGCTGAACAATACAAACCAGATTGTTGCCTGTTATGTGAGACAGTAAAATATTTATTTGGCTAGATATTCAGATATCAACATATAAAGGCAAGGCAAGCATTGCAGCCATCGGCGGGGCGGGCTTGCGATGATCGCAAGTACGATCTGCCTGTCCATGATGGGCAGATCGTACGTTTAAAAAAAAATTACTTTACAACCCTCGCAAGGCAAAAATCTTGCGAGGGTTGTAAAGTGTATGGCCAGCTTTAAGTCCATACCTAGCTAGCCACGGTTTACTAACCACTTCTATGTATTAAAAAATTCACCTCTGTACACTTTTTATGTCAATTTGTCTGTGGGATACTCTGATGAAGGTGCTAGATAAGGATGTTGACCTCCATTTTTATTACACTTGTGCATTGCCTGTAATTGTCCTGATTTCCATGAGACTAGCCTGTATTTTGCCATTTATTCTGTGACCCAATCTGGCCCGCTGCATGCTGACACCAGAACAAAAAACAAATCCAAATGTATATATCTGTGTGTGTGTGTGTGTGTGTGTGTGTGTGTGTGTGTGTGTGTGTGTGTGTGTGTGTGTGTCCTGCCCCATAAGACACACCAGGATGTAAGAGAAAATCTCTCTAAAATATCTAAATGTCATTGTTTCAAAATGTCATTGTTTCAAATATATCGGTTACACTGAGAACTGAAAATGTTTAGATACAAAGCATAGGGAGGAGCTGTGATCTTACAACATGTCCTGGCAGAGTTAATAATTCATTATAAAGGCTCATTTTATGCCACTGCAGTGCATTAATGCACGTAATGCCATGCGTCAACGTGTGCTATGTGAAGGCGGCCCAATCAAACTGAATGGGGGACCAATGCACCATTTCTGCAAGCCGGCCACAATGCACGGTTAGTGGGTTGGTACATCAGAAAGGTGCACTGGGGAGCCATTCAGATCAGTGTATATATATATATATATATATATATATTTTTTTTATTGTGGGATTGTTTTTTAATCCTTTCACCTCCCCCTTCTGTCATGTATCTGATGTGCAACCTGTCTCTGTATGTATCATGTATATTAACCACCTCTTCTCCCTTATCCTGCACACTAACCACCTCATCTCCAACTCCTCTTCCCTTTATGTATCACTTATGATGTACTGTATCTAGAGCACTAAAGCCAAGCTCCTAAGGTAAGAATTCCACCATTAAAGGAGTGCAATGATGTCAATATGTTGACCGGCTTTGTACAGCTGGAAGCTGGAGTGATAAAGCGGAACCATAATGTAGTACTTCAAAGGAGGAAGCAGATCCTGCATATGTAATCGGCAATTATGGCTGCACCCTGTACATATAAAATTAAAAGTCAAGCACGGAAAGAAGGTTTTTTTCTAAACTTTAGCATATATTAATGTTCACGTAAATTGGATCCCTTTTTTTACATTTATTTAAAACATTGAACGGCTATATATGTTCTGTTAAACAAATGGTGTCTGTTCAATTGCACACGTTATATATTACACTTTGGTTGTGCTTAGTAGTATGGCAATCCTAACGGAATATTCAAAATGACAATCTCCTTTTTAGTGACAGACCTGAGACTTCTTGCATTGAAATTCATTGGTAATTGAGACCAATAGCTTAATATAACAGTCATGAAAGCTGTGTTAACTGTTTTACATTAGCTTCTAGGTGTATTCAGCTTATGATTTTACTACACAAACTGTGAGAAATCAGATTTGAGTTTAAGGTTAAGAAAAGGTCACAATCTTATTTCCATGGTTCACAAACACTTACCTGGTTTCGGATATAATTAACATGCTGTTTGTTAGTAGTAAGGTGCAGCACCTGTCGCCTATTCCCAGCCAATGAGTTCACTAACGGCAAATGACATCACAGTGGCATGACATGTCTCGTGCAAACTGGACCCATCATTTACCTTGACACTTAACATGAATCAGAGTACGTGTAAAAATGACTATATCACACAAAAAAAGGCTGTCCTAAATCCCACTGTATGAACTAAAGCCTAGGCAGTCTAGATTACATGGTCTATGGCTACCAGGAGCATTGTGGGTTTTTTAAGCAACTGTTTCAGTCGGGCAGATCCTGTCTGATAGATTTGCAATAAATGAGGGCAGCGTTTTACAACCTTTTTTTCAGTCATGGAACCCTTTAAAAGTATTTAAAATTTTAGGGGGGGTTCGGCCAATACTCATGTAAGGGGCCCGGGCAGCCTGGGGGGCCCGCCCGGGACCCTTAAATGAGTATCGGCCACTGGTGACAGGCGAGGAGGAGGCCTGGCCCTAGTCGCGCTGGTCTCCAGCGTTGCCAATCCAGCGGCATCGTTGCAGGCTGGGGCCCCATCGGCACCGCTACTCGATTGATCTCGGGCTGGCCAGAAGTGACATCACGTCACTTCCGGCCAGTCCAGCGGCAGAGGAGTAGGCCGCAGGTAAGAGGAGCTGGGGGAGAGGGAGAAGGGGAGAGATGCAGCCCTGACCAGCCCACCTGAGACCCTTGCAGAGCCCACCATAGAGAGTATCAGATGGACTGTGGAGCATCTATGGTGGGCTCTGCAGGATCACTCTCAGGTATGTGTGGGTCTCAGCTGGTCCCTGCGTCCAGCGCGTCCCTAAGCCCTGAGTTAAATTAATATACTGTTCTGCATTGCTGTATAAATGGCTCAGTGTTTTCTGTACAGCACTGTGGTATAGGTCAGAGCTATATCAATGTATAATAATAGTATGTGTCTGTGGGGGGGACATTAGAACATTAGAGTGTAAGCTCCTCCTGTAAAGATCCTCCTGTAAAGAGACTGATGTGACTGGCTCAGTGTTCTCTGTACAGCACTGTGGTATATGTCAGAGCTATATAAACCCCAGACTAAAATGTAAGCAGGCATGTTGTGTCTGCTGAGGCTAAGGTTTGTGAAAATTAGAAATTGTGCATTTACATGACTGAGAAGTACTAGGCTTTTCCATCTATGGTCCCTGTGTGTGTTGTAAAGTAGCCACTGCTCCCAGCTCGGTCCTGTGACCGGGGGCAAGCTTGGAGCGGTGGCTACTTTACAACACACACAGGGACCATGAAGAACAAAAGTAGCCACCCTCCAGAAGGAAGGAAAGTGTCGGCACCAATTCAGAGATGATTTGAGGATCTACGGCTGAGTGATACACAAATAAGATACATTTTTGTTAATAGTTAAGCTACTTGAATGCATTTTTAAGATTTTACCTCGTTGAAAAATGGGGACATTGATTACAATCTGGCTCTGGTTGTACTTATAATGAACCCAACTGTATAACCCGAGCTGACCTGCTCATTTTTACTGTTGTCATCAAATGTACAGCGGATCTGTAGCGCAGCAGGAAATGGTCACCAATAATAATGTACAGGAGTCCCAGAGTTTTCTAAGCACTATAGTGTTGGACAATGCAGGCAGGTTATTGACAATGCACTGGGCTGTTTGTAAACCAGACATTCTTACATTTTATAGCTTACTGTACTGTCCTATTAAAATATAATAGCACGGTCTTTGTGACCTGATTTGGTTACAGTAAGCTTTACATTTTGTTTGGTCCTGAACTATGCGAGTTAAAAAGAATACAGAAGGATGTTCTAAGCAGTTATTCAGCCATAAACAAATCAGTATAATAATGTTTACCCAAATTGCATGATCTCTTGTGCAATAGGTATCTTCTGCTTTCCTAAAGTGAACCGGCCATTACATGATAATGGTTCATCACATGATTGCAGTGTAGCTGATCAATTATCAATCATCTAAGTAAAACTAGTCTTTTCTTCAGAGGCAGTTGCTGTAAATGGGGCTAAGTGAGAGGATTTGTCTTGACTATTATTTGACCAATATTTGTGTTATAAGAAACCCTGCACTCCATCAACACTTTAGATGTGCTGTTTTCTTTGCAACTTGTTTAGCCGAGATGAAACCCCTAATGGAGTAAACATAGAACATTGCTTGGATGCCATTTTCCATTCTGGAATGTTACTTTGAGCCTGAACTGTAAGGCCCCATTCACACTAGCGACACGAAAAATTTTCCGCACGATTTTATATGAGCGATATTGAGCGACTTGTTGCGCGACATCTTCCTATTGGGCTGTATGCAATCAGGAGCAAAATCGCTCGAAAAAAGGGTCATGTAGGAGCGACGAGCTACAAGCGATATTGGGATTGAGATGTGAACAGCTCCATTGAAATGGATTGGAGAAGCTACATAGAGCGATATCGCGTGGAAATATGAGCGATATCGCTGCAAAAATCGCTCGATAAATCGCTCAGTGTGAATGGGGCCTAATCGCTAGACTATTGCCTCATTTGGAACCATGTACTTCAATGCAGGATTAATGGCCATTAGGAAATATATGACACCACAGCGTCCTCTCCAAGATGAACCCATACCCCATTGAACGAGCTACACCAATACCACTACTACCCCAATTTCCACTTGATTTAGAGATTGCTGCTCAGCTACCAAGAGCAAGTAGTGTCTCTTTGGACATGGTTTGGTGTCTCAGTATGGTGTTGATTCTGTTAAACATGTTGTATAGGGGGGGGGGTGATTTTTTGCTGGGGAAAGTGGTGTAAGGTAGCTGGTCTAGGAGAGAACGAAAGTATAAATCTGATTCCCTGGTACAGTAGATTGATTTTTATTAGCGTTTCCATTAAGAGCTGCTTCTAGACCAGCAAGGTTAATGGTCTCCATGACGCTGAAAACCCCCCACTGTAATACATTTTGCACCTTTTGTAAAGAAGTGGAGGGGGGGGGAGTTTAAACCGCACTGCCACTAAATTCACCAGTTTCAAAAAGCTTTATTGTTCGTTAAGTATTGCATGAACTTCCAAGCCAATCTCCTCCTCTGACAAGTTTCTCGCCGTCAGGGATTTCAGAGAACTATAGAAATCAGGGGCCTTCCTTTAGCTTCTTGTACCCTGTGTATGTCTCCACAATGGACCAAGCATAAAACGTATGTTCTTTATTTGGAAATGTTGTTGGCTCAAAGGTTTGAAATGGAGAGTTGAACTCCTATCAGCTGCTATGAGCCATTCGGCACTTTCATACATGAGGCCCATTGTGTAAGGTGAATAACTTTTAGTCTGTCAGGTCACTTATGAGCATTTCTCTCGGTCTTTGCCACCTTTCATAGTGTCTTTAGAATCTCTAACTGAGCAAGAAATGCCTTTGAACTGCCCAGCTCCACCAGTTCCTGTGTCAAAACCAATGATTTTGAGCATAACTAAAGAGGCATGCTCAGAAACATCTATAAAAGTTGTTCAGAATTTCTGTGAGTTGTTTTTTGCTATATAAAAAAATAATCAAAGGGTTTACACTGTTGACCTATTTTAACAGTATAAATATTCTCCATTGCTCGTACAAAATTATGTTTTAATCCCTGTTTTATATGAACCATGATAAAAACATTCAAGAACCATAAAAGGATTACCGGAGTGCAAATAATAGATGGGTGTGGAAGATGTTCTGTGAGTCAGTAATGCCCCGGCATCGGAGTGTTCCGTAATAGTTCGGCTATAATTAGACTTCCAATAAAGAGTACTGTGGAGAAGTATGAATATTTTATCTGTTTCAAACCTCCACTCCGGCCATTTTTTTTTTTTTTAAAGGTTGGATGGCATAGCAAAGGTTATATTGTCAGCCATTTTTCAGTATTTCTCTTCTCTTCCTGTACTGTTGTACACCTGTCGCCTGTATAAAAAAGGAGACATTTCCCTCATTAGGGACCACACAATATAATCCTGAAAAGGTTTCAAACCTCACTCATTCTGCTATTGCCCTTTTAAAGTTACTGTGTTTGCATTGGGGAGATTATTCCTCACTTCAAGCATTGCTCCTTACTGTTGTTCATTTAGTCCTTCATTGCTCCCAACTGTCCTTTTATCAGACCAAAAACAAGGACATCTAATGAAGAAAAAGGGTTTGGTTCCAAATCGGGGACAGTCCTCTTCTTCCTTCTTCTTTTTTTTTTTTTTTTTTTTTTTTTTTTTTTATTAAATCGCATGCTTTTTTCCCTTTTCTAGATGTGCCTCTTTTTGGTCTGATGTATAGACTTCTATAAAACTAACAAAAAACACTATTTACCTACCAGATGGGTTATTCCGCAATAAAACTTTTATCCAACCTCTAAATCCATGGTTCTCAACTGGTGGGTCGCGACCCAAAAGTGGGTCTCATACCTGTGTTCAGTAGGTTGCTGCGTGCCTTCCACTGTGCTAGGTGAGAGGTTCCTCTGCCTTCCCTTAGCGAAGCACTGTCAGTTCTCGCGTCAAGCAGCCATTCAAATTATGTTGCCCGGCGCCAAGTGTCAGCTTAAGGTGCGGTGGGCTGTGGGTATGACCGCAAGGGAGCTCCATCCATACCTGCATTGCTTACAGTTCCCTCACGTGTCCTGTAGATGTGCCTGGACTGGAGTGATGTCACAATCTGGTTCTCGGCACCTCTACAGGGCACGCAAGGGAGCTGTGCATACAAAGCACATATGGATGGAGCTCTATCACAGCACAACAGCCCACACTGGACCCCAGGCTGAGGCTCCACTCCAGTTCTCTTAGGTTGTGTGTTTGTCAGTGTTTTTGAGGGCCTGTCCACACTAATACACTGCATCGTTCCAATTTTAGTATATGTCCTGCCGAAGCGAGGACTACTACACTGCATCAATTGCAGTCCCGTGCGATTTAATGCACTGAACCACACAGTCGCACCTACTGCTCGTTCTGGTGCAGGAGATGCATTGCGATTCATCTGCACCTCCCACCCACAGCAGTTCGATCGCCCACGCTGGGATGCACGGTACTGCACTTGTGTCACAACTTAATGGCCAAGGACACACGTGGGTCCTGAGGTTAGACAGGATGAGAACCACTGATCTAAATGATAGCATTTTCTTTTTTTGAAGAGCCAGTACAAGGAAAATTAGTGGTGAAAAACAAGCGGTGGCTTTAACTAATTTCATTTTTTTGTCCATTTTAAAGAATATCTAAACCTAAAAACAAAAATATAATACAGCTTACCAGTATTTATATGTGGTGGCTGCATTGTTTTACTTTTAGGGCCAGTTCACACCAATTGCCGTGCGTTCCAGAGCGGTAACTGCTGGAACACACTGTAATCGCACACTAAACTCCCCCCTTTGTTCTGGGGTGGGAGGGGGCATGGCGGTGCATTGAAGTCAATGTCAACACAGCCACACCCACCGCCCACAATGTGATTGGACAGGTGGCAAAACATTGCCTGCATTCCAGTCCAATTTCGAACGCAAAAAAATTTTATCGCTTTTTTTTTTGCGTTTGCACTGGACCATAACAAAGGCAATTTTTGCCATGCGTCTGATAGCACTGCAGGAAGCATGGCTGTAGTGCCATTGACTGCGGTGCTTTCCAGAGCTGCTGCTCTGGAAAGCACCGCAGTTGGTATGAACTGGCAGTTATTTTACTTTCTCCACTACATCTATGGAGCCATGATTGTCACACAGGCTGCCTTTGTTTAACTCCAGTAGTCTACTGATGTAAGTTTAAAACAATCTGCCTGTTTAGCTTACAGGAAGTGACAAGGTAGCTGCATTACTGGCAAGATTAATGGGTATTTTTTGTACTTGCAGAAAATGTTCTTAGTCTGAGAAATGAAAACCAATGCAGCCACCACATGTAAGGACTGATAAGCTGCAATATGTTAAATATTTGTTCTTTAATTTAGTTCCACTTTAATTCATTCATTGTCTGCATACCTGGGAAGGTTTCGGGGCTGGCTTGGCAGGGAAGTGTCCTTTTTGCCTACATATTTTGTGCTGAAAGGTGTCTCTTTCCTATTGATGAATGCTATGAGCAAGGGTGTCCCTAGACTTTTCTCCACCTGAGGCTGGGTGTTTGGGGGTGCTGGTGGTGCACAATATCGGGGGGAGGGGGTTATGGGACGCCCTCCAGAGTGTCCTAGCTTGCAAAAGGTTTGGCGGGGAGATGTGTAAGGGCCATACACATATTCCCACCTTGGATACTCGGGCCAGAAAGTGGATGGCAGGCATACTGCAGTCATGCCACTCTGCCTGCCGCCCCCCGGGTGACCCAAAGTAATGCCGTCAACCACAACATCCTTAGACTTCCTCATTATCGGGATGGCCCTGGCTATGTTTCCTGTTAGGTCTGACACCCTTGAAATAGACAGCAAGGGAGGAGAAATGTCCCAAGCAAGGACAAAGACACGATAGCAGAGGTTAAGCCTTCCATGCACCCCAAAGTGAAAAAATATTTGTCTGGAGTTGATCATTAATGTTTACATCCAGAATTCCAGGTGTGACGATAAAGTTGAATTCCATTGCACTGGATGGATCACATCCTAAGTAGATATGTATGCGATCTCTAAAAACCCCATGGAATGTTCATATACATCTGATTATATATATATATACATATACATATACATATACATATACATATACATATCGCATTCACACAGATGAAGTAAATCAGTTTGGCTATGGTATTTGAGCAATGTTTACCTGGTGTAGCTGCTGCACTTTCATTAACATTATTTCTGCCGTGGTAGTCATATTTTAATGATTCAGTGTGGCCTTTCACATCAGTATGCCAGTCATGCATTGAACACAAATACATAAAGTGTATTTCCACTCTTGTAGCCAAATTGGGATAACGCCTATTTTATATCTGTTACATGTTCTCAGTCACATCCCATTGCTGCTTATATATCACTTGCTCTTTCCTAAAATAAAAGATGTTTTCTCAAAAATGAATTTTCCTCCAATGGCGATGGACAGGTAACCTAAGTAACCCTGACAGTACAGTGCTGACAGATCTCATTATGGGTTGTAAAGTAGATTTGAAATCTGTGCTAACAAAGGGTTAAAGGTCTAGAAGCGTTGTATGTTAGGGTGCCCACACACCTTACGATAATCGCTGGAAATCCCGCGATCATACGATTATCGTAAGGTGTGTGGAAGCCGTGCGACCTCTACTCCTGTAAGGTGGCACGACTTTTAGACCCCGTTCACATTGAGCGATTTATCGCGCGGTAATTCCCGCGATATCGCGCTCCAATGCAATCCAATGGGGCAAAGGGTCCTGCTGTCGTGTGTCGCTACAGCAGGACCCTTTTTGGAGCGGATTTAGCCGCGATTCAAGCTTGCTCAATGCAAGCTTGAACGCGACATCGCGCGGCAAATCTTGCGATGTCGTGCAATATGCAAATCGCGCGACAAACGCGCGATTTGCATATCACGCAGTGGGAACGGGGCCTCAACTTACGAACGCAAGCGCACACTGCCCGTTCGGCATTGCGGTCATCGGAAGCCTGCCCCTCAGGGGGGAGTGGCTTGCGATCATCGCAAGTACGATCTGCCTGTCCAAGATGGGCAGATCGTATGAGATTTTAATGACCTTGCAACCATAGCACAACGAAAGTCGTGCGATGGTTGTGAGGTGTATGGCCAGCTTCAGAGCAGGCTGGGATCACGGTTCAGGTGAGTATAACTTTTTTTTCTTTTTAAAGCTCCCTAGACAAAATAAGCACTTAAACCCTTGCAGGGCGCAGGTATTCCCACTGCAAGAGTTAAGATTTTATTTGCCCGGAGTTCTGCTTTAATGATCTCATATATTTTGTAAAATGTCACAACAGTAAAAAAAAATGTGACCATTCATAATGACAATCAAATGACCTTTTAGGCATAAAGCATGGAAGTGTTATGTTGATAACTGCACAAAAATGTGTTTTTAATGCAATGCTGCAAAAATTAATGGAAAAAAAGTAAAATAAAAAAAGTTTACACATGTAAGGTGAAAAAAAAAATACAGCCTGAAAAATATTTTTGGGTGAGACATTTCAGCACACGCACAAGGGGCCTGTCCACATGAGTTTCAGGTCCTGATCAGGCGCGGATCTGCAGACACGGTGCTATGTGTTTTTGCCACGTTCCATTTTTTTTTTGCTGGAGTGGGGCTGTCGGTATGTTAGCTGCAGTGCGTTTTTGACACGTTTTGCGTTTCCGGACCGTACAAAATGTGACATGCAGTATTTTTTCTGCGGACTGCGCACGTGAGAACTGTAGCCCATAAAACACATAGGGATGCATATTTAGTGAAGGAGCGTACGGATCAGGTCAGCACAGAAAACGGACGTCGTGTGAACAGGCCCTAGACTTACTAATGTCCATAGAATGAGGGGGGTGGGGTGTGAATCAGTCTATGCTGTAGTGAGCATGCAGATTGGAGGAGAGACCAGTGTCCTGACTCGGTGTGCTGTTTTTTAGCTGGTCAGCAGGCTGGGGGTGTGTTCTTAACTAAGCTGTGCTGTCGCAGCGGTGGGGGATCTGGCTGTAATGCCTGATATGGGCGGATGTAATATAAGAATCGCTGAACGTAATTACAAACCCTTTTTGCAAATAAATTCTGTGTATTTGAAATGTCTGGAGATCGGCTGTTAACAAATTTAAAGTCTAATCTCCAGGAAAAAAACAAACTCCCCTTGCAGTGGGGTTCCTCCTGCACTGCAAGGGCTGACTTTTCATTTTAGGGAACTTGTATAAAAGATTTTTGCCCTATACACAATGGGCAAATGCAAACCTCTGACGTGTGTCACGGCAACTCTTTAATAGCCTATCAGTTGTTTCATTTTATTAGGACCAGTGTGTTATTGTATTCTGATCAATGTGCTTGAGGAAACCTTCATTTCAAACACTGCTGCATGCGAGTACTGGCCATTGAGGCTCCTGAACACAGGTGATGGGCCAATATTGAGGCTTAAGGTGGGAGGGAGAAGGTCAGGCTCTAAGAAATTGGTCTGATATATGAATTGCAGCGTCACAGAACTGGTAGATTAGAGCAGTGTTTTTCAACCTTTTTTGTGCAAAGGCACACTTTTTTCATGAAAAAAATCACGAGGAGTGGCAAGATCCCACAGAGCCCTAGTCTCACCAGGGCTCCATGGGGTCTCACCATGGCTTTGTGGGGTCTCACCAGGGCTCATAGGGGGTCTCACCACACTCCACCACCACACTCCTAGGAAGCCGGGTTGGGGGGGGGCTTTACATTTGGTTCTGCCCTCTGCGGTTAGAATGAGTCACACTTTAATGATCACACATATTGTTAACTCCTTCATGGCACACCCAGCGTTACCACACAACCCCAAAAGCCCCATGGCTTTGTGGGGTCTCACCAGGGTAGCAGATTTTGCCTTGTACACACATGCGATGACTCACCGGCCCAAGAGTGAGGAGGAGACTCAGCCCAAGTGATTCCGTCAGGTAACGAAGGGAAGGGGGAGGAGTCTATGTCCGTGACGTCACCGGACTCCTCCCTCCTTCCCTTCGTTACCCATCACGGACAACTACATCACCCGACTCCTCCCCCCTTCCCTTCGTTAGCCGACAGAGCCACTCGGGGAAGGGGGGAGGAGTCCGGTGACGTCGATGTCCGTGACGTCACCGGATCTCCGACGGAAGACCCGGAAGCCGGTGGAGAGGTGAGTAACTTTGATCGATCAAAATAATTTTGATCGATCAAAGAAATTAACGATTAATCGACGGCACACCAGACAATATCTCACGGCACACTAGTGTGCCGCGGCACAGTGGTTGAAAAACGCTGGATTAGAGTATGGAGGTGGACATTACTTCGTCTGTATATGCTAATTGCCTTGTTGGTTATAGAAAAAGATGACAAATATGCAGTAGTAAAACTTATGGTGTTCTCTACAGTCTAACCACTAGGTGGCAGTGTTTATATGACTACTAATGTCTAGAATCTTATTTCAGAAAGCTTTACGTGTAAAAGATACAACCCTATCCCTCAAATACATTTATATAAACTATATACAATGTGTGTGATAGAGATATTTTATATAATATATATATACACATTTTCACTCCATATTGGTGCTGGTTCCAGAATGAAAAAAATAACTTTTCTAGGTCTGCTTAATTTCTCAATATTCGTTTTGGGAAGGATCTGTCTTTGATGTTCAATACAATGTTTGTGCCTGCAGGTGCACCTATTCATGTTTCTTGTGTTCTGGCTATTCAGTAAGCAGTAAAAAAAAGAAGCTATTCATCAACCTAATATAAATATTTACCTTTTCATTATTAGGTTTCGCCGCAGATTGCTTTTCACAGGGCGGTTAGGGTGCGCCACGTGCGTGAAGCGAGGTCTTGCTGTAGGGTAGGGCTCACCATTCACTTCTATAGGGTTCAAAAGACATGTGGAACCCAGCTGCAGCAGAAATGCACCAGAATTGTCCCCAAAATCAATCAATCAATAATGAAAGCTCATGTTTTGATTAGCTTGCACTTTGCTATAGACCTGGTTTTAAAAAAAGCTCTTCTGTGTTTTACTTTGTTTTCAAAGGGACACCTTTTTTGTGCAGTGCGTCAGCAAGCCATTGTAGGTGGAGAATCGAGCAGCTCCCCGGCTGCGGTTAGAGGTATTTTATACTTGCCCTCTTATAATTTGGCCTTTGTTTTTTGTAGAATGTTGTTTGACTCCAAAGGTGTATATACTAAAACTCAGAAGAATGAAAGACCAAAAGTAGTCTGTGAACCTCAGCTGATGTATTCTGAGACCCTATTTGCAGCTGATTTCCAATGTCCAGAATCAAGACAGTGGCATCCATACAGCAGTCAGGGTCCTGGTACAAATGTTGGGCCAGGGTCCGGGACCCCTGCTCCCTTTTGCCCCCCCCCCCCCTTCTTGCTGAACACTTGCCTGCTCCTTTTTGCCCTGTTGTGTATTTGTGGTAATTGGTCTTGTGGCATAAGGAGATGGTACACTATGGTGTAGTGTTGTATTGTGGTATAGTGCTCTCTATGGTATTGTATTGGGTTGCGCAGTGCTCTATGGTATGGTATGGTATGGTATGGTATAGTGATGGCTGGCATTGTGTTGTTCTGCTCTATGGTATAGTGATGTACGGTATTGTGCTGTGTCATGCTCTATGGTATGGTATAGTGATGTATATGGTATTATATTGTGTTGTGCTCTATGGTATTGTTTTTTGTGTTATGCTCTATGGTATGGTATAGTGCTGTATGGTATTGGGTTGTGGTGTGCTGTATGGTATTGTTTTGTGTTATGCTCTATGGTATTATATTGTGTCATGCTCTATGGCACGTGTCAAACTCCAGGCCCAGGGGCCGAATTAGGCCCACCAAGCCATTTCCTAGACTTCTACTTTCAGATCTAGGTATTGGGTTATTACTAAAACCAGTGATAATCGAATGCATAGGCCGATTAAATTGAGCTTGACACCCCTTCTCTATGGTATAGCGCTGTATTATATTGTGTTGTGTTGCGTAATGCTCTACGGCAGTGGAGTATTTTGGTTTTTGTTGCCCTAGCTAAGACTAAACTCAAGCACCCCCTAATCTAAATTTTCCCCGAGGTTTATGTCATTCTCTATAGTATGTTATAGTGTAGTATTTGTTCTCTGTGCTACAGTATAGTTTTGTATTGTGTCGTTGTCTATGGTATTGTACGTATTGCATACGTCCTAATATCCTGAGCTAAAAAAAGAGGGGCACATTGCAGTACAGAATATGTAAGTAAAGATCACACCCCGGCCAGTCACCTGCTATGAGGTCCATGAGGAATACAGAAGAGAAAACGACGACTGGTGAAAGGCACAAGTTCTCTTCAGCAGCGTTTTCTGCTGGTTGTTATACATGAGGAATAGAACAAGAGAAGATCAGAACTTTAATAAAAGATTCAGGCCCGGTTCACCCCCAGGTGATTTATCGTGTAAAATCACGCAACATACAGATTGCATTTAAGTCAGTGGAGGTTGTTCACACCTTTTGTGTTGCGTCACGCATCGAAATCGCCAATCGCACAAAAAGGTGCAGGGGCTCTTTTCTGGCAGTTGTCAGGCGGTTTTAGTCCCATTGGCACCTCCTATGCAGAGGAAAACTGCTCAAAAATGCAATTGCCTAGGTGTGAACAGAGGAATTGGGTCATGAAGTGAGGAGAGGGGGGACAGAGATTTGGTCATGGAGGAGGAGAGGGGGACAGAGGGATTGGGTCATGGAGGAGGAGGAGAGGGCGACAGAGGGATTGGGTCATGGAGGGGGACGGAGGGATTGGGTCATGGAGGAGGAGAGGGGGACGGAGGGATTGGGTCATGGAGGAGGAGAGGGGGACGGAGGGATTGGGTCATGGAGGAGGAGAGGGGGACGGAGGGATTGGGTCATGGAGGAGGAGAGGGGGACGGAGGGATTGGGTCATGGAGGAGGAGAGGGGGACGGAGGGATTGGGTCATGGAGGAGGAGAGGGGGACGGAGGGATTGGGTCATGGAGGAGGAGAGGGGGACGGAGGGATTGGGTCATGGAGGAGGAGAGGGGGACGGAGGGATTGGGTCATGGAGGAGGAGAGGGGGACGGAGGGATTGGGTCATGGAGGAGGAGAGGGGGACGGAGGGATTGGGTCATGGAGGAGGAGAGGGGGACGGAGGGATTGGGTCATGGAGGAGGAGAGGGGGACGGAGGGATTGGGTCATGGAGGAGGAGAGGGGGACGGAGGGATTGGGTCATGGAGGAGGAGAGGGGGACGGAGGGATTGGGTCATGGAGGAGGAGAGGGGGACGGAGGGATTGGGTCATGGAGGAGGAGAGGGGGACGGAGGGATTGGGTCATGGAGGAGGAGAGGGGGACGGAGGGATTGGGTCATGGAGGAGGAGAGGGGGACGGAGGGATTGGGTCATGGAGGAGGAGAGGGGGACAGAGGGATTGGGTCATGGAGGAGGAAAGGGGGACAGAGGGATTGGGTCATGGAGGAGGAGGAGAGGGCGACAGAGGGATTGGGTCATGGAGGGGGACAGAGGGATTGGGTCATGGAGGAGGAGAGGGGGACAGAGGGTTTGGTTCATGGAGGGGGGCAGAGGGATTGGGTCATGGAGGAGGTTGAGGGCAACAGAGGGATTGGGTCATGGAGGAGGAGGAAAGGGGGACAGAGGGATTGGGTCATGGAGGAGGGGGACAGAGGGATTGGGTCATGGAGGAGGAGGAGAGGGTGACAAAGGGATTGGGTCATGGAGGAGGACAGAGGGATTGGGTTATACGATATAAATCGATGAAGACAAGCACTGTACACCTCTGATCACCATACACAGCCACCCCGACATCTACACATCGATCTGCCCCCATGTTTTCACCTTCACCCTCCATATAAATAAAGAAGAAATCACTTCACTTTCTTTCCTGTATTTGGCCCCTCCCACTCCTTCCAGCCCTCCTCCTCCATTTATGATGACATTTATTGTTGATCACGAATGGTGAAACTGTATTAATGTCGCCATGGAATCATCGGGGGGATTTACTGATTGGGACAACTTTATATACAGCACACACACATCGCAATCTGTACAATCCTTAGATCTACCAACAACTATGTAGTGCTAGAGATTGGATAGTTTTGGTAGGCCAGTGTACAGAGATTGGAGCGAATTCATAAACACTAGAGCAGTTGCCCATGGCAACCAATTGTTTTCAAAGCCCAACTGCCCAAACTGAATAGAGAAGCTGATTGGTTGCCATAGGCAACTGCTCCATGTTGTGTTTGCTCCGGTTTTTATGAATCCCCCCCCCCACCCCCATTCTTTGATCACATTGTAATGTGTATGTTGAATGTAAGCTCCCATGCACACTTCAGCATTTGTGGGAAAACGCGTGTCTTGAGTTGAGCCGCGCTTTTGGTGCCATTCATTCTAAAAGCACCCCAAGTGAGCCTTGCTCCCTGACATGAGAAGTCGCCCTGTTTACACTGCGGCGTAGCCTGGGTGGTCGTCATGGGAACGTGCGTTCCTGCACATTTGCTTTCCCGCGTTTGTGCACATCCCCATTGATGCACATTGGGTCTCTGGATGCGAGCCAACCACGTGAAAGAGGTTCATGTTGCAAATTTTCCTGCACAAATGCGTGGGGAAGAACCACCCCCGTTTGCTTGGCCGCATTTGGCGTGCCACTACCTAGTAATGAACATAGGACGTGTTTGGTTGCTACTGGCAACATCATTTTAGTTCCTGATACGTTTCCCATTCTGGGCCTGAGAGTGTAAGAAGTAATCAGGGTGATTGTCTGAAAACCAGGCATTTGATTGGCCGCAGTGACCAAAGTAGATTTTGTGTTTTAATTTTAAGGCCTCATGCGCACACACAACGCAAGAGCAAAATTGTATAATGCGTATATACGCGTGCACTGTATGCAATCTCTGAATGTATCATTCTGAATAGAGATTTTAATGTACTGTATGTGCGTATACGCTGCAAAATACACAGAAATACGGAGCCCGGACGCATCTTGGGTCCATTTTTTTTTTTTTGCGCATCTTTACGCAGCGCAACTATACGGTTCCATACGCAGCTATGTGTATGGAGCCATTTATTTGTATATGGAAAAAATAAGCTGTGTGCATCTATACGCAGCGTATTGTACGGTAGTGTGAATGAGGCCTAAATCTGCACTACAAAAATAATGGGGAAACTTTCCATTCCAAGATGATGATGATGATGATGATGATGATGATGATGATGATCCCCAGGGACAGGTTTCTATCACCTGTATGTCTTCTGTATCAGCCAATCATATTCTCCTTTTATTGTCACAGTCCAGTTGGACGGTAAGTCAGGATGGGTTATATTCAGAAAAGCAGAACACTCCCCGCTCCAATTCCACCAGACTGCAGATCAATACAGACGTCGGGTGCAGGCCGCTGTGTGCTCCCACTCATCATACAATCTCTGTCCAACCAGCCGCACAAAACCCAGGCCCATAAAAATCCAGCTTTATTGTTATAAATTCCATGCAAAGTACAAGATCTACACCACCATAGTCTCTCTCCCACTCCAACGCACTCACGCATTTTACCACCTGGACTTAATGGTGAAATGCGGGAGAGGCATTGGCAGGGGAGAGATACTATGGTGGTGTATACCTTGTACTTTGCATGGAATTTATAACAATAAAGCTGGATTTTTATGGACCTGGGTTTTCGTGCGGCTGATTGGAGAGATAAAGTCAGGGTGGGTTGTTGACCTAGGCAGCAAGAACTGACACTTCCATGGTGGAGGGCCGAGCTTTCCTCTAGATAACTGCATCCCAGAGCTGTCATGTTCCTCCGATTTTTTCCAGAGAGGCCCTAAAGCAGAACATTTCTGGCAAACCTCTGATCTGTCTAGGACAGGGGTGGGCAACTCCGGCCCTCCAGCTGTGCTTTAACTACAAATCCCAACATGCCTCTGGAAGTCATGCCTGTAACTCAGTCTTGCAACGCCTCATGAGACTTGTAGTTCCACAACAGCTGGAGGGCTGTCGTTGCCCACCCCTGGTCTAGGATCACAGGCTGTTCAGATTCCTATACAGCATATATCTGACTCCATTCACTAAGTGACACACAAGGCGATGAGGATACTTCTTTCCTAAAAAGTGAGTTACTTGGAGCTCCAATGTTACAGTCACATGACTCCAATAAAGATCCTTTTCCTTGTGATTTATGTGTTGTGAATTGAGCCTATTTTATGCTGTATGTCAGTTTTATGCTTTATTGACTTCCCCCTTCCTTTCTTCAGGACCTTCCTGTTGGCCAATCTCTTGCTAAGAAGGTGCAGGTATAGGGATGCTGGCCTTCAACACTACCAGGAGGTTTTCAGTCCTGCAAATTGGATTGCCATGGCATTTGAGAGTGCCCGCTCACCCTTTGCTATGTGTAGGCACCTCTGGCACTCTATGCAAACATTTACATGGACCTGCAAGTGACATTATGCATAATAAAAACAATCCAAAATATAAAATAAAACACTAACACTTTTGTTTGGCAATAAATGGCCGCAGCATTTTTTATTGGTTTAATAAATACATTACATTTTTTTTAAATAAATATATCATAACGTTACTAAAGCTACCTCAACCAAATAAATAACTAGTCCTTGGCTAGAAAAGCCCAAGCACACCAATCAGAATAAAGAGTCATTTATTTTCAAAATGTCCCCCTCAAAGAGGTGACGAACCACATAAACAAACAAATGCCGCGACAAGTGAAACAAGGGGGCGGGAGAGGGGAGGGGGGAAAGCTCATCTGGATGACAGCTGGCAAAGGTGAGAGGATTGCAGCGGTGCCTGGTTTAAAAAGGGGTCTTCAGCCAATCAGAGGCCATCAAAGAAAAAAAATGTTCCCGCCTAAAACGGTGAGTTTGCCTGGATACAGACTTCAGCTAATCAGAGGCCAAGAATTTTCCCGCCTAAAACGGTGAGTCTGCCTGGATACTGTAGAGAACCAATCACCTGTCAGGGAGAAAGCAGAAAGAGCGGCAAAAGCAAACCAGATGGGGGAAGGGAAAACTACTAGTCACTGCAGTTCCATGAGGGGGGGCAGCTCACCTAGGGCTCGTTCATCCCCCTTATCTACATTTTGCTTCCTAAGGTGTGTACTTTAAAGAGATCCTGTTGCTATGTTAAAAAAAGTAAAATAAAATGAGATCCCGCCTGTAAGGCCCCTGTCACGTGGGTGCTGACAGGTGTATTCCGTATTCATGTATGTATCCCCTGCTGATCAGAGCAATATGGAAATGCCGTTGTGACACCCACGTCTGTTAAGAGCTGATTCACACCAGGGTGGCTGCGGATCAGCGCGGTTTCCACGCTGATTTCAAAAGGGAGGTTAAGGGAGTTCTTTTATTGCCTTTCAGCGCTGAGACGCAATTTAAAAACTCTCTCAAAACCGCGCAATTCCATTAAAAGGTATATTGAAATCGCACTGATCAGAGTGGCAAAAAAGGGTCAGGGTGGTTCGGTCTCATGAATGGTCCCCATAGCAATGTATGGGATCGTTCATGTCGGCTGATCCACGCGGCTGAACTGCCCCAGTGTGAACAGGGCCTTTTTCCTCCATGATATGATGGAAGAAAAGCTAAACTTACTGGGCCCCACAGACGTGTCCATTTACATCTGATTACCGCCGATCCATCACGATCAGGTTCTGCCAAAATGGAATGGATCTACTCCACTGCTTGTACCTGCTACCTCCTACACTGCTTCACACCTAGGCGTATTGCATATGCGCGTCTGTCGCACGTTTTTTTACCGCGATTCGCGGTAAAAAAATCGCACGACAAACGCGCGTTTCCGAGGGCTACGTGGGTGTATCCCAATGAAAACGAGCAACAAAAACGGCCCAAAGTAGTACATGTACCTTTTCAGGCGTGGGCCGTTTTGTAGCGCGTTAGTGACGGGCTGAAATACGCCAAGGTGTGAACCAGACCCCTTGAATACAATGGGATTTAGATGTTCGTTTTTGTAGAGCGTTCGTCGAGCGTAGAACGCGCTACAAAACGTTCAGGTGTGAACGAGGGCTTAGGGGGAGCTCTACTGAAGCAGGGGGCTGTAATGTTTCGTGGAAGCTATGCACACCCTTTCCCACCAGCCATAATCTGCCTTCATTGCACAGAGACCCAGTGATGACATGTATAAGTACTGGGTATGTAATAGAAACAGGTTTT
This sequence comes from Nanorana parkeri, assembly GCF_000935625.1. Lineage (NCBI taxonomy): Eukaryota > Metazoa > Chordata > Amphibia > Anura > Dicroglossidae > Nanorana > Nanorana parkeri. Next base: position 2,034,815 of record NW_017306389.1, read on the forward strand.
ATTTAAACCTTTCATTAGCATATTGTATGGGAGGAGGGAGAAACCAGGAAAATCAAAATATAAGGAAATCAAACTAAAGCTTAGGGGTCATTCACATGTGCGATTAGGGCCAGGCAGAGGAAACCTGCTGCAAGAATCTACACATTTGTGTGGCCTGGATCACACTTGTATGTGAACAGTTGTGGCTGCTCAGCCTGTACAAAGCAATGACAGGCTGACAGGAGCCGTGGCTGTCTGCCGCTGTTCACATGTATGCGCACATCCAGTAGTTACCTGCGTTTAGGAACAGAAGTCTGACCCTGGACTCAATCTGTCTGCTTCCGGGGCTGGTCTTCTGTACCTATCTGCAGGTATTTACTGGATGTGCATATATAGTACATGCGAACAGAGCAGGATAGCGGCGACCTCTTATCAGTTTATCATTGCATTGTAGCAGGGATACACCGATACCGGTTTTTCGGTATTGAGTACTAGTACCGATATTTTGCTGTCGGTACTCGCCGACACCAGTGTTTTCACTGGCATGGAGCTGGCTTCCTGGGCAATCGGGACGCTGTGCAGTGGGCAATGACACACTGCCTGGCTTCCTGATTTCCCAGGAGGCCAGCTTGATGCTGATTGCCTGGGAAGCCGACTCCATGCTGATTGGCTGGGAAGCTGGCTTTCCAGTTAATCAGATTCGAGCCGTCTGTTCAGTCGGAAAGCCTGGTGGCGGGTCATTACGCACAGCCCGGCTTCCCGATTGCCCTGAAAGCCTGCTTAATGTTTCCCTACAGCACTGCCGGTCAGAGGAAATCTTCCGCTGAACGAAAGCTCTGGTATCGGGGAAGGTATCGGAGCATTTGGGCGAGTACGGGTACTCTCCCAAATACTTGGTGTCGGTACTGATACTAGTATCTGTGCATCCCTACATTGTACAGTTGATTCCAGTCACAGGAATCCACTGGGATGGGACCGAAATTGTTTTTTTTGTCTGCCTGGAGTTCAGTTTTAACTTCCGACTCTTACAAGTGGTTAAGCTGTTTACTTGCAATATTTGGCCACCATCATGTACATGATGTAAAGATATAGGTGTCTAGATGTAGAGCATATCGGGGGTTCAGATGCAGAGCGGTCATTGGGACAGATTTCTAGTAAATTATTAAATGATGTTTTGTTTGTCAGACTTTATTCCTTGGAGGAAATCATCCAGAACACAAGAGATTAATTACTATGTCTTCCTGTTGCTGTGTTGTATAGCTGACTTCTATCTATAGCATTTGTGCTATACAAGGGTCAAGTCCATCCAGCATTGATATTTCGGTAATGAGTGGACTCTATTGGGTAGAATCACCCACTGCATACCCTATATGGAGTGTCACTCCTCATGCTGCATTCATTGTATTGAAAACCCAACACAGAAAATAAGGCTTTGCCCTATTGTACTGCTGATTGGCAGAGTTTGAAATACTAATGTGGGTCAGTCCACTTGTCTGATAGCAACGGGTGATCTAGCCAAGCATGTTGAGGGAATTATCAGGTAGTAGACATCTCAGCTGAATGACCTGCCGTTTTATTAATGACTGCCCTTACATGACCATGGTTGCCTTTAAAAGCGGAGTTTGGCCCATCCCTTTTTGGTTTCCTGAGCCTCCCCTTTGATCTATGCGTTGTGATGGGTGACCTTGTTGATCACATAAATGAAATCCTGTTTTTATTTAAGTGTTAAAGTAAATGCAAATTACAAAGTTTGATATGTCAGAATCCTGGGAGCAGAAGAATACACAATGTCAGCTGTGAAAGTCTATGTGACAGTGCATAAGCTTGGTTATTGGTTCAGGACTGTCACATGGAGTGGGTAACATGCTCCTCCATACCTGGAAGTACCAGGTATTTTCTTCACCCCCATCGCAGAACTCCGCTGCATGTGAGTGAAGGCAGGGTGAGTACTGTAGGTGCTACGGGGGGTAGTATAGGGCTGGATTCACACCTGGGCGTACGGAATATGCGCGTTTGCACACCGATTTTTGCGGTAAAAGAAACGCGCGACAAACGAGGTGAATCCGAGGGCTATCCTAACGAGGTGAGTCCTATGGGAGGATGCGTAGGGACCCGTCCTCCCATAGGGAAGAACAGACTGCTGCATACAATCACACGCAGCACCTGTCCCTGCCGGGAACAGCCCAATACGGCCATGCACGCAGCACTGATGTGTAAGGCCCGACTTAACACTGTGTGAATGAGGCCTAAAGCTGGCCATACACTGGTAGATTTTCATCTAAACATCTATAGGAAATATCTCATCAGAACATGCGATAATGTCATTTAGAAACTTGTAGATTGTCATTCAAAATGTCTTTTTGATTTCAACATTCAATTTTGGAAATCATTTCTCAAACAAAAAACCACGTTGACTGTAAATGTGACCATACACCTGCCGATTATCATATGATAATCGCGGGTGATCCCGCGATCGTACGATAATCGGCAGGTGTATGGGCAGCATGCAACCTCTTCTACTGTACAGTCGCATGACATTTGTCTTCCCAGCACGCTTGAAAACCTGCCGAAAATCATAAGATTTTCAGCGGGTTAGTGGCGTGCTCGGGAGACGAATGCCGCACGGGCCGGTGTGCGCTAGCGCACACTGCCCGCTCAGCACTGCAATCATCGGAAGCCCGCCACTCAGAGGGCTAGCAATGATCGCAAGTACGATCTGCCTGTCCAAGATGGGCAGACCGTACGAGATTTTAATGACCTTACAACCATCTCACCACGAAAGTCATGCAATGTTTGTAAGGTGTATGGGCAGCTTGAGTTTCATTCGTTCGAGAAAGTTTTTCATCCTACTCCAATTGTTGTCCAGTATCAGTTTGTCGCATCTTGGTGATAGTCGGTTGAACACACTTTAGGCCCCATTCACACTGAGCGATTTATCGAGCGATTTTTGCAGCGATATCGCTCATATTTCCACGCGATATCGCTCTATGTAGCTTCTCCAATCCGTTTCAATGGAGCTGTTCACATCTCGCCTCTCAATATCGCTTGTAGCTCCTACATGACTTTTTTTTCGAGCGATTTTGCTCCTGATTGCATACAGCCCAATAGGAAGAAGTCGCTCAATGTCGCTCGGTGTGAATGGGGCCTTAGACTTATGAAGTTATCTGAAGAAGAAATATCTAATGAAAAAAATAAAAAAGGGGCCCCAGGAGCTTTTAGCCATAATGTGCTAGTATACACTACATATTCGCATATTGTGGCAGTATCACCTGACCAACTCATCTCCTCCTCCAGCACTGCACTGCTCCCTTGCTGGTGTTTCCATCTTCCTCACGGGTCTATTTCCAGGTTTCAAGCCTTCGGCTGATTGATTGGCCGGGTCCTGTTGATGTAACTCCGCACATGCACACGGGAGTTACTTCATCGTGGCATGTCAGGGTCTGTACGTTGAGATGCACAAGGAGGACACTTGATCTCGGCATGTCGGGTCTGTACACTGAGCTGCACCTGCACATGAGGGATACGTCATCTCGGTATGCTGGGTCTGTACACTGAGCTGCACATGCGCATGGGGGATATTTCATCTCAGCATGCTGGGTCTATATACTGAGCTGCACATGCACACGGAGGCTACTTCATCTTGATGTGTCAGGTCTGTATACTGAACTGCACATACGCATGGGGGATACTTCATCTCGGCATGCCATGTCTGTACACTGAGCTGCACATGCGCATGGGGGATACTTCATCTCGGTATGCCAGGTGTGTACACTGAGCTGCACATGCACACGGAGGTTACTTCATCTCGGTATGCCAGGTGTGTACACTGAGCTGCACATGCACAGCTCAGCAGAAATGCTGAGCTGTGCATTAAAAAACACAGACACAGCTCATCTTGCTTGCCTTCCCTGGAGGACCCGTGCCGACCGGAGATCACTCAACAACTGGGCCAGTTGTGCTCTGGTCTCCACACATGCTCTATATGCTTTAGCTTCCAGGGCACATGTGTATGCATTGCTGTTTTATTTAAAGGCATGGGCTCCGAGTAGCCTAATGTATCGCATGCTAGACGAAGGCGCATGAAACCTTTCCCTCCACAACCTTTGCTGCTTTTTTATTGACAGACTCTTGATAAAACCATTTATATTTTTCTTGTGACTACTGATTAACAGCGTGATTGCTTGAACAGAAACAGCGAGTTGTTTGTGTTCCTCGTTCTGGCTTTAATTCCTGTTTTTTATAGGTGCCGCTCTGTTGTCAAGTCTCATGGTTGAGTGCGAGCTTATTAAATCCAAGTCTAATGTTCTATCATTTTCTACAGGTTTGTACATATTTCTAGAGTCCTGAGTAGTGATGGGCTCGGGTGTGTTCGCAGCTCCACGTGCCATGGCGGGCTCGGCACATGGAGCTGCGAACACGCCCGAGCCCATCACTAGTCCTGAGCTCTCCTGCACCAAACTGGCTTGCACATAGCTGGATAAATTGTGCTTTATAGACCTAATCCATGATACACGGGCACTACATGGGCACTATTGCTGGTACTGAAGTAACATTTAACTTTTTAGAGTCATTTGTAAATGTCTGCATTCAGCAGTACATGAGTATAAGCTCGGGGAACAAAAATGATCATTTGGCTATATTTCACAATAGCTACAGAGCATATAATTGACTGTCACTCACGGCTCCCTGCAGGGATTGCCCCCCCCCCCCTCCGATCCTCCAGTGCTGACTGGCGGAACGGACGGGGGAGGGGCGGGTACAGCTGGCTCTGCCTCTAGATAGGCAGAGCCAGCTGTCAATCACGCAGCTGGGCGGATATCGACAGTAAGACCCCGTTCACATTGAGCGATTTATCGCGGCAAATTACCGCGCGATATCGCTCTCCAATGCTTCTCAATGGGGCAAAGGGTCCTGCTGTCGCGGGTCGTGCGTCGCTACAGCAGGACCCTTTTTGGAGCGGATTTTGCCGCGATTCAAATGCTTTCAATGAAAGCATTTGCTCGATATCGCGCAAAATGCAGATCGCGCGCCAAACGCGCGATTTGCATACCGCGGAGTGTGAATGGGGCCTAATGCTGTAGCTCACGGTATACTGAGCCTAGGGTGAAGGGAGGACGCTAGTTTGTGTCGTCCCGTTACCCTTAGGAGAACTATGAGGAAAGGCCCTGACCCCATAGTTCTCCCTTAACCAGTTGTCATCCGCCCGTTGAAAAAAAAACGGGTTGCCGTCTGCAGGCGGCATTTTATTTCTGCTCGCGCACGTCCCCTAGCGTGCGCACGTGCAGAAAAAACCAGTGCAATGTAAAGAGCCGTTACCAGCTGTTTAACATATACACAGCAAAGTTTCAAAGTAACACGCATGTCACATTGTATTTAGATATCTGTATGGCCCCGAGTTCAGCTTTAAAGGGCGACTCAAGACAAAATGGCTTTTTCAGTTGTTGATTTAGTAGGGAAGGGTGAGAGCCTCTTTCAGGCTTTTATTGGTGTTCTATGAGCTGAACAAAATCAGCTCATAGGTTGCAGTATTCTGAGACGCTGCCAATGAATGTTTATTTGATATTGGCAAACCTGAAAATAGATTGTTGACACTGAACCCTGTAATTGCCTGTAGTTTTAATAACTTGTCACACCCACCTACATTGCTAACATCCAGATCAAGCCGAACTGTGGGCAGATATCAATGCCGCTGTGTATTTGTGAAGACATGCTTACATTTATTTTTTAAACACATTTTGTGTAAGTAGCTGAATCTGACTTGGTATCAATATTTTGCAGTCCCCTGTACAGCAGAGCTCAGACTGGGGGCAGAGGCAGGACTGGAAGCCAATCTGGTGTACTGCATACAAGTGTGCTCACTGAAGGCAAACTGACAGGAGGAAGAGAGCAGAGGGATGACTCATAGGTCTGCTGCTGCCCCTTCACTGTCCAATCAGCAGGCTGGGGGTGGAGATGACACCATTGTATTCCTCATCTGTAACCTAGAAAGTGGTGTCATCCACCTGGCAGTGCTGTACAACTGTGTAAATCTGGACTTAAAGGACAAACATCCAAATCCTATAGCAGGGATAGGCCTCCTTTCACACGGAGCAGTATAGATCAGACGTCACCACGTCCGTGTCCATCCAGTTTTTTCCTCCGTGTTGCGATGGAAGAAAACACTAAACCTGCTGGACCCCCGTGTTGGTCTATGGAGAATCGAATGTAAACGCACATGTGTCTGTTTACATCATATTACCCCTGATCTGCCACAGTCCAGTCCGGTGAAATGGATCTCTAAACGGTTTGTTTTTCTGGAGTCGGGGGTAACCCGGTGTAAATGGACACTGGTCCGTTTACACGGCTGCCTATAGACTGGCGTTGGGCATCCGATCGGGTCCACTTGAAAATCTGACAGGCGAACCTGATCGGACCAGCCATGTGAAAGGGGCCAACACAGCTCCCATATACTGTATCTCTGCGTTTATCTTTTTCCCTTGAGTCAAGCTTTAGGATTTGTCTAAGTTGGTCATGTTACAATTTGATTGAACACTCTCCTTTAAAATGTATCATCAGCTATGTAGTGTGAGAACGTGACCAAACCATTTTTTTTTTTTTTGGTAGGCCCTTACACTACATAATTGTTAAAGCCGATCGCCGGATTCAAAATGACAAAAGCTCCCCTTGCAGTGAGGCTTCCCTCGCACTACAAGGGTCACCTGCTTGTTTTTGTCTAGGAGGATTCTTTAAATCAATTATACTTACCTGATCCCCGCTCCCGCTGGCTGATAGACTGGCGCTTACAGTTTCTTTACCCCCAGCCTCTGCTCGGTTGGAGCATTGAGAAGGCCGCTAGCGTCCTCCAGTCTAATTCATAGCCCTGTGTTAGATGTAAGAACGCCGAGGGACATTCCAGAGCCGGACGGGAGAGAGGTGAGTGCTGACTGCCGGGTGGGGATCAGGTAAATAAATCTGCTTTACAGAATGCCCCCTAGGCAGAAACAAGCAGGTACCCGTTCAGTGCGGGGGTAGTCCCACTGCAAGCGGAGGGTTTCTTTTTTTGTGCTTATAGGCGGCTCTGCTTAGCTGTAAATGAGATTGTACAATCAGGTTGCTTTAGGATGGAACATATACAGCCCAAGCTGTGTCATTGTTTTGTCTGTGTTGTCACTGGAGTGTCCTTGCACAAGCTGGTATGCACTCCAGCAGTGTCCCACATAGAAATTGGGAGCAGAATCGCTAGTGGTACATGTCCCAAGCGTCAGGAAATCCTGTTCTAGGCTGAGGTGTAACTTGTTTTTCATGGACAGTCAGAAAAATGTGAATGTGCGCAGCAGGAAGAGCCCGGGTCCAATATAAACCATCAGTACACCAGAAGCAGCAGTGGCAGCTGACTCGCTGCTTCTTCAGCCAAACCGCAGCCCACAATTCTAAGTATTTATTTTACAGCTCAGGTTAGAGCAGTGGTTCTCAACCTGTGTAACCTCAGGACCCACATTAAGTCGTGACCCAAGCCGCACTGCAATGGAACGCACAGCATTGCCGAGCCTTCCGGTGCAGGTGATCGAACTGTGGGGGGGCGGCTAGTTGCGATTTGGGTGCCATTAAAAAGAATGGCAATGCAAAGCACCTCCCACACCAGAATGCATGGTAGGTGCAATTTCATGGTACAGTGCATTAATTACACGGGACTGTGCGATTTAATGCCCTGTACTAGCGTGAACGGCCCTCAAAAACACTGACAGACACACACAACCACAAACATCCCTACCTTGTTAGAACTGCAGTGGATCCTCAGCCTGGGGTCCAGTGTGGGCTGCTGTGCTGTGATAGAGCTCTATCTATATGTGCATTGTTTGTATAGCTCCCATGTGGGCCCGTTGAGGTGCCGGGAGCCAGAATATTAGAAAGGCATCATGGCACACTCACAAACCAGCATGTAAAACAACTTGTCTCACCACTAAGGACAATGACAGAGGTTTGGATACACGTCTTCTGCAAAGGATGTGTAAGCCGCACTGCCGCGCTAAGGCACCTCTTATAGTGCGGTCCTAACTCTAAACTATGAGAGTCTCCATCTTAGAGCACATGGGGGCAGAAGATATCAAATTGGGTGCAGGCCTGTCAGGAGGACGCCCCACCTCCTTAAAGGTACAGAAACACACAAGGGATCCCGCACATCCCATTGGCAGCTGAGAAACCCCATGCGTCGCTGCACCAAATCGGTAAAGCAAAACAAACGACAAACGCACTCAACAATTTGTTACCAGTTATACAGTAAGGTGCACACGAAATGGGCTTTGAACAGTAGAAAGGCATCATGGCACACTCACACCCAGCATGTAAAACAACTTGTCTCACCACTAAGGACAATGACAGAGGGAGTCAGAATGTAACATCACTCCACTCCAGGCACCTCTACAGGACATGCAAGGGAGCTGTAAGCAATGCATGTATGGATGGAGCTCCCTCAAGGCCATACCTCCAGCCCACCCCACCTCAAGTAGACACTCTGTGCCGGGCAGCATATTTTGAATGGCTGCTCGGTGTGAGAATGAACAGGGCTGTGCTAGGAGGCGAAGGAGCCTCTCGCCTACAGAAGTGGAAGGCATGCGGCGACCCACTGAACACGGTGTCGCAACCCACTTTTGGGTCAGGACCCACCAGTTGAGAACCAAGGAGTTAGAGCCATCGGTTCATACCTTCTGTAGGTGCCGTTGCTTGTGCCTGGGCACTGCATCACATGGCAGAATCGCTGTCCGCTACACCATTGACTGATAGTGATTGGTAAAACTGGTTGCAGGGTTACCCCGCTGTGCTGCGATGTCTTTTCAGCTGCACTGTGGTTACGGAGACAGCCAACCAATTGATTTATATTGTTTATAGGAGCAATTATGCAAATAGGTCATGGAAATTAAAATGCATGACCTGTCAGATTTTTAAGCCAAACTTTAGGTTGTGCACAAACCTCACATGTTCTCTGAGTTCATGTGACAAGCATGGCCCTGTACCTCCTCTTGTTCCATCCAGTGCTTCAGCACATAATGGCACTCACTCAATGATGAGTGCTTGTCATTTAACCCCCAAAAAAACAGTAGCAGCCTTGAGGGCCTGTTCACATGAGTTTCAGGTGCAGATCTGGAGACGCGGTGCTATGTGTTTTGCTGCGTTTTTGATGTGTTCCATTAAAAAAAAAGTGGGGCTGTCTGTATGTAAGCTGCAGTGCAGTGCGTTTTTGAGGCGTTTTGCGTTTCCGGACCGTTTCCTGACCGTACAAAATGTGACATGCAGTATTTTTCTGTCGTAACCTGAACGTACGGATCAGGTCAGCACAGAAAACGGACGTCATGTGAACAGGTCCTGAGGGTTCAAGCACACGACATACTGAAAATTCTCATATTTACACTGGATTTGGCTGCCAGGATTTGGCAGACAAATTCAGGGTGAAAAAAAGTAAGTAATGGGGTGTAACGTACTCCTGTTTATGAACGTAAATGTGGGTACAGCATTCAGAAGCATATTATTAAAATAACCAAAAACCTAGAACAAATGTAAGCTCCTACGCATGTACACGCATTTATACATATTTGCATGCAGATACATTGAACAAACATACTCATCCCAAATGCAGGATTTGAGCGTTTTTTTTGTTTTGTTTGTTTTTTACAGGTCTAAATGTTGCTTTGTGCACAAATTGGATAGAAGGGGAAATCCTCCGCACACCTTGCAGCAATCAAGGCCTATGTCGTGATGAAATAGATGGCACCGTGCAGACACAATGTAGGAAGAGGAACCACCAGCACTCTGTAGAATAATCCAACATGTCCATTTATTGGACGTCACACAAACACAAGAGGCAACGTTTCGAGACCACGCAGGGTCTCTTCAGCCCTGATGAAACGTTGGCTCTTGTGTTTGTGTGATGTCCGATAAATGGACATGTTGGATTATTCTACTGAGTGCTGGTGATTCCTCTTCCTGCTTTGTGCACAAACACATTTGCTGTAATAGATCTGCATTTAGATCCCTGAATAAGGCTGTATGGATCTAAAAATTGTGTGTTTTTTTTATTGTTCTTTGCGATCTATTCACATCTGTGCCATCCAGTATGCCACTGTGCCATCCATGTGTGTTATCGCACACATGTTAATGTGCATTGCCTTGTGGCCACCCATTTATTTCAGTGGGCTGCCAGTGCACCACATCAGAGCAGAAAACGCATGTGCGTTATTCTTGGGAGAACGCAGCATCCATTATGTTCTATGAGCTTGTTAGTGAAAGTGGAGTTTCTCTTCCTTGCACCTTCTGATCCTGGTTTATTTTGATACTAAGGCCCTGAAATTTCTGATTCCAGGATGGCCTCTAAATTGTACTCTCATTACATCATGTAGGCAAGACATTTTCACAAGTCACGGAAGTTAAGCCCTTAGAAGGAATAAACCAGGATCGGGGAACACAAAACTATCATTCTGGGTAACAAAAGGTAAAAGCAAGAATTCCTTTTTCTCCAGATATGAACAGTTTGCATTTAGCAGTGTTCCTCAGTGTCTATGATCCCTATGATTTTACTGTATTCTTTAAGATCCTCATCCATCTTCTGAACAGCCCTGAATCTGGAATAGCAGACCAGTGTGTGATTTGCTGGTTCCAGCACTGTCCTTTTGTAAACCTTACAGCCATACCTTCATATACCCTGCAGACAGTGGTGTAACTACCAGGGTCGCAGAGGTCGCAGCCGTAACCGGGTTCAGGAGTTGCGCCACTTAGGCCCCGTTCACATTGAGCAATTTATCGCACGGTAATTCCCGCGATATCGCGGGCAATTTAACGCGCGATATCGCTCTCCAATGCTTCTCAATGGGGCAAAGGGTCCTGCTGTCGCGGGTCGTGCGTCGCTACAGCAGGACCCATTTGGAGCGGATTTAGCCGCGATTCAAGCTTGCTCAATGCAAGCATTTGCGCGACAAACGCGCGATTTGCGAACCGCTCAATGTGAACGGGGCCTTAGAGGGGGCCCAGGACAGGAGGATGGGGCCCGTAGTAACCGCTGATTACCAGGATATTTAATAGCCCAGTAACCGTTAATATCAGTACCGGGACCTCTTCCTCCTGTCCTGGGCTCTGCATGCTTCACGCTGCTCCCCTCACCTTGTTTCCTTGTTTCCCATTTCCTGGATCTATGTGCAGCACTTTGATGTGAATGTCTTGTATTGGAGAATGCAGTAAAAAGAATAAAAACACTGCCATGTGCGATCGAACTCCGAGTAGGCCCTCTATAAATGTGTGGGCCGTGGTGTCCTAGAAACCAGAAATTGTACAGACAACCTCTAAATCTTCTCTGGCCTCCTAAAAGAAACGTGTGGTGTTTTTTTTTTCTCCATTTCTTGACAACAAATCAAACTATTATTGCAGTTGTGATCCATTTAAATGTCAGACACAAAAGATGTTAGTTGAAGCATATTGTTAGTCTTATGACTTATATAGGTTAAAGTGACACTAAACTCAGGAGTTCCATCTTAAAAATGCATTCAAAGTAATAATAATAGCTGGGTGTTTTTTACCTTAATGCATTATGACAAGAGTATGCACAGCATGCTACAGGCCCAGAAGAGGAGCAAGCACGTCAGGGTGACAACACTATACCCAAAAGAACGGACAGGATCATCAGGTATTTTGTATGAGCGGCTGTATAAACGGAACTAGATTCCACTTTCTCACAGTGAGCATTTTGGGATTTAAAAAAAAATATATTTTTGGTTGCTATTCCGTTGACCCGACTGAGGTATATAACCCTACAGATATGGCCAGTCTTAGTATGATTTCCATATTTTCATAATTCATTTTACATAATTACCTAAGGTGGCCATACACTGTGTGAATTTAGGCTGATTTCCCCC
>NW_017306389.1:2046856-2097870 GCF_000935625.1 Nanorana parkeri
AAACGTGTGGGAATTTAGGGTTGTTTCCCCCCCCCCCCCCAGGAACCAGACAAAATTTGCACAGTGGGTGCTGCTGTTGGCACCCTTTGGGCCAGCATCCTTCAATCAGCTGATCGATGGAGGTGGCCAGAAATTCTTAGATCAAACAGAGCCAGCAGCCAGTGAGCTGCGGCTTTGTTCAGGTATTCTGACAGCTGGCGGCGGCCTCCATCAGAATACAGTAAAGACAGCAGGAGATTCCTCGATCAACGTTCGTAAGCATTGATGGAGGAATCTTGTTATATTTTCTTCATTCAGCCCGCAGGTTGAACAAAGAAAATATTACCGTGTATACCAGCTTTAAAGAACTTTTTTTCATCTTAACACTGTGTAAATGATTTTAAAGCTAACCTTTAGGCATATAAAAGATGCAATATAATGCAGCTCTGTATTCATTAATACATTTATTTTTTTTAAATCCAAGCAGGAAGGGATGCACCAATACCGTTTTTTCGGTATCGAGTACTGATACTTTTTTGTCCCCCCCCCCCGGTACTTGCTGATGTCGAGTACCGGTGCCGTGTTCCCAGAATATCAGGAAGTCGGGCAGCGGATCATGCCCTGTTGCCCGGCTTCCCGATTGCCTGTGAAGCCAGCTTTCTAGCGAAAGAACACCCACTTCACATGCTGAAGCTGCCTGGCTTCCTGATCAATCGGGAAGCAGGGCGGCGAGTAATGAGGTGCCGTCCAGGAAGCCCTGATTGGCTTCCTAGCCAATCGGGAAGCCGGACGACATGTCGTGACCCGGCTTCCTGATTGGCTAGGAAGTCAACTTCACTTGTTCCTAGGCAGCCTGGCTTCCTGACCAATCGGGAAGCTGGGAGGTGGGTCATTACGTGCTGCCCGGTTTCCTGATTGGTTAGGAAGCCGGCTTCCTAGGCAATCAGGGAGGCGGGTCATAATTCACCACCAGGCTTCCTGATTGGAAAAGAAGTCGGTTCCATGCTCCCTCGGCATTTGCGATCAGAGGGAGATATCCCTCTGACCGGAAGTTCCAGTATCGGAGGTATGTATAGGAGCATTTGGAAAAGTACGAGTACTCGCCGAAATACTCGATATCGGCACAGATACTACCGTAGTATCTGTATTGGTGCTTATCGTTATCTGAGCATCCCTCCAAGCAGTATAGGTACTTGAATTTAACCTGTTGCAATCCGCTGGACAGGGCAGGGAGTCAGGTGTGATGCATGCAGATTTGTTGACAAAGAACAAGCTGTTTGGAGGAGAGAGCAGAATGACGGAGAGAGGAGTTCATCAGTCCACTGTTTCGCCTTCCACTGAATAATCTAGAGCTGAGGGCGGGACAAGACCAGTAAGTGCCACTTTACTGCAGCAGAGAAAAATCAGGTCTCCTGCTATGCCAGGCAGAGCTGTGCCATGTCAGAACTGTGTAAAATATCAGAACTAAATGGACAGAAGTACAAATCATTTGGCATATGATACAGATCCCATATCTGGATTTCATCTATTTAGTTTTTTTTCCAGGAGTTCAGCTTTACTAGAAATATTATGAAATCCTGTGAAATAATTATGATCTACAAATCCTGAAGCTACTTTGTTCTTCTTTCTGTCCTCCGTGTTCATGCAGCTTGATTTGTTATTTGAGCTTTTACAGTAGAACCACATTCTGTAAATATCAGTCACCTTAGTAACCCTGAGGCAACTGATAGTTACAGAAAGTGGTTCTACTGTAAAAGCTCAAATAACAAATAAAGCTGCATGAACACGGAGGACAGAAAGAAGAACAAAGTAGCTTCAGGATTTGTAGATCATAATTATGAACAGATTTCCTATATTTGTACCCGGTTATACATTACAGAGCCGTCATCTTCAGTGTGCCCTGTAATGAGATCTCCAGCGCAGCAGATGCAGAGCCCTTCATGTGGAACAATGTGTGGCCAGACCCAACCCTGCCGTCCCTTGTATAAGTTGTATACAGCTGACCTACCTAGAACTGGAAATAAAAACGGAGTGTGCTTCATAGTTACTCACGTCAGGATGTCGTGCATATAAGGAGGGTGCGGTTGACAAATGTGCCAGAAGTTGAACTTCTATTCAGTGCAACAATCATAGAGTTGCATGCAGTAACTCTTTCTGTGCAGGTAACAGGCAAAGTGTTCTAATCAACATATATATTTGTACAAAACCTGGACACATTTTTTTGGTATGCTTTCACGAAATCCCCCCCCCCCCAACAATGTTTTTTAAAATAACTTGAAACTGGCATGAATCATTGATTACTCCTTTGTTTAAAGGGTATCTATGGTTAAAAACGAAGTCTGTATTTCTATATACTATATATAAATGCTATCCCACTCCTAATAACCATATCAATCTAGAAGTTTTTTCAACTTTTTGAAGATGGCCATAGGATGTACTCCATGCAGTGACACAGTTTGCACTTCTTATGTCACGGCTCTCACAGAGCCTGCCCTCTGAGCTACAACTCAACATCTGAGCAATGTAACATCCATAGAATCAAGATCAGGGCTTATAAAAGGCCACTTCTGTATAGTCCAGTGTTTTTTGCAACTCAGGAGTGTGATAAAAGGAAGCGCCATTTAATCTGAGTGTGAAAAAAAGGTATTTTTAAGAGAACCCACTGCCAGACCATTTATTTCAATAATGATCTTTTCATAAGATTTGCATTTAACACATTTCATCCATGTTATTTACCTGTAAAAGCTTCCCTTACGTAGACATCCAGAAGCTCCGAGACTGCTGCTGGTCACCGCCATCTTGGATGTGATGTCAGCAGCCCCAGCAGACTTAGGCCCTGTTCACATTGAGCGATTTATCGTGCAGTAATTCCTGCGATATCGCAGCAATTTACCGCGCGATATCGCGCTCCAAAGCTTGGCAATGGGGCAAAGGGTCCTGCTGTCGCGGGTCGTGTGTCGCTACAGCAGGACCCTTTTTGGAGCGGATTTAGCCGCGATTCAAGCTTGCGCAATATGCAAATCGCGCGACAAACGCGCGATCTGCAAACCGCTCAATGTGAACGTAGCCTCAGAGCTGTCACTCAAGGAACATTCTCTACTAATGATTAATTGGACACTCCCGGAAGAGGACTATGATGTGTAAAGGTGCCCATACACCTTACGATTATCGTACGATAATCGTATGCGATTGCTTTTTCGTCCGACACTCGCAAGGTGTATGGGCAGTGTGCAACCGCAAATACTGTACAATCGTACGACTTTTGACGGTCAAGCATGTTTGAAAACGTTGGTAGATCGTACGATTATTGCAAGGTTGGTGGCGTTTCCGTATGTCAAAAATCGTACCATCTACACTGCTCATGCGCAAACGAAATTACGTGCGGTTGATTACCGCAATTCGTCCAGGTGCTTTTCTTAAATTACGGCTAATTGAACCTTGCGATAATCGGGGCCTAATGGGGCCGCCATATGACAATCGTACGACGGTTCAATCATCGTTCGATAATCGTAAGGTGTATGGCCACCTTAAGGGGGGAGGGGGTTGTGTTATAGAATTTACTTTCTTGGCGTATTCAAATTTTCTAGCAAGTTCAGAGGTACATTGCAAGTCAATAAAAAATCATTTATGGAAAACAAAAACACTGCAATTTAGGCATTAAAAATACTTGCTTTTTCTGTGCCTTTAACTCCAGTCGGTCAAGTTGCTGACGGCTCATTTAAGGCATTTTCAAACAAAAATTTGACAAAAATCAAAACACGTGGGTGTACAGTACTGTTGTTCGGGATTTATATAGCGCCAACAGTTTGCACTGCGCTTTACTATAAAGGGGTAAAAGGGGTGAGACTTCAGTTGGGATTTTATTTCAGCTGACAAAAAAAAAAGCATGGGCCCCTAAAGGGTAGTTCCGTTGTATCACCAGAAATAAGATTACTAGTGTGTGACGGGGTCCCAAACTTGTTTTCAGCCTTTGAGTCATTTAGTAAGTGGAGGTGAACGCTGGTAAGTATAAATAAAAAGCACTAATCCGTCCATAAGGATGTGAAAAAGACAACAGTCTTCGAGTGGCTTTTGGGGCAATGATATGTATAATAGAGCTGATGGGTAAATACTCAGGCACTGAACATGATAGACAGCTTCTCAAAACCATCTTCTTATTTGCTATTGCAAAACTGTAAATTGTGTGTTTTTTATAGTTATGGCTAAGTAAAAGATTTTCCATTGTACCAAGGAATGACTGTGTAGATATTCCCACGCATTTCATCTCAGAATAACACATTTTTTTCCAACCACAAGGACAAGTTGTAAATTTAGCTCTTAAAATATATGGAAAGTAAAGCATTGTTTCCTTTGAATAAAGCGGGGTACAGTTAAACCCTGTCAGTTAATTTTTTGTGTGCCCTGTTGGGGGGAGCTTCATTTTGTAGCCCAAGTAGGAGGAAATCTCTCCAAAGGGAGTCAGTGAAGCAGGTGTCCCAATTGGATGAATTCCCTTTTTATCTCGCATTCCTGCGACAACTTTAAAATGGTGAATCTCCCCAGTGAGGGCACAAGCAGCAATAAAAAAAACTGATGGGGTTTTAACCCTTTCCAACTTTTTTTTTTCTGAAACTTTAAAAAAAAAAAAAAAGATGATACCTTTCTTATACTGTATATATAGATATATGTGTGTGTATATGTATCTAGATACAGTATATTACAAGCTTATAATACATGAGATGGTGCCTGAAAGAAAATCTTTGTCAACTTTATTTATATAGAGCTTCACATGCATGCATACACATTCTAGGTCCAATTTTATATAGGTTCCAATTAACCTATCAGCATGTTTTGATGTGTGAGAGAAAACCAATGCAAGCACAGTGAGAACATTCATGCATATAGTGTTCTGACCAAGATTTGAACTGAAGAAAGAAGTGCTATCTGCTAAACCTGAACATTCAATGTTTTTTTCTTGCTTGGCTCCATGGGCTGACCGAGCAGAAATGTTTGATTCCCTCAGCCACGCTAAACAGCGGGAAAAGGGGACCCTGCCAGGCTGTTGTAGTTTCACAGCAGCCATTGTCAGAATCAGGGCCGGCCTTAGGGGTGTGCGAGCCGTGCTGTCAGGTGGCCGAGCGGGGAGGAGATCGGAGCCGCTGTCATCCTGCCAGTTTCAGGATGACCGCGGCTCTGTGCGTGGCTGAGCGGAGGATCGGTAAATATCACTGATATTTACCGATCCTCCGCTCAGCCACGCCCAGAGCCGCTGTCATCCTGCCAGTTTCAGGATGACCGCGGCTCTGTGCGTGGCTGAGCGGAGGATCGGTAAATATCACTGATATTTACCGATCCTCCGCTCAGCCACGCCCAGAGCCGCTGTCATCCTGCCAGTTTCAGGATGACCGCGGCTCTGTGCGTGGCTGAGCGGAGGATCGGTAAATATCACTGATATTTACCGATCCTCCGCTCAGCCACGCCCAGAGCCGCTGTCATCCTGCCAGTTTCAGGATGACCGCGGCTCTGTGCGTGGCTGAGCGGAGGATCGGTAAATATCACTGATATTTACCGATCCTCCGCTCAGCCACGCCCAGAGCCGCTGTCATCCTGCCAGTTTCAGGATGACCGCGGCTCTGTGCGTGGCTGAGCGGAGGATCGGTAAATATCACTGATATTTACCGATCCTCCGCTCAGCCACGCCCAGAGCCGCTGTCATCCTGCCAGTTTCAGGATGACCGCGGCTCTGTGCGTGGCTGAGCGGAGGATCGGTAAATATCACTGATATTTACCGATCCTCCGCTCAGCCACGCCCAGAGCCGCTGTCATCCTGCCAGTTTCAGGATGACCGCGGCTCTGTGCGTGGCTGAGCGGAGGATCGGTAAATATCACTGATATTTACCGATCCTCCGCTCAGCCACGCCCAGAGCCGCTGTCATCCTGCCAGTTTCAGGATGACCGCGGCTCTGTGCGTGGCTGAGCGGAGGATCGGTAAATATCACTGATATTTACCGATCCTCCGCTCAGCCACGCCCAGAGCCGCTGTCATCCTGCCAGTTTCAGGATGACCGCGGCTCTGTGCGTGGCTGAGCGGAGGATCGGTAAATATCACTGATATTTACCGATCCTCCGCTCAGCCACGCCCAGAGCCGCTGTCATCCTGCCAGTTTCAGGATGACCGCGGCTCTGTGCGTGGCTGAGCGGAGGATCGGTAAATATCACTGATATTTACCGATCCTCCGCTCAGCCACGCCCAGAGCCGCTGTCATCCTGCCAGTTTCAGGATGACCGCGGCTCTGTGCGTGGCTGAGCGGAGGATCGGTAAATATCACTGATATTTACCGATCCTCCGCTCAGCCACGCCCAGAGCCGCTGTCATCCTGCCAGTTTCAGGATGACAGCGGCTCCGATCTCCTCCCCGCTCGGCCACCTGACAGCACGGCTCGCACACCCCTAAGGCCGGCCCTGGTCAGAATACTGGAACAGTTGACTGCAGACGTGGTCAGGCCAAGATTTGTCAAATTTCGGCCTAGTTAGCAGAACGTGGCTAAAATTGGAGCAGTGAATGGCCAGTTTAGGCCACCGCACTGCATTTTAAAGTTTTTTATTCTACAAAAGTAAAAAGGGAGAAGCCGAAGGCTATATGCCAGGTGTGGACAAACTAATATGGAATTCAGGAAGAAGCTGATGGCTATATGCCTGGTGTGGACAAACTAATATGGAATTCAGGAAGAAGCTGAAGGCTATATGCCTGGTGTGGACAAACTAATATGGAATTCAGGAAGAAGCTGATGGCTATATGCCTGGTGTGGACAAACTAATATGGAATTCAGGAAGCAGTCTTTCCAATCCAGGAGCCAGCAGGATTTTTTAGGAGCTAGCTCCATTGACAACAACTAGAGAGAACCTAAAACTAGAGCTAGAGCCAGCTCTCATTTTTAAGGAGCATTGGCTATCTGGCTCTTGGGATTTGTCCAGCCCTGCTATATGCAATATTGATTTGTTGTGATTTTTCATTTATGAATCCCCCCCAACAGTCTGGAAATGTAGCAGGGTCTTATTTGTGACAAATAAGTAGTCTTTAGCTTGAGGAATCCCATAGATCATGTGGTGTCCAAGGATGGCTTCAGCCTGTTCCTATTGAGTGTACATAAACGAGAGATGGTGTATACATGGCTAATCTACATTCCAATACTTGACCAGGAGAACACCTTAAATAAACCATTCATGTCTGGGCTTGTGCGAGGTTCTGAATAACACTTGAAAGGGCAATTTCATCCAATTGCATTGCAGCTACATTACTATAATTGTGCAGCCGTATATATGCTGTAAATCTATTGCTACCGTATATGCATCCTCATTTCATTTTAATTGCTGTGTCTGAATTTTTAACTGCCTGACCTAAGTGTACATAATACCATCAAACATTGTAGCTGTGTCACTCCTCTTAATAATGGGATGTTATTTGAATACAGTTAGGACTATTAAATCTCTCAACATATAATTGCATTGCCACGTTTTGCGGGATCTGGTGGGACTTTTTCTGCCTTGTTTTGGATAACCTTCTTTTGAATTCTGTATTTAGTTTGGATTTTCTATGTCCTATCTGACATTTGCAATCTCTACAGGTTTACAAGATGACGAGGATTTGAAGTTTATTTTGGTGGGAAGTCCACTGTCCAAAGTCAAGTCTGCATCATGGCAAAAGTCAAGGTTTTACAAGTTGCAAGAGGACTGCAAGACTGTCTGGCATGACTCAAAAAAGATCTTAAAGTCACCTGAGTCCCAAACATGTGAGTAGATGATAAAGGACATTTATATTGAATTTAAAGCTGGAGTAACAAAAATATAGTCATGTGACCTTTTTTTCTTTTGCAGGGACTGAAAAAGATTGTTTCTTACTACTTACAGTGTTTGTCAGGCCAAAATATGTTTGTTTTTTTTAGTTTTAAAAAGGGAATGGAAGGATCAGTACTCCTGTTGGATCGCTACTGTTATCTGGGGCTCCATTACAGACATTTCCTCTCATTCCCTGTTCTGTGGAGCATGGTTTTACCAGACAGGAAGTGAGAGGAGTTCTGCAACAGGGTCACAGACTGAAATTAAAATCCGACAGGGGGTTCTGCCTGCCCCTTATGTACCAAAGAAAAGCATTTTTATTTCTGTATGTGTCACTGTTGGAGTTCCTGTCTGGAGGGGATGGTTTATCTCTCTACAGGAGCCCCAGATAGCAGTAATAACCTGACAGAGGTTCTAACCCTCCCCCACTCTATCCACAAATAAAAAAACAAATTTGGCTTGACATTTTTAAAGTGATATTAAAGCCTTTTTTATATATATATATATATATATATATATTAGGGATGCGCCGATACCAGTTTTTCACCTTCCTTTCGGCCTCTGCACAGCTCCAAGGACCTTCTCAAAACTGCTGTCGGCCCAGGTGGCCATATTACGCACTTGGGGAATTCAAGTGTACCACTACCTGGACGATCTATTGGTCTTAGCCAATTCCAGGTCTCAAGCGATTCTTCATCGGGATCAAGTTCTGAGGTCTTTGAGGTCTTTCGGTTGGCTGGTGAACGATCAGAAGAGCTCTTTGAGGCCGTCCAGGCGATTGGAGTATCTGGGGGTTGTATTCGACACAGACCAGGCCAAGGTCTTCCTGCCCCTCAAGAAAGTGAGGACGGTCCAGGGCAGGGCTGCAGCGATGATGCGGACACCAGGTCCTTCGGCACGACAATGCATGAGCTTTCTGGGTCTCCTCTCTTCCACAATTCCAGTGGTGCCTTGGGCAAGATGGCGCAGGCGACTGTTCCAATTCAATTTTCTCCAACAGTGGGATCGCTCGTGCCTTATTCAACGGATTCATCTGCCGGAGTTCGTTCGCAAATCACTGGAATGGTGGACGGCGGAACCGAATCTCACTCTGGGCAAGTCCCTGGAGACGATCCAGTACATACCCGTCACCACCGATGCCAGCGCAAAGGGCTGGGGGGCGGTGTGTATGGGGCACCGGGTGCAAGCTCGTTGGCTGGGTCAAGTTCCGGAGAGTTCAAACGTGTTGGAACTGGAAGCAGTTCGGGAAGCTTTGAAGGCGTTGTGTCCTCTAATCCGAGGGTCGGCAGTAAAAGTCTTCTCAGACAACAAGTCGGCAGTAGCCTACGTTCTGAAGCAAGGGGGGACGAGGAGTCTTCCTCTCCTTCAGATAGCGGTTCAGATATTCAGGTGGGCAGAATTAAATTTGCACGACCTGACGGCATGTTATCTTCCGGGGATAGACAATCTCGAAGCAGACAGCCTGAGTCGAGACTTTGCAGACCACAACGAATGGTCGATGAAGGGATCTTATCTGATTCAAGTATTTCATCGGTGGGGAGTTCCGGAGATCGATCTGATGGCAACAGCCTCAAATGCAAGAGTCCCAAACTTCTTCTCGCGGTTTTACGACCCGGCAGCTCTGGCGCAGGATGCCCTCAGTCAGCAATGGAATTACGGTCTAGTGTACGTGTTCCCTCCGTTCTGCATGATTCTCAAGGTTCTTCTGAAGGTCCGCATGGAGGGGGTGCGGGCAATTGCGATCCTGCCCTACTGGCCGAGGAGGCCGTGGTTTCCACTGTTGTGGCAATTGAAGGTGACAGACCCGATGGAGTTGCCCATGAAGCAGGATCTGTTGGAGCAGGCAGGGTTCAGGCATCCAAATCTGAGACGTTTGCGGCTCATGGCCTGGCTACTGAACGGGGCCGTTTAGAAGGTCTGGACATCTCGGAGTCGGTCATCCAGACGCTGTTGCAGGCGAGGAAGCCAGCCACGAATGCGGTGTATTCCCGGGTGTGGGCCAGATTTCAGGCGTTTGCAACGGAGAGGCGATTTGATCCCCTCGACGCTTCGGTGGGCAAGATCTTAGAGTTCCTCCAACGGGGGTTGGACTTAGGATTAAGTTACAATACCTTGAGAGTGCATCTGTCGGCTCTGGCATCTCTCACGGGCACCAGGTGGGCCTCACAGGCTCTCATCCTCCAATTCATGAAGGGAGTGGCCAAGATCCGGCCTCCTAAACGGGCACTGTTCCCGAAATGGGATCTTACGTTAGTCCTGAAGGCGTTGTTGCAGTGTCCGTTTGATCCAGTGCAGTCTTCTTCCATGTGGCATCTAACTTTACGCACCATCTTTTTGCTAGCAATCGCTTCTGCCAGAAGGGTATCAGAACTTCATGCCCTGTCAATCAGGGAACCATTCCTCTTGCTTCTTCCAAATAGAATCCTGTTGAGGCCTATGCCATCCTTTCTACCTAAGGTGGCGTCCAGTTTCCACAACAACTGGGAAATAGAGTTTTTATCGTTCAATTCTTCACAGCTTCCTGAAGAGGAGTTGGAGTACAGTAAATTGGACTTGGTTCACAGTCTCTCCTTATACCTAGAGAGGACTGCGGAGTTCCGCAAAGTGGATAACTTGTTTGTTTTGCCCACGGGCGTGAAGAAGGGCCTGGCGGCGCCTCCTAGAGTTCTGTCAAGATGGATTATAAAGGCGATATCCTTGGCATACACGAAAGCGGGTCTTTCCCCTCCAAACGCTGTGAAGGCTCATTCCACGAGAGGTATGGCGGCCTCATGGGCCAGTTATGCAAGAGTGCCAGTCGATGCCATTTGCAAAGCAGCCAGTTGGAGCACTCCGAACACTTTTCTCCGGCATTATAAGATCGATGTTCGTTTTGGCACGGAGGATTCCTTAGGTGTATCTGTTCTTTCAGCAGCCTTCTCTACAGGGGGTGTCGTTTAGTCACATTAAATACTTTTTGCAGATTCATAATCGAGTTTCACCTGTATTTCCTACAAGGAAACCCACTTTTGATTGAGGCTGTTGCTGTTTTTCTTTAAAAAATGTTTAATTCCTCGTTTTCTAGTGGGTCCCCGCAGCGGTCTTCCCCCTGCATGGGTGCCTCCTTCAGCTAATAGAGGCGCTGGTGGCTGTGTGTGTCCATAGACACACACAGCCCTGTGGCAGACCACGCCCCTCTCAGCCCAACAGATTGATGGCTATGGCTTCTTTTTGCCATCAGTATCCTCCCCCAGCAACCAGGAAGTTTGGGAACGGAGGATCGCTTCTGCACCGGCGGCGGGGACGAGCGTAGCTGACAGGTAAGTGTAGGGGGTATGGGGGGAGAAAAAAAAGGTACTGGGCCGTTTTTACCCTAATGCAGAGAAAGCATTAAGGTAAAAAATGCCCAGACCATAATACTACTTTAAGTAAAATCATTGGATGTAATCTGGAAAAGGCCCCGCTCACAATGGGGCGGGAGGGGGCTTGCGCCGCCATTCATTTCAGTGGCACCGTAGACGCACCTCCTGCCTGCAGTGCAATTGTACACACTGGAACGCATGGTACAGCAATGCCCTGCATTCTAGTGCGGTGCGATCACAATTTTTTTGATATTGCAGAACGCATTGCACTGGAAACGCAGGTGTGGGCGATCTCATTGCAAGCGGGAGGCTTGTTTGCGGTGCCATTGAAATGAATGGTACCGCCACACCCCCTCCCGCCCCAGAACGCGGGGAGGCTTTGATTATGCAATTCATGTCACGGAACTGTGATATGAATGCACTGGATGGTGTGAACGAGCCATTAGACTTGTTGTTTTCCTCATTGACATTCTCAAATGTTCTTATTGTGTGAAACAGGAATAACACTAAACTAGAGGAGCAATTTCCTATTAAATTATGTTTTGTTAGGATAAAAAAGCCTCACATAATACTGGCAGATTCCCATTGAGTTCACTCATGTATGTATATTAAATCAAAGCTACACCCAAGTGATATGGGTGAGTGAGGTAGTGTGACAAATGACAAATTATTCTGTGGCCTCTTTCTGTGTTCAGTTTTTGCTGTGTACACCTAATACAGTTGGAAATCTCCATGCAGAATGTGTGCGAACCCTTTTTAATGAATTACCATAAAGCATAACAATGTATTGCATCTGAGGCCTCATACACATAGGCGTACAAATATGTGCGTCTAGATGTGTTTGGAGCACATTTCTTGCACATTTGGCAGCATGTAATGCTTTTCTGTGGCTAAATGCACACCTATACATTGTCAGTGTGTCTTTTTTTCACTTATATAAATGTAACATATACCACCGAGGCTTTCACTGTTCTGTTCCTAAAGGGATCCTATTGCACAAAATTGTAGTTAAACCCCTTATTACCTGTAAAAGAATTCAATAATTTCTCAGGTTTCCTGATGCCCATGGTTCTGAAAATCCTTAATTCACAAGTTCTCACCCCCCGAAAGCAGATGTGGCTTCAGGGATCACCGGTATCGCTACTGTATCCTACAGGGGCAAGGTAGCTTTAAA
Organism: Nanorana parkeri; assembly: GCF_000935625.1. Classification (NCBI taxonomy): domain Eukaryota; kingdom Metazoa; phylum Chordata; class Amphibia; order Anura; family Dicroglossidae; genus Nanorana; species Nanorana parkeri. The sequence goes on from NW_017306389.1 coordinate 2,059,166, forward strand.
GTAGACCTGATCTCAAAAAGTGAACATTTGCTGTCAGGCCTGGTTCACACCTGAACGTTTTGTAGCGCGTTCAACGCTCGACGAACGCTCTACAAAACGCTCAAACATCTCAATCCCATTGTATTCAATGGGTCTGGTTCACACCTTGCCGTATTTCCGCCCGTCCGAACCCGATACAAAACGGCCTACGCCCAAAGAAGTACATGTACTTCTTTGGGGCGTTTTGGTCTCGCGTTTCCATTGGGATACAGCCAAGTAGCCCTCGGAAACGGGCGTTTGTCGCGCGGTTTTTTAACCGCGAATCGCGGTAAAAACGTGCGACAAACGTGCATATTCAATACGCCTAAGTGTGAACCCAGCCTTAGAGAACATTTAGAAAATGTTCACAGGACCTAAAAAGCACCCTGAAAACGGATCCTTCTTGCCCTGAATTATTCCTCAAAATAAAAGTACATGTCGTGATATTTGAGGATGCCTAGGCACACCTGTGTCTCTAGCTTCATAACTATGTATCTACAGTGTGAGATCATCTAGGGCACTGTTCTTGTGACTACTACGCTAGTCTTACTAGATTTGGAGTGAGATTTGGTGATGTCACTGCAGTGCTGCTTGCAGGAGAGAAAGCTGAACTGCATGCATCTCCCTGCTTCTGCTTTATTCATTCGGTTGATTTTTTTTCTTGCTGCTTCTTGAATATTCCCTCAGCAGCCATCAGATCACCAGTCATCAAGGGGGAAGCTCAGAGATTAGAAAGCAAAGCCCTCTGACGCTACCGAGAAGGACATCCTCCTAGAGAAACAAGTGTTTCTGTGCAGAACAAGGCATAAGTCCATAACTGGGAAAAAGTCAGCTCTACAGAGACCATAGGAAATACTAGTGAGAAGTGAAGGAAACTTACAATCTAACTTGAAGAGACCATGATTGTCTCTAATGACGAAATACTGTATACATCACGTCACAATTCACATTCACACTGACCAAGCGCAACTTGCTTGCCATAAGAGAGATACACACGAATATAGTTGCTGCTGGCCCTTCCTTATTTAGATATCTAGTCCTAGCGCAGTGTTTCATGAATAATAAACTAGTGAGAAGTGCTTGCCCCCGCTTTCATTTTTTGGGCAAAGCTTTTAGAGTTCAGATCCTCTTTTTACAGAAGATTGCAATCTAATTTCCTACCTCTATCCTACAGAATCAAACGCATGCATTGTAGGTTACGTTTTATGCTGAAGCCAGTTATCCTACCAGTATTCTGTGAAAGGAGACCAGAGACCCAATATAAACTCATTCAAACCACTAGCTGAGTCCAGGTTTTGTGCCTGTTGAGGTTTGCACAGTGGAGTCATGAGTAAAAGGTATTTCCCTATCAACTGAACAACTGGGCAGCCCATTACAGACTGCGGGAGGGCATCCTGAAATGCCATTACTGCTTTAACCTCAGATGGTGGGCCTTTATGTTTCATGGGCACCCTGACACTTGAATTATGTGTGTAGCCAAATCTGAAAGATCTTTTATATTTGGGAGTTGAGCTGAAGTCAAGAGGCAATCTTGGTGCCATGGCAAATAAACTGTATATGCTAAAATTTATAATCCTAATAAAAAGGAGAAATACACACAGAACAAATCTGTAAGGGCAGTTGTGTATGTGGCATTTATAAGAAACAATACAGCTAGGAGTTTGTCCATACGAGCATATCATCTAGAATAGTTGGTAGGAAGGGGAAATGATTATGTTTTTTAAATTAATGGTGACTTATCTGCTGGTGGAAATGATTAGATGAAGTGCATTGCAGTGGATGCCATGGATGTATTTGAAGGCTGGGGAAACTGTAAGATGTAACTAGGGTGGAGGAGAAGAGAAGGCCTAGTGCAGAATGGAGATTGCAGTTCATTTCGGAAAATGAGTAAGGTGGGGGTTGTAGGTTTAAAGTGTATTTCCCCTTTTTGCAACCAAATGGGGACAATACCTACTTTATATTTGTTACATGTTCCCAACCACATAGCATACCAAATAAAAGTTGCAGCTTTCCTTTTTTTAGATGCTCTTTCTGCTAATCCCAGAACTGAAAAGTCTTGCTTAGTTCTCACTGTCTGACGGGTTGGGATCAGTTTTGGTTTAAATAATTAACCCCGTCTCTACTGTGCTGGCAGACTTCATTATCACTTGTAAACTAGATAATCAGAACAGTCTGTCCTAACAGAGGGTTAAAGAACCGAGGCCACTGTATGTTAATGAGGAGATGCTCAGTCTGGCCTAATGCCCATTCACACTGGGCGTTTAATCGTGCGATTTCGCGCATATTTGCCGCGAGAAGTCGCCATCCAATTATTTTCAATGGAGCTGTTCTATTACAGCTCCATGTCACCTGTCTTGCGTCGCTTGTGCAGGGACCTTTTTCCTGCGGATGTCGCTCGTTTTTTATATTTTTGCATGCAGCCCGACGGTGAAGGTCGCGCGATCATTGCCCGAACAGTCGCGCTATCCCGGCCACGCAGATCCGCGTAAGTGTCGCTTAGTGTGAATTGGGCCTAAGTCTTTCTATTGGGACAGTCGGAGTTTGCTGTTACTGACATTGAGAGCCTACAAAGGCCTGCCAAATAGAGATCTCTAAAAGGTAAAAAACGTTTTGTATTTTTTTCATTTATTGTTGATTATGCTGTGTATAAAGGAAGACCTTACAAACATATAGTGGAGGTTTTCTCAATTTTGGTTGCAGAAATGGCTATCCACTCGAAGTTAAAATGTTCTGTGTAATTGGCAGCCAGTGGAGCGGTTAGAGTGGTGGATGACTCAAGTAGTAGATATCAGGTTGGGCTTTTGCCAGACTGTTCATGGGTAGGTCAGAAGGGTGTGAAAGGCCAATAAATAATGAAGACATATGCTAAACTTCTTGTTGTATTAGGTGTGAGGCAGATGATGGAAATGCTTATAAATTGGATTTGAAAGGAGGTAATTAGTATGTGAAGATGAGATTTAATGAGGCAACAGAATCAAATATTACACCCAAGCAGTAAGGTTGAGAAGTTGAAGATATTAGGGTGCTGTAAAAAGTTCTTGCTTTCTGGAAGTGAAACCTATTTAGAAGGCAGAAAATGACTGCTTGTGGGCCCGTTCACACCAGGTACATGTGTTAATCTCGTGGTTCAGTGCAATTAACACACTATACCATGCAACACACCTTCTGTGCATTATATTGAATGCCACCCCAAACGCATCTCCCAGCATGCGCTACTTTTCCCCCCCAGCATACTAAAACGTATGATATTGCAGTACTGCTTGTTGCAGCGCAGTCGAGTGCATTACGGCCGGGAGGTGCGTTTGGGGTGCATTCCAAATGTAACATGGTAGGAGCATTACTCACATGGGCTTGGCGTGAATGGGCCCTAAGCCACTTCATAATGAGCTTCTGTTTACTTTCTCACTATAAAATTGCCATTGCATGCATGCAATTTACAATAGCTTCCAGAGTGCTGGGGGAGAGCTTACTTATGCATAAAACAATTCAAGTTCCCGAAATCAAGCATTATCCTACCTGCTGTGCTCCGCTGATTACCAAATGGCAACTTTGTCTCAGAAAGTCAAGTTCTGATCTTGCACATTACGGTGGATTTAAAGAAGTATGGGGTTAGGGCTTTTCCCCATAGTTCTCCTAAGGGTAAACAGGAGGACACAAACTAGCGTCCTCCCGTGACCCAAAGCTCAGATTACCGCGAGTGACAGCTTGCGGTATACTGAGACGCCGCAGGCGGGACGGATCCCCACATTGCTGTCGAGATCCACCCAGCTGCGGGATTGACAGCTGGCTCTGCCTATTTAGAGGCAGCGCCAGATGTGCCCGCCCCGTCCCCCGTCTGTTCCAGCCAGTCAGCTCTGGCGGATCGGACAGGGGAGGGGGGAATCCCTGCAGGGAGCCGCGAGTGACAGTCACGACTCTCTGCACGGATTGATCGAGAAGTGAGTGAGCGACGGTATGTGTTTGCTCACTTCCCGATCTACTGTGCCGACCTGTGACAGTTTCATTGTCACTGGCCGGCTCAGATTATGAGGCTGAATGAAAATCACTTGCCTCATAATTCTCCTTTATCGTGAAGGTGCAGTTTGTATGAGACTCAATAAAGGAAATACAATTTAAAGGATAACTGTACTTTTATTCTAGTTCTTCAAGTAATTCTCTACAGAATGCTGGCACGTGACATGCTTTTCTATTCACAGACTGTGGCTGTTTTCTAAAGAAAACATACTGTAAGACTTTGTACTTTTGTTTTGATGCACTTGGAATGTTTCTAGCTGATTTTAATATAAAACATTTCAACCATTTAGTGATAATTGTCTTTTCTTCATAGAAAAGGGGAAGCATTTTTAACAGCCTGTGTGCTGAACCTGAGCATGGCCAGATCAAGTGTCTTGGAGGTGTCTGGTACTGGAGATGGAGGTGTCTCCTCTATTTGGTTCATCAATGGGCAATCAACTGCTGATTTTGGGTTCACACCTGGGCATTACTATAGCGGCGCGTTTTTTCAGCTCGTTTTTAGCACGTTTTTTAGTTCAGTGAAATGCGCGTTCGACTCTCGTTTTTATACCTCCTTGGCGGTATGATTTTTTCCCCCTTTTTATTTTCTCTTTTTTTTCCGTATTTGCTGTATTCCTGAGTGTGGCTCGGGGTTACCGCTTTGTTAACCCTGAGCCGCACTCGGGAATACCAATGGATAAGCGCGGAAATACGCCCCAAAAGAAGCTCCTGTACTTGTTTGGGCGTAGGGTTTCCACGCGCTGAAATACGCCCAGGTGGGAACCATGCCCATAGGAAATTATGGGATTTCACTTGCTGAGCGTTTTTCAGCGCTTCGATTAGCGTTGAAAAAACGCCCAGGTGTGAACCCGGCCTTTTTTATATTGTAAAGCGCTGCGCAAACTGGTGGCCCTATATAAATCCTGTATAATAATAATACTTGTAAATCTGATCTAAGTCCTATTCTTTTGGACATTTACATACAGCTCTGCTTCAAGCCAGCAGACATCCAGGCCCTGCAGTTTGTGTTTGCACAGATAATTGCTGTTATCTGAGGGTGGTGTTCAAGCTTTCACAGGTTTCTCACACATTTAAAGCGAAGCTTTTCCAATTTGAAGACAGACATGAATGTCTGCAACAAGGAGACAAACACTGTATCAGCTGATAGCTGTGTGATAGGACAGGTTTCCTGGCATTGTTCAATATCATGTTATAATCCTGCACTTTTCTGTGCCCCCGTAGCTCTGTTTAATAACCCCTGGCTGTCTCCAAACATGACATAATCAATGATTGTATTGGGTGGAAACCACTACTCCTTGTGTTAAGGGAGCATTCCTCTTCTGGTTTTGATTATCTGCTGTGGCTGCATGTGCATTGCTAGATAATGAGAGCTATTGATCACTGTAAGGAAGTTTATCATAACTGTGTGTATCTGAAAAACATTTTGTTAGACTTTATATTATCCAGTCTTGATTTTCTTTCAGTTGTTTATATTCCTTCCTAATCAAATTTTAACTTACAATTGACCTTTCATTAGTGGGACAACCTCACTCCCAACAGTTAAAATATTTTTTTGAGAAATTCTTATGCTTTTACTCCCTTTTAATCCCTGTCTCCGTCCTCTCCTGCAATTTCATAGGTGACCACTCATACTCGTAGTATTGAATCCGAGAGAGATGCACTCTTACATATACTGTAACACATTTGCAGAGCAGATGTACTTTTTTACCTACCCTCTATGACTAATAATGACGCACGAAACTGACATTTTCTTGCTGATATACCAAATGTGCCGTCTTAAAGTGACACTAATCTCAGTAGTTAAATCTTAAAAATGCAATCAAGTACCTCCGCTATTACATACATGTATCTTATCTTATTTGTGTATCACTCGGGCTGTATTTCCTCAAATCATCTCTGAATTGGTGCTGACACTGTCCGTCCTTCTGGAGGGTGGCTACTTGTGTACCACGCAGAAGTTGTAGGCCTGAACCTGTAGCAGCTCAAGGGACATACACTTCAAAAGCAAGCTTGTTTTATTTGCCTTGTCTAGGCATCAGTGGATGCTTGTAGGTACATGCATAGTGCTCAGCCTTCAGCCTGGGGCTCACACAATCATCTTATTTGCTGCAAGCACCTGATTAGTTGTCTACATCAACAGTGGCCTCAAATGCAGAATCTGACGTTACCAAAGGGCCACACATAATATTCAATGAATTCAGCTACAGAAAGCTATCAGACTGTACTGGAACAGGAGACACAGCTATGTCGGCTCACCCTAAAATTCAGGGACTGATCATGTTTTATCCTTCTCACCCTGCGTGATGTACAAATCTCCCTTGACTCCACTCATTCACTAAAGTTTGTATGTGTTAGGCCACATTCACACTAAGCGATTCGCAAATCGCGTGATTTGCATTTTGCGCATTTTGACATCGTGCAAATGCTTGCATTGAGCAAGCTAGAATCGCGGCAAAATCCGCTCCAAAAAGGGTCCTGCTGTAGCGACGCACGACCCGCGACAGCGACGGACAGAGCCCCATTGCCATGCATTGAAGAGTGATATCGCGCTGTAAATAGCCGCGATATCGCGGGAATTACCGCGCGATAAATCGCTCAGTGTGAATGGGGCCTTACTGTTTCCTCCAGGTACTTAAAGTGACACTAAACTCAGGAGTTAAATCTTAAAAATGCATTTAAGTAACTTAACTATTAACAAAAATGTATCTTATTTGTGTATCACTCGGCTGTAGATCCTCAAATCATCTCTGAATTGGTGGTGACACTGTCCTTCCTTCTGGAGGGTGCCTACTTTTTTTGTGTGTAAAGTAGCCTGTGTGTGTTGTAAAGTAGCCACCGCTCCAAACTCACTCCTGTGATAGACTACAGTCTAAATACAAATGAGTAAACTAAGTGTGAGATTTTAGTCCATTGAGGGAGCGAGTTTAGAACAATGCCTACATTACAACATAACTTAAATATGTAATATAATAAACAATATTAAGAAAATCATACATTTTAAAAATTGCATTTAAGAGTTTCAGCGATGTACTCTATGCAAGATACATGTGCTTGTAAATGGGAAGATTTGACCATTGTTGAACTAATAAACAGAAAATTAGCCCTTGATTATAGCATACAGTCTATATGCAGCTTATGTAATGTACGTTCTGTTTTATTACAGCTAGTGTTTAATTGTGTGTTATCATATTGGTGGGAGATGTGATGAAACGTTCGGCTTTATCGCATTCTGTATGTTTATACCACACTGTACTAGTGAGGGGAGATTAATTTATGGAATAGTAATACTGCATTGTAATTGTTTTTTTATTCTTCCACTGACACTGTCATGCTGCAGTTCATCATGCCATGTATAATAGATTGCTTTAGGGTATTTAGGATTTTGTATGTTTAACTTTCCTATCAGCTATTTGTTCTTTGTAATATTATTCAGAAGACAATAGCATTTTTCATGCAGCTGTTCCTCTGGTCCTCTCTCGTTGTAGTTTTAAATAGATGCTGTTTGCCCTTTAGTAATCTTGACAATAAGACAGACAGGTGACTGCCTTGTTTGTGAGCCGTCTCTGCCTTTACATAAAAAGATAACATTACTTTCTTTCCTGCAAATTCTTATGTCATTTACGGAGTCTGGAGAATGAAACTCTGTGTACTGCCTACACCCCTGGTGCCCAACACATGGGCCGCATGCACCTCGCTGGCTTTCTGTGTACAGCCCGCTGTGTGCTGGGTCCTTCACTTGTTGGGCACCAGAGGGTAGCAGAGTGGCATTGGGGTGCCAGGCACTGAAATGCTGCCTGCGCTCCAGTGCCCGTCACTGAAATTATAACTACTGTCAGAGAGTTATCTCTGACCAACACTATAAGTAAAGCCCTGTTCTCGTTGGGGAGAGAGTAGCATGGGCCATAGCCTTTCATTGGCAAAACACCCCTTATCCCATTGGATCAGATAATACATAGAGTGGATAATTCAAAGCTCATGGAATGGGTTTTCCACCTCCATCACAACACCCTACCCCACACTACACATTCCGGCCATAGTAGTAGCTGCAAACATGCGGAATCCGCGCGTATGTCAAATGTGCGTGTTTTGCTTTTCAAACCACTGCGTGTGGAGCCTGAGGGGCCATTCACACCAGCCTGGTCGGCTGTGGTATGTTGATTGCATGCACATTGTGTCATGCTGTAACATGCATTGTGTTAAGGCAGGTCATTCTTTTGAATGTTTTGCCCAATGCTCCACAATGGGCCAGGAATCATGCATGCAGCATTTTCGGCAGCTCGGAGCAAAGCATGTTTGCCAGCTGGGTGTGTCAGGGAGCCATTCGGAATAAACATGTTGTATCTGTCTCGGATACAGTAGTCATCAGGACACAAAGTGGTAAATCTTTTTAGCAGGGATACAGGCAGTAGTAAACAAACTAACGGGGGGTCTATCCCTTCCCTACTCTATCCAAAACTAAAAAAAAAAAAAATGTTTTTGTTTTTACATACACTTTAACAGTTCTATTATTGGGCGTTGGGGAAGGTGGGGTATTTTCTATAGGTTTTAAAGATGTTTGAGGCTTTTCCATTGGTTCACGTCTGGTAGGACTGCATTGTAATACCCTGTACTTCAGTGGTAATGATTTTAGTAGTTCTCGTCTGATACAAATCTGCAATGTATACAGTTATTAGAATCCGTCTGGGTTTAGTATTTCATTGACTGGTACTTAAATATGTTTACTTCCTAAATGTGGGAGAGGGTGTGACAGCATATGTTTCCTGTACAGATTAATGCTGAGCCGCATTATTGAAGTGATTGTGTAATGTTTTTGTATTCGTGTCTCGGGAATAAAATTTACCATTTCCAAATATTTATTTTTAATCAGAGAAATATAAAATTTATTGTATGTGAATATTTATTTAGTACCATCTACAGGCAAGATAGCAAGCTCTAAATAAAAGCTGCAGCTTGCTGGAGGCTGACTTAGTCATGTTGTGAAAAATACCTGAATAGTAGAAGAGATGAGATCACACAGATTGCCAAATGTAGTGCATGCTCTTCTTTTTTTTTTTTTAGCCGTACCACGCATGGTATTGCGGTTCATATGCAGGGTAACGCATCTCCCATGCTGTAATGCACGTGGCCTTGCTTTTCTCCCTTTTCTCGCTTTTCACTCTCCTCTTGTCTTTGTTAGTCTGTTTTCTTTATGTCAGTTCATTGCTTATGTAGAATTTTCTTTCTAGTAGTTTGGTCATGGCAATTTTACTGTGTGTTGGAGACGTTCTCCTTTTGTCTCTTGTTTGTTTCTGTTTTTCTTGCATTAAAATTTAAGGTGTTAGGCGGGAATGTCTCATCAAGATTGTGTTTGTTATGCTTGAGTGTGTGCTCAGTTTTGCCACTCCTTTTGTAACCTTATTTTTATCTTTATTGATATATTTGTATGTGGCTAACCACTTGACGTTTCTCCTGCCTTGTCTTTTTTTATTAATCAAGTTTCTCCAGGTAAGAAACTTTGTATCCGATTCATAAGAACCATTTGCCAGAAAATGTGAATAGAGTAAGGCACGATGGCTAACGCACAGAAAATGTGATTTTGGGTTTACATGCACTTACATGGAAAACCAAACATAAAATGAGATTGTCTGTTTAAAGGAAAATGACAAAAAAAATAATTTCTGTTGACTTCTTTCTAGGGATGCACCGATACTTTTCAGATACCAGTGCCGATACTTGGCATTTTCATGAGAACTACCAGGGTTGCCGCGGTTGCAGCTGTGACTGGGCTCTGGCTCTCCACCACTGCCCTGAAATCATTAGTCTGTATTGTTTTAGAAAAACTGATGTCACATGGCAATAAACAAAAATGTATCAGTACTTGTATCTGTAAGAACTTGGGCAAGTATCAGTACTTGTACTTGCAAAAATGGTATCGGTGCAACCCTAATATATATGCAGGGGTGTGGAATTCCTATCGCCCGACGCCCGGGACAGGCAGTTTCGGGCGCCGGTCGAGTAGTTTTTTAATACATTCAGCCCTGCTCCGGACAAGCGGAGCTGAATGTACAGTGGGAGCCGCCGCTCGTTTTCATACAAGTGATCTAATCAGATCACTTGTATGAAGCGAGAATCGGCAAACCTGTCCGCACCACACCCCCCCCCACAGCCCGCAGAGCAGACGAAGAACTTCCTTTCTTCGTCTGCTCTGTGTTATCACTGAGACCCGTGGCGCTGTGATCACAGCGCCACCTGTCTCGGCTGTCAGGAACTGCACAGAGCATCAGTTCTGTGTTGGAGGGCAGGTTCCATAAAGAGAACCTGTCACCTCCAAACTATCACATAGAGGATTTTAACACCATGTGATGGGAATAAAATGGAACAAACATTTTTTTTAAAGTTCTAAAAAAGTAAAATCTAATAAAATATATAAAAAATAAGTGACAAAGTAAAAAAAAACAATTAAAACCAACTCTGCTGCCCCTGCCATCTGCATACAAATAAATACACGCATAGGAAATTGTGTGTGTGTGTTGAGTCCTGCTGCCATTTCACTGTGTGCCATATTGTGGTACCTGGGCAGCAGAACTCTCTCACACACACAATGTGCATTAAAGGGTAAGTTCACTTTCCCAGGTAATACGGGAAAATGGAATTACCCGATCAAATCTTGCCCGATCTCTTCTACCCCCCCAGCTATAAACTTTCTGCAAACAGTCCTTACCCCGTACTGTCAAGCGCATTCCTGCCCTATGCATTTTTTATTTTACTGGCAAATTGCAAGCACTCATTGGTCAGCGTGGTCAAGTGATTGGCTGGGAAGCCAGCTCCTTGCCGATTGGCCGCCAATCAGCATCGAGCCTTCTTCCCGGCCAATCAGGTCATTACGTTGGCATGGAGCAGGCCTCCCAGCCATTCACAATCAAGCCGGCCGAACAACATGGAGTCGGCTTCCCTGGCAGTCAGGAAGCCGGGTAGCATCTCATTACCCGCTGCCTAGCTTCCTGATTGCCCGGGAAGCCTGCTCCATGCCAACGGGTGAGTACTGAAAGCAAAATATTGGTACTCGACACCCAAAAACTGGTATTGGTGCATCCCTAGTTTTAAACTTTTAAAACTTTTGTTGTTGTATTGGGACAAGTAGATTGTCATGAAGGACAAGTAGATTTGACCCCCGCTTTAGCCCTTGGACAAGAGGTTTTTTCAAAAATGTCCACACCCCTTTACATGTGTATAAAAACAAAATCATACATTAAAACAGAGATGTACAAAATGTGTGCTCCTTACAAATGACAGCCGCCTCCTAACTTTTGAATTTTTCTCTAGTCTAGTCCTGGAGCTGGAAAAATATCTGTACTTGTACCGAGTACTGTACTTGGTATCGGTGCATCCCTACTTCTTTCATTCAGTTATTCATGTGCATTTGTGACTTGCAATTCCCTAATGTGTGTGGATAGGGATACAGGCTGCCACCAATCGCACAGACAGTTCTGGGCTTTTTATTTGAAAGTCCAGCACACTTTTCAAATAAAGTATAATGGGTGAACCCATTTTATAAATGTTTCATTTGCAAAATAAAAGTTTTATACAAGTAATTTAAAAATGTTATAAAATAAAATGTGCATTATCTGTAGTGTTTGTAAACTTCTGAGTTGTGCAAAAAAATAAACTTAACCAAAAGCCTGTTGCGGTCTTTCTGCTACATTTCAAAACTTCTCACTGTGATCTGGAACTGATGCATATTATAATTTCCTCTTTGATGGCTTTTCCTTCTACTTGTCTCCACCGATTTCCTTCTACTTGTACTTCTACTATTGTGTAACAGAAAAAATACTGCCAGCCAGCATGATTTGTAAAGAGAAGTTCCACTTTTAACAAGAAAGCTGATATTGGACTTGTGTCAGCCCCTCAGATCCGTGTCAGCCAGGTGCTGGGGCTTGTTCAAACCATGTCCAGATCATTTCCAGATCAGAACAGTTTGTTTATGGACCAAAAAAGCATCCCAATGTATCCCTATGGTATTTCTAGACTCTGTTCACACCGCCCAGTCCGTTCTGGTCCAGACAACAACAAAAAAACACACTGGAACGCATTTAAATGCATAGAAAATGCATTCAAACACCCTGGAACGCACCTGAAAGCCCATTTTAAGCTAAAAAAAATGCGGCTAAATTGCGGTAAACACGTGGCAAAAATGCACTGCACTGCGTTTGCAGATCTGCTCCAGATCTGGTCTGGACATGGTGTGAACATAGCCTCTCAAGGGAGATTTGTACACGCAGGGTGAGAAGGATAAAACATGATCAGTCCCTGAATTTTAGGGTGAGCCGACATAGCTGTGTCTCCTGTTCCAGTACAGTCTGATAGCTTTCTGTAGCTGAATTCATTGAATATTATGTGTGGCCCTTTGGTAACGTCAGATTCTGCATTTGAGGCCACTGTTGATGTAGACAACTAATCAGGTGCTTGCAGCAAATAAGATGATTGTGTGAGCCCCAGGCTGAAGGCTGAGCACTATGCATGTACCTACAAGCATCCACTGATGCCTAGACAAGGCAAATAAAACAAGCTTGCTTTTGAAGTGTATGTCCCTTGAGCTGCTACAGGTTCAGGCCTACAACTTCTGCGTGGTAGTTACAGCCCAGCCTTTAATACAGACGTGGAGTTTTGGGATATTTAGTTTCATAACAGTTGGAAAGTGAACAGCTATAGAAGGCGTGTTTGTTGTTCACTGTGGAAAATCAAAGATATCTCCTTTTTTATACTGGTGACTGGAGCATATTTATGACTGGACTTTGTATTCAGCTGTTAAATAAATATAAGTATAGCAAGCTAAGTGTGCTCTGCCCTTGCTCCGTGTCTACAGGTTGTGTACACACCAAGCTATCTGTTTGATCTGATCTGGGGGACATTTAACCTGTATTTCTACACTAACAGGGTTATTCACAAAAGGGTGAAGAGTTTGGAGAAGGCAGGAGAAGTGGACAATCTAGGACAGGGGCGGCCACAATTTTTCGTCTGGAGATCCACTTTTCAAATGACGAGCTCAATGAGATCTACCAACGAAAAAACACCTGCATTCAGGGGCGGGAGGGCGATCGCCTGCACCCAGAACCCAGGCACATTAGTGCCTGCGTTCCGGTCCAGTGCGAGCTGCAAAAATGCTGCAAGCACTATTTTTGCAGATTGCACTGGAGCGGAATGCAGGCGTAAGTCGTGAAAATGTACACACATATACATCATCACTGCACCTCTTCATTACCACAATCAATGCTAAACACTTACAAAGGTGGAAATGTCCTTTAAGGACAATTGCTGGTAACTTTAGGAGTTCACTATAATCCTTGCCTGCAGGTTGTGGAAGGTTTTCCTCAGCGTCTCCATCTGTGTTTCTCTGCTATCCTCCCTTCCAATGTCCATGTTGTAACTCTTCACGATAATCCTTTTTTCTGTAATGTTTTTCCTGCTAGGAAAGTGAACATAAATCTCTCCTTTCCCTGTCAGGCAAATCTCTAGACGGAACATACTCTGCCGACAGGATAGGAATGTGCCTCTTACAGAGGATGTTGAAGGTATCAAGTAGTGACCAATCCTGGAAAATGTACTTCCTCTGAATGTTACAGGCTGATACATTATCACTCTTTATGTGCTGGGCTGTACTACTTATTCCATTGTTTAAAGGTCAACTCTAGACATAGAGCTAAATATGCACAGAACAATTATAAACGGTTTTACCTGCCAATGGATTTCCTATTCTGTTTATACAGTGGTGACACCACTGCCAGACATCACAGCCAGATCAGTGACTGACTTCTCTATTCTCTGCTGCAGTTATGTGGCACTGCTTGGTCACCAACCTGTACCCAGCCTGCAGATTAAACAATGAATTAGCATTGCCACATTGATCAAAGAATCACTCTGCCTTCTCTCTCTGTCAGCAAGCCCTGAACTGAAGTGGGAATGTTATATTTTTTTGAAACCTACTTTGGTCCAGCTTGGCTTGATATAAGTATCCATATGTGATACCTGGAGGGCCGCTGTGGATGCTGAAAATAAAGGTACTAGTCTGCACTACATACAGTGATTGGGTGCAGCTCCACCAGCATCTGCACAGGGAGTCACTCTATTTACACCGCCACCATTCAGAAAAACCCCTTGTATTCTCTGATAGGTCAAGGTCTATACCTTGTCCATTTTTCCCCTCCTCTACCCCTCATCCATTCAGAAAACGCCTGGTGTTCAATGAAAGAATACAAGGCTTTCTCTGAATGGTGGAAATGCTAATACCTGGAGTTCTGCTCTAAACAAAAACAGATTTTCTGCATGCATGTGATTAGATGATTAAAGTTTGCACAACTTCACCTCACCGAGATAAACAACTTTATTTGTGGTATACAAATATTTGCACTCGCATAGTGTCCCGTGAGGTTATAGCACATTACTGATGAATGACTCCAGGCAAAAAGTAATTTTTTTTTTCTTAAAATATCTTCCTCTCAGCAGCAGCCAGTCACCAAGATGTAAGGAGAGCATGTTTGTGCAAAGAATACACAATCATGTGCAAGAAAATTATAATAATTAAAAAAATGTATTTTTGCTGGGAACTAGAGTAGTTCCAAGCAAAGTAAAAGTTCCCTTTGTAAAGAGAAACTTTTCTTAATGGCCCAGGTGCATTGGATGTCTGACTTTTATGTTTGTACTGTTATGTAGACCTATTGCACCAGCCAGCCCAGTAGACTATTTGGTGTTCTAACTACAATTCTGTTTTTTCTTTGACAGTTAGCATTGATGACATTGAGGACGTGCGTCCTGGCCAGGAGACAGAAGGGATGAAACGTTATGCTTCGACTGTGCCAAGTAAGCTCTGCTTTTCCATCGTCTTCAAGGGAAATCGCAAGAACCTTGATCTAATAGCCAGCACTAATGAGGAAGCTGCTCACTGGACTGGAGGATTAAGTAAAATAATGAGCAAGTCACGATCCATGAGCCAAAACCAAAAGGTACGGCAGTATCCTTTTGTGCAAGATTGGGGCCTGTGCAACGAGCATTGGTGGTGTCATTGGTATTGCTTATTTCTGTGGCTTTTCTACAAGCCTTTTCTACACTCCAGCACACCAGTTCCTGTTAAAGGAGAATTATGAGGCGAGTGATTTTCACTCAGCCTCATAATCTGAGCCGACCTGTGACAATGAATCTGTCACACGTCGGCTCAGTAGATCGGGAAGTGAGCGAACACATACCGTCGCTCGCTCACTTCTCGATCTATCCCTGCAGAGAGCCGTGACTGTCACTCACGGCTCCCTGCAGGGATCCCCCTCCCCTGTCCGATACTCCAGCGCTGACTGGCGGAACGGACGGACGGGGGGGGTCTGGGCACAGCTGGCTCTGCCTCTGGATAGGCAGAGGCAGCTGTCAATCACGCAGATGGGTGGGTCTCGACAGCTCTGTCGGGATACGTCCCGGCTGCAGCGTCTCAGTATACCGTGAGCTGTAGCACACGGTATACTGAGCTTTGGGTCATGAGAGAACGCTAGTTTGTGTTTTCTCCCGTGACCCTTAGGAGAACCATGTGGAAAAGCCCTGCTCCCATAGTTCTCCTTTTAAGGCTGATCCTGAATTGTATGTAGTGAAGTCAGAGTGGTCACCCACATTCCGTGGAGGGATTGATGAGGATCTGCTTCTGGACTGTGCACAAAAGGTAAAGGAGAAAGGTTTTAGATCACCCCCTAGACAAAACAAGCCTTGTATCATGCTTCATCTGGTAAGGGAGGCACAATGTTAGGATTTTTTAAGTGCTGCAGTTCAGCTTAAAGGTAGTGAGGCCTACATGTTGCTTGCAGCATTTTTCTTTAAATTCTGGGGAAAGTCATTCTCTGCATTTTGCACACCTACGCATTTCCTGGCTGAATGGCAAATTTATATTCTTCTGTTTACTAATAGGCTCCCTGATCTACAGTGAATTTTTACTTTTGCCTCAATAACTTGCCATTTGCTACTAAACACTCCGATAAGAGTCAACTGAACAGTACAAAGTAAAGTACACACCGGTTCTGAGAGAAGTGTATATAGGCTACCATTGGTGACTTTTCTTCTGAAGTTACTAATTGTCTTGCTGTGTGGCTTCATCTTCTGGCAACAAACATGCAGGAAAATCTGTGCTTGCTTCAGGGAAGTGCCTCCTAAAATATTCCAGCCAAATTATCAGCATGAAAACCAGGCAAGTAGCAAGGTCAGACTCTGGTACGGATCTGGTCCGGACACAATCCGGATGTCGTGTGAACAAGCCCTCAAACTTCTTTCATGAAAGGTGAGCTTGTATAAAGTTGTCTGCAGGCATCAAGGTTTCTGCAAACACATGGTGTTGATTTAGCATGCTTGCTTCCTAAGCTAGTTGATGACTTCACGGATAAGGATCAGCATAGAGTATATACTGTACGAAAGATGTGGGGTGCCTTTTTATATATAAAGAAAACTGCACCCTCTCTTCTCTGCTATCCCTTGAGTACTTGCTTTCACATACCCTACCCAACATGTCCCCCATTCCGCCTTCACCATATTGTTGTCATCATCACTGGTCTTATTAAGTACCAGTATGATTTTAGAAAATGTCATTAGCTTGGTTTTACTTTACATATAGATAGCTAGAAACAGAACAGATTTTCTCATATCACAAATACACATGCTTTATACACGCTCAATACACACATGTACAACGAGTGAGTTTTGCTGTTTTTGTGCAGTCAAAACATGCAATTGAGTTGTTGACAGTGTTGCTTGTATGCCATCTGAATTGATTTTAATCTCAGGTTTAGTACTGCACAGTAACTTGTTTTTTTTTAAATTGGAGATCCAGTTCCATACCATACAAAACACAGAAGTTTCCCAGCACACTTACCAGCTAGCCTGCAACCAAACAAAATGCCCTATCTAACAGTATGGATTAAATACAAAGGTTTTAGTGGCACATATTTTGCAAAAGTTGTGCAAGCCACACTGCCTCGTCAAGGCTCCTCTGTGTAGTGTGGTCTTAACTCTAAAGGTGCCCATACACCTTACGACCATCGCAAGACTTTTTTTGTGCGCACACCGGCCAGTTCCGCAGCTAGTGGACGAGCAGGCTAGAAACCCGCCGACAATCGTACGATTCTAGGCGGGTTTTCGAGCATGTTGGTTCGACAAAAGACGTGCGACCGTACAGTAAAACGGTCGCACGTCTTCGTTCACACTGCTCGATTCTCGTACGATCGCGGGATTTCGCCCGATTCTCGTACGAGAATCGAGCAGTGTATGGGCACCTTAATTTTTTGAGTCTCCAGTCCCATACCACCTTCATTTGGTTCCCATACCCCCCCTCATGGACACTTCTGTTTTAAAGGCTCTTTACACCCACAACAGCTGTTTCAGATAGGAGACATTGGTGGCTTAATTTATTCACCGGTCTTCTATAGCTCTTTGTGCTTCCACAATAGATTGCTCTGTTTTTACAAGTAGTAACTCTTGCTAAATATCTTTTAATGTATCAATTGGAAAAACATTTCCTCCACCTTCCTCACAATAAGGGGTTAGAACTGAAACCTTGGACACAGACATCCCTTCGTAGCAGTCCAAAAGAGCTATAAAAATCTGGTGGGTGGTTTACCCTGCTGCTACTTATCCGGAGCCAAAATATCGGTCTTTGGTTGCATAGGCCTTTAATTATGGGCAATACTACTTCTGACCACGGGGAGGGAGAGTGGGGTGTGTATCATGATATTGATTCTGTTGTCCTCTGTCTGAATCTTTTAGTGAATTCACCCTACCTAGGCTCATTAGTGCAGGAGCTTATCATTGTAAAAGGTTCACTTATGTCTTTTGTTGCTTAATATACTATCACACACCTAGACAACCCTGGGTTTCTGTAACACAGCGACATCATGAATATTTATACCACAGACAACAGAATGTCCTCCAGCATGTCAGAGGTTTTACTTCTTGTGGTAGTTAGCTTATTGTACACGTATTTCCTTAATTATAGAGACCTCTAGAAATTGGGTGTAGGTCACAGTATAAATATATGTATGAAAACCATCTCCAGCTAGCATGATCTTGTAATTACTAGTTGGCTTAGACTGGTGTGGTAAAGAGAGGCACCAGCTGCTACTATATTTACTTGTCTGACGTTTGGCATGTTCAATTTATTTCCTGTCTTTGGGGGGAAAAATATGAATTGTATGTTGGTTTAGGTAGAAGTATTTTAATACAGTTTATGGATCAGTATATGAAAACTTTATGCTCTTACTAAGACTACACACAATGCCGGATTATAATAACATTAGTTAGGGTCCATAACTGTAAGAGGGGAAAATCCTTTGTAACTGAAGGTGTTTCTAAAACTATAATAACCTAGTTTACCCTCCTACTATTTGACAGCAAGCCCATGGACAGAAAGTCAGACATTAGAATAATGTTGCTTCCCCGGACCAGAACATTATGTCAGTTATTTTCTTATTTTATTTATGCTCTCAAAATGTCAAAGGAATACTGCACGCCATCCTTAGTTACTTTTCAATACGTTTTTTTGAAAGTTTGTAAAAGAAACATTATATAATACAACACAATAAAAAGAAAAAAACAGAACAAACAAGAACAAAGTACAACCATAAAGAGTGTGAAATTCAGGTACAGCTTGAAAGGGAAGTATGCAAAAGCTCCATACAGAGATCAATCCTATCATATGTACAAGTCCAATAAGAAGGTCAGTCGTAATGTACAAACTTGGCATAGTTGAGGGATAGAAAAAGACCTCTTGTGGATATTGATGGCAATGGGGATGACACATAACGGATATAAAAGTTCCCGTGAGGGATCAAAAAAAGGCAGCTTGGAAGTATTGTAGGATAGAGTATGTCTTGGTTTAAAAATAGAAGGCTGTAAGAAAAGATTAGTGGTGTAAAGAAAAGGAGAGGTAAAAAAGGATCAAGAGGAAACCTGGAGAAGGATTAAAGAAAAGGAGCAAGGGAGAAAAGAATAAAGGGGGAAGAGGTGATCCTCCCAAGGCCACCAGAAAGCTCCCATATAAAAATCCCCGTTTTCAGTATAACAGGGTACATAATCGGGAAGCCTTGAGTCAGCAGCGTCCCATCAAAGTCAGATTTAAGGTAGCCATATGTAGGAGTCGTAGTAAAGTGGTCCCAGCATGCCCAGGTTCAGATACATTTATCTAACACATCACATTTGGTAAACATGAATTCTTCCATTTCATGGCTATGATCTACTTGTTTGATCCATTCAGATACAGAGGGGGGCCTGAGGTTCTTCTCTCCAGTGTCTTGGTATAATTGCCAGAGCATCATTGATCCAGTCTTCCACATGGCAAACGCTAAATGTGAATGGAGCCCAAGAGAGCCTACCTCTTCTTTGCAACGGCAACAAGTAGTTATCCTTGGTTTCTTGTAGATTGCCTCAGGCCCCCAGAAAACCTGAGCTTTATGACACTTTGATAGCAACCACCTCTCTTGGTCACTGGCCTTGGCACATCCCCTCCTACCTCCAGTGTCTCACTGTTGGCCCATCACTATGATTGTGCAGCCTCTCTAACCAATAATAAGGTATGGGTTGAGGTGGGCCAGACACAGCCGCCATGTAAGGTGGTCATAGTTTGAATATTAGTGTCCTGGTATTTTTAGGTTGCTCTACTGTATTCAATGTTCAACTGCGTAACAAATTATGGTATATACATTTACCTATGTAAAGCGGAGCTTTTTCCTTAATGCGTTAAAAAAAGTTGGATTCACACATGTCTACGGAAAGCAGACAAGAATAAAGACAACAAGATGAGCCTCAAGGAGCTGAAGCGGTTCTTGCTGGAAGTAAATATTGAGACTGATGACAACTATGCAAAACAAATATTCCAGGTATGTACCCAAAACATGCCAAATTGTGTACACATATTATTCTCTTTCCTTTTAATATTGTCTGTTTTTAATACTAAAGTCAATAGAGTGTCGCCAGTGGATGCGAGTTCTCCATATTGTTACATGGAAAGCCAACTAGAGGGTCCAACCACATAAATGTGGTACCATTCGTGATTTAGTGCCATCGTGATCATCTTGTGCATCAGGACCCAAGAGGAGATTCTATAATCAATGTTTAGGTTCCCTAGACAGAAATGATATCAATGCACTAAGGTTACTTTGAGAAAAGTATTTAAGGGGCAAACAGCAACACAGTAAAAAAAATTTGGGTCCAAAAAAACATTTTGCAGTGTCACTTAAGGCCACAATATACATAAGTGGAACTCCTCTCCAGTACTGGAACCTTTATTGGTGTATGCACATAAACCGCATGAAAATGAACATAGAATTGTGTGAATCCAGCCTAACTGTAATGTGTATCCTAACGAGACAACAGACACTGGACGTGCTGGTATTTGTCCACTGATATTTATTATTTTTGTTTTGCAGATCAAAAAGCATGTTTGTAATGTAATATCAGTAGGTTTTGATAATGGTGTATTATTCATTTTTTTAGCAATGTGATAGATCACGGACTGGATCTTTGGAGGATAAGGAAATTGAAGAATTTTATAAAATCCTTACAATGCGAGAAGAAATAGATATAATATTCAAGACCTACAATAGCAGCGACGATTTCATGTCTGCTGAAAACCTGCAAAAATTTCTAGCTGAGGAGCAGAGGGAGGCCATGAGCCTGGAGCAGGTATTCTCCCTGATAGACAAGTATGAGCCAACTGAGGAAGGTAAGCAAGGCACATCCTCTGGAGGGAAAACTTACCACATCTGGTACAAAGGAAAAAGAGAAAGTCGTGTTGTCCAACACCTATTAGAAAAATGTAAAAATAAATACAATGTAATTAAATACTCCTTTTACTTATCATAATATTATTGTCCATTAAAAGCCCAACTCCAGCCCAAACCTTTTTTGATTTTGGACAGAGTGGGGAAGGGTTAGAGTTGGCTATTGCCACCTGTGACCTTGTTGGGGAGATTTCCCCCCACTTCCTGTCAGGACAGGAAATTATGGGAAACCTCTGCAACAGACAGACGGAGATTTAAACAGAAACCTATTTTTAGTGGAGTGGGAAAGATTAGAACATCTGATTTTATTGATGCTTTTTTTTTTTTTTTTTCCTGTCCTGATGACAACAGCACCTCTCATTTCTTTTATGAGCATCACAACAACAGGAAGTGAGGAAAGATGTCCCCAAGGCGGCACAATAAAGACAAAAATTAAATTTTGAAAGAAATCCAAACTTTTCTGACAAACTGACAAAAATAATTTGGCTGAAGTTATGCTTCAGTAGCCAATAGCCAATAGCCAATTAGAGGTGGCAATAGCCAACTCTAACACTTCCCCGCTCTATCCAAAATCAAAAAGGTTTGGGCTGGAGTTGGGCTTTTAATGGAGAATAATTGACAATAAGATTATGTTAAGTAAAAGGAGCATTGATATTCTCACTAAGTATTGTCATTTTTATCAGGGATCATTAAAACCATCAGTGTACAACTTGTCACTGTTTATTTATCTGGCTCCAGTTTCTCCAGATGAGGATTGCTGCTCCCTGTGAAAGCAGCAGCCTCTCTGCAGAGGTCTGGCATGCCCCCTTAGTCTTATAGCTTTACAATCAGCAAAGCTCATACGTTCTGCTTATTGCAGAGCTATAGGAGTGATTTGGGGGAAGGCTGGGACATCTGTAGAGAGGCCACTGCTTACACACGGATAGCAATAGTCTTTATCTGCAGGCAACTGGTGGCTGCCACCTACCTTGTAAGCATTTGATGGGTTTTATGCCCCCTAAATAGATTTACAGCATTTGAAGTGTTTTTGTGTGTTGGGAGGGGTTAGACCACATTATGTTTTTAACGCTGTGCCGATTTGAAAGATTCACACTGGTACTGGTAACCACTGTCACTGAAAAATGAGAGGAAATCCCAAAATTTAGAGGTGCCCCTAGAACATGGGGTAAATGGGAATCGTCCAATGGGGACAACTGTCTAAGAGTGGAATTCCTCTCACTTTGGGAGATTTCTTCTTGAATCTCTAATGTGCCTGTGTTACGGTCCAGTGCGATCTGCAAAAATACTGTAAGCATTATTTTTGCAGATCGCACTGGACCGGAACGCAGACACTAATGTGCCTGCGTTCCGGGTGCGGGCGATTGCTCTGCGGAAGGCGTGGCTGCGGTGCCATTGACTTCAATGCACCGCCACTCCCCCTCCCACCCCTGAATGCAGGGAGCCGGCCGGCTTGCGTTCCAGTGCGTTCCAGTTTGTGGTGTGAACCAGCCCTGAAGTTTGTTCAGATAAGATTTGAATATTAAAGAGAGAAGCTTATTGGTTGCCTGGCAAAGCTGCGCCAGATTGGATAAATTCCCCTCATTGTGCTTTTGACATCGGTGTGAAACATTTTTGAGATTCAGAATTCATTGCAGGTGCACTTGTAGTGCATTTGACCACCTTCAGCCACTCTCACATCCCCATAGACTTGCATTGGGGGAGAAGCCTGCCAACACTGACCATTAGTAGCAACTGTCCCTAAAGAGGAGGGCAAAATATGGCACCACAGAAGCTCAAGTGTTTTTAAACTATTACATCTTTTAACATTCAGGTTTTTCCTCTCTGGACCTTGCTGGATTTATAAAATAATTAATTCTATAGGGTGCTGTAATTGCATGCCATGTGTTGTTTTACAGCTAAAAATCAACAGGCCCTGACCAAAGACGGCTTCTTTTTATACCTGCTGTCTGCTGATGGCAATGTATTTAACCCAGAACACAGTAAAGTTTACCAGGACATGATGCAGCCACTGTCTCATTACTTCATCTCCTCTTCACACAACACTTACCTGATGGAAGACCAGCTAAAAGGACCAAGCAGTACTGAGGCCTACATAAGGTGAGCTGCTATAAGCTGGTAATCTACTACTATGATCACAGCAGGGTGGAAAGGCTTTCCCAAGATAACACTAACACAGGGGTAGGCAACCTCGGCACTCCAGCTGTTGTGGAACTACAAGTCCCATGATGGATGCATTGCAAGACTCTGACAGCCACAGGCATGACTCCCATAGGGCTGGTGGGATTTGTAGGTTCACCATAGCTGAGATACCTAGGTTGCCTGCCCCTGCACTAACGCGTCATTGTATATCTAATATGATACTAACATGGAGTAGGTACAATTTTGGGTGATGGGATTTTGAGCACAGCTGAATGTTGTGAAACGGAAACGTATCAGATGTGCAGGTGCACCTAAACAATCTTTTAAATTTGTATCTAGTTGATAAGACACAGTTTATATTTCATATTACACAGTTCTTGGTAAATTTTGCTCATCTGATTCTCATAGATTAAAACTGAAACATTGCGTGTGTGATCAACATAAATCCTT
Organism: Nanorana parkeri; assembly: GCF_000935625.1. NCBI lineage: Eukaryota > Metazoa > Chordata > Amphibia > Anura > Dicroglossidae > Nanorana > Nanorana parkeri. The sequence continues at coordinate 2,082,559 of NW_017306389.1, forward strand.
ACAATACCATGTTGGGGAAAAGATTATGCCAACTTGCAATGTCCTGTTACACTCTCTCTACACTACTCTACCTCTATGATTAAGCCCAGGTGGTGAAACGCGTGAGAGGCGTTGTGGTGGGAGATACTATGGTGGTGTATACCTTTTTGTATTTTGAACTTTGCATGGAATTTACAACAATAAAGTTGGATTTTTATGGACCTCGGCTGATTGGAGATATATTGTTGGAATGTCCAGTGACCTTTTCTTGTGAGCTTCCTGACTTATTCATTAAAGGAGAAGTATTGGGAGAGTAAAATGTATTTTTCCCAATACTTGGAGCTGTTGTGTGACACTGCAGGTCTCCCATGCTGGCCCTATAGATTGAGAACTGAGCAAGTTCTCACGAACCGCTGATCACTCGGCTCACATCTTCTGCCTGCAGAGAGAAGTGACTGTCAGTCACCGCTCCCTGCAGGCATTCCACCCCTCCTTCTCTGTTTCTCCAGCGCTCATTAGAGGGGCAGGCAGCAGAGGAGGTGGGCACAGCTGGCTCTAGCTCTAGAGAGGCAGATCCAGCTGTTAATCAGGCAGCGGGGTGGCTGATTGGCAGCTGGATCCTTCCCTGCTGTAGTGCGGCTCTGCACTGTCAACATATAGGGGGCTGTTGCCCACTATATGCTGACTTTGGGTCAGGAGGACATTAGTAAATCTACTCCTTTGACCCAAAAGAGTACTAAAGCCAAAAAAAAAGGTTTGGCTTTAGTTTTACAAATTACACTTTTACAAATGTAACCAATACATGTAGCAGACTCCAACTAATGGGGGCGTATTTATGAAGTAGTGAATGTGGCATGCGTCATACACTCACAGGTGGTTAAGCATTCCCTCGCATGTACCAGGAAGATTCGCCTGCAATTAATATGGTGAATGTCATATTCAATGCTTTATAAATATGTCCCTATGTGTTATTACTGTTATTAAAAAGTTGCTGTTACTTTACATATTATATTTCGGGCATTAGAGGGTCTTTCCAATCAAAGCTTTCTGATTGGCGTCTTCATTTTCCTGTGTATTTTAAAACCCCCTGTGTGTTGGGATTTTCTTATCTCTGTAATCTGCCAGCAACTTTATGGGAGTTTGCACCTCTCAGCAGTCTGGTAGCCACCAATAGTTGGCTTTTCTTGGTAAACATGAAATTGTTATATCTAATAAGTGATCCAACCCTCTTCCTATGCTGCACAAGTGTAAATGAAACCTTCAGCACCATTCCTTATGGATGATACTATGGAACAATGTACAATCACTGACACTAATGAAAACTCTAGTCATCAAACATTCTCAATCTTCGAGAGGACCTGCTGCACTCCTTACCGGAACCCCTTTATACAAAGGAGGATGTTGTAGTAACCACGGATGGCACCGCGTATCTTCAGATTTATAGAAAAAGGTTACCAGCACAGCTCTGACTAGTGTCAACAATCCATCTTCTTTATACAGCTTGTCATATTAAAACCTGATGAAGGGGGACCCTGTGTGGCCCCGAAACCTTATTTGACAGTCTGCATCAATAAAGAAGATGGATTGTTGGCACTAGTCATAGGTGTGCTGGTAACAACATTTTCTATATATCAATCATTCTCACACACACACACACACATGTATATATTATTATATACAGTATATTATTATATCCAAAGTTTATGCATTGTGAAACTAAAACTGACAGCAACATTTTCTATTTATTTTTAATTATATTCAACTTTTTATTTTATTATTTTAAGCCGTAATGGCATAGTTGAAGAGCGACATGTGGAAGTATTAATATCTGCCTGTCATGGTATTACAAGGGAGGAACTGTAAATAATAAAGCCTCCAAAGACACTTCAAAATGTAATTTTTAAAACTGGAATTGACATGTTACACTTCTGCTTTGGAACCAGGGCTCTTACAAAAGGATGTCGGTGTGTGGAGCTGGATTGCTATGACGGGCCCAATGGGGAGCCCAACATTTATCATGGCTATACGCTGACGTCAAAGATCCTCTTCAAAGATGTCATAACAACCATAAAGAACTATGCCTTCAAAGTAAGAAGGGTTGTCGACTATGTTCTAATGCAAATTACGAGCTCAATGAGATGTACCAATAAAAAAACAACTGCATTGAGGGGCGGGAGGGGGGTCTCTTGCTGTCTTTTCTCCCTCTCTCTCCTGTCCTCTCACTTTCTCTGCTGTCTCTCACTCTCTCATGTTTCTTCTCACTTTCTCTGCTGTCGTCTCTTCTCTCACTTTCTCTGCTGTCTCTCTTCTCTCACTTTCTCTCCTGTTTCTTCTCACTTTCTCTGCTGTCTCTTCTCTCACTTTCTCTGCTGTCTCGTCTCTAACTTTCTCTGCTGTCTCGTCTCTAACTTTCTCTGCTGTCTCGTCTCTCACTTTCTCTGCTGTCTCTCTTCTCTCTGCTGTCTCTCTCTTTTCTCACTTTCTCTGCTGTCTTTCTTCTCTCACTTTCTCTGCTGTCTCTCCCCTGTCTGTCTTTTCTGACCTCCACTGCAGCAGCTTCCCGGGTCTCCTCTCATGCGCCCTGTCCTCCCGCAGTGCTCGTGTGGCTGACGTTGCACACAGGGAGAGGTGTCGCACCCCCTTCCCGTCTGCGGCGTCTGACACATTCAGCTGGCAGCCGCACGAGCTCCGCGGACACAGCCGATCGCGACAGGACACAGCCGATCGCGATCTACCAGTGTTGGCTTTGCGATCGACTGGCAGATTGCGATCGACTTAATGGGTACCTCTAGTCCTAATATAATACCTCTTTATTCAATTGTATAACATTATTTTTAACAAAGGTTTTTTAGGAGCATTCTCTTTTTAATACTACTTGTTTTTCTCATTATTCTCTTTATTCAGTGAAATATTGAAATGTTAAACTTTTATGGCAGTTTAATTTGGTTTAGTTCTGTTCCTCTGTGCTAGCAGAAGGTTTCACTATCAGTAGTAGGAGTTACCAGCTACAGCACTGCAGCTTGCTAGCACTTAGCAGGCAGATTCCCCTACTGCACACTTGCATATTCACCAAGGTAATATGGCATTTAGTTATGCCTTGCAGACTCATTACCGTTTCCACATTTTAGCAAGTATAGGAAGGTTGCCAGACATCTGACTCTCAAGGATGAACTCCAGGAACTTAAAAAAATTACCCTTGCAGTGGGGCTACCCCCTCACTGCAAGGGTTAAGTGCTTGTTTTATCATGTACTTGTTTTGGGAGTCAAATAAAGCAGATATACTCACCTGGTCCTCTGCCCCCGCTGGGCTGCTAGACTGGTCCCCGCAGTCTCTTCTTCCTTGGGCTCCAGCGGTCTGGGCCCTGCTGACATTACACCCAATGCAGGTCTGTTGACTTGCATTAGACATGAGGCTGCCAACATTTCATAGCTGGAGCGGAGAGGGAGAGAGGTGAGTGCTGACCACTGCAGAACCAAGCATCAGATGAGCATCTACTTTATTTGACTCCCCTAAACAAAACAAGCACTTAACCCTTGCATTGCGGGGTAGCCCCAAAGCAAGAGTAAGTTTTTTTTAATTCCTAGAATTCTTGATTTATAGTGTATGATGTTAGGAAATTTCTAAAATCCGTGTCCTTTTTTTTTTTTTCCCCACCATCTATGTCCCCCATTGGGGAGATTCAATTCTTGTCTTGGAGACACAACAGGAGATTAAACCCATCTATAGGTGCCCATACATTGCACGATTCTCGTATGAGAATCGTGCAGTGTAGGGAAGGCGCGCGACCGTTTCTAATGTACGGTCGCGCGACTTTTGTATTTCGAGCATGTTGGAAAACCAGCCGAGAATCGTACGATTTTCGGCTGGTTTTTAACATGATGGAGAGATGACTGCCGAACGAGCCGCTGTGCACACTCGCACACTGCCCGTTCAGCATTGCAGTCATCGGAAGCCCCCCCCCCCCTCAGGGGTGCAGGCTTGCGATTATCGCAAGTACGATCTGCCTGTCCAAGATGGGCAGATCGTACGTTTTTTTAATTACTTTACAACCCTCGCAAGACAAAAGTCTTGCGAGGGTTGTAAAGTGTATGGGTTGTAAAGTGCAGAATCGTGCAGTGTATGACACCTTAAAGGAGAACTATGAGATGAGTGATTTCCACTCACCTCATAGTTCTAGCCGACCTGTGACAATGAGACTGTCACAGGTCGGCTCAGTAGATCGGAAGGTGAGCGAACACATACCGGGTTCGCTCGCCTCTCGATCCTGTCACGGCTCTCTGCCGTGACAGGGGGAGGGGCTGGATTCCCCTCTCCGATCTGCCAGCGCTGACTGGCGGAACGGACGGAGGAGGGGGCGGGTACAGCTGGCTCTGCCTCTAGATAGGCAGAGCCAGCTGTCACTCACGCAGCTGGGCGGCTCCCGTCATCTAAGTCGGGATCCGCTGCGGCGTCTCAGTATACCGCGAGCTGTAGCTCACGGTATACTGAGACTAGGCTGACGGGAGGACGCTAGTTTGTGTCCTCCCATTACCCTAAGGAGAACTATGGAGAAAAACACTGACCCCATAGTTCTCCTTTTAAGACAGTAGCCTCCAGAATAGGTGTCCCTATTTGACGATTTCCCATCATCTCCTGTTCCAATGACACAATTGCCTCTTCATATTGTTTGCGATCATCCTAAAAGCACTGTGCCTTTTTACTTTCTTCTCCCTTAGACCTCTGAATACCCGGTAATCATCTCTCTGGAGAATCACTGCAGCCTGGATCAGCAGAAGACAATGGCCAAGCACATGAAGGACATACTGGGGGACATGCTGCTGCTGATGCCTGTTGATGACAAATTAAACCAGCTCCCATCCCCTGAGGTTAGAGCACATTTTTAGATTACTGTATAGAAAAGAGTAAAATAAATGCAACTTCTGAGCTGCAGAGGAGATTTTAGCTGGGTTTGATGAATTCTGTGCCAGCACTAGTAACATGGGGTGAATTTGTTTTCTCCACTTCAGAGCACTGACATTCCTGGGTCTGGAGCCAGATTTTGTTTTTCAGCCTTGCATAATTGTACACAGTATGTGTTTTGGTTTCCTAGAACACAGTATTGTCTGCTGCACGTTTCTGAATCACCATAGCTGACTCACATTAGTAGATTGTGGTGAGTTGCACGCTGTGAGCAAGCAGCCGCAGTCACTGCTATAATGCTAGGAAGCCAAAGCTGACGTCCCAAATAGAAATCTAATAATTGTGCCTTGTGTCGTGGCAATAGTCTCAAATAGCAAGGGCCAGCTATATTCCAGATACACTGACCTCAGAGACCAATGGAATAAGGATACTTTGAATGTGCAACTTTCTGAATGTTAGTATAGCATAATTAGGAAGAAGATGTCCTCTTTGGGGATCTCAAACAGAGCACAAGAGACAAAAAGAAAAGTTCTATATGAAAAGTACTGCATATCTACTATACGTCTGCACTTCTATCTGCCTGACTATCAGATAATTCACTCCAGATGTCATCTGGCATTTTAAGGAGCTGCAGGAACAGGAAATGGATTCATAGATTGTGTTTTCCAAGCCTGCCATCTAGTGGTGGAAATAAAGATGAACATTTGCAATGTATCCCTCTCCTCGGCACATGCTAAAATGAAGACTATTACTGGTGACTATTTACTGGTGTTCCCTGGGGATGATTCTTAAAGAGAGAAAGATCAGCTTATTTTCAATAAACGTTTATTCTGAGTTATTATCGCAGAGTATATCTGAAAATAACTTGCATTTCTACAAGATTGCGCTTCCAAATTTTTATCTTTTTGTATTACATATAGTGATTTGTAGATTAGCCAGTAAAGAGCGTTTCCAGTGTCTCCACTGCAAGGGTGGATTTTTTCCCCCCCTGGAGTTATGCTTTCATTGTTTGTTTTACATATTTATCAAAATGAATATTGAAATGATTACACAATCCCTGTATTATGAAGTAATTGCCAATGAGCCTGTTAGAAGGTGTCCTCTGGAATCTGGGTCAGGTAGATAACAGCTTAAAATGGAGCTTTAGCCCCTTTCACTAAAAAACCCCATCACAGGCAGCTCTGCATGCTGATTTAAAATCATTTTACATGTATTAGTTAAACAAACATGTTTTCCATTTACTTACAAATAGAGTTTATCCACTTCCTTGTCCGCCTTGGCACAAATGATGTAATATGCGCAAGCATTGCATCCTGGGAAGGTTACATCAGCAGTGCATTGGTGGGGAATCTCATCCGTAATCTCATGAGATCTCAGGGAAATGCATTTTCCTCCCCTGAGATGATGTGCATGGTCACATGTCCTAGTCACATGTGCCAGAGTACCAGGAAGTAAAGGGAGATATATTAATCTACCCTTAGTAAAAATGGCCACTGTCAGAAGACTGGGAAAAATTATCTACAAGTATCTGTTTGTAGGTAGTCATTCCTAAACATTTCTAAAGGTGCCTTTGTTGTTATTTTAAAGATTTGGGTAAAGGTTCCTCTTTAAGATAAAATTAGTCAATGTCGTGATTTTAGCACCGTTTTAGTGTTTGGCAGCAATAGTAGCTCATCTATTTTACTTGCTGTTTGGAAATACTCTTTTTGGTGTTGGAGCAGGAAATTTCAGGGCTTTCACTGAAATTCATCCTATCGCTAGCATTCCAGATAACTCACTGTTAGGTTTTAGAAATCAAAGAATCCATGGAAATGAAATCAAACATATAAAGTACATGCAAACCCCGTGCAAACAATGTCCCTTCCATGAACTGTATGAAGTTTCACTGAGAGGGAGTGCCTGTTGGCAAACAGCCTGCTGTGTTCTCTCTTTAGCAGACTCTTAGTACTCTGGGAATCCTGTGTCATGAATGCCCCTTGTTACCAATATTTAAATGCTAATAATAAAATAAATAGTTGTAAAAAAACTGTTTAAAAAAATAAAATTGACCAAAACCATTTACCTTTTATGTACACCTTGGCTTTTTTTTTCTTTTTTTCAGCAACTAAAAGGGAAAATCCTGGTGAAAGGTAAGAAGCTGGAGGCGCCAGAAAGCAGCCAGGAGAATGGTGCCAGCAACGGCGCCCCAGTGGCTGAAGTTGTGTCTGATGATGTGTCTGATGAGGATGAAGCTGCAGAAATGGAGGATGAGGTGGTCAAGTCTAAAGTGAATGCCAAAACAAGCACAGTAAGCTATCTGGATTTCAGCGACCGCCTTATATATGTGCATGCATATTTTATTATTATGGGAAAAGTGTGTGCTTTGCAGCACCAGATGATATAAATAAACATTGGTATTTTAGGTTTCAAAGCTGAAGCTTGCCAAGGAGCTGTCTGATACAGTGATATACTGCAAGAGTGTGCATTTCCATGGCTACGAATATGCAATACAGCACCAGGCGTTTTATGAGATGTCCTCCATCACTGAGAGCAAAGCATTGAAGCTGGCCAATGAGTCAGGTGAGATTGGTAGGCTAGTAATATATCCTTGTTCCTCTAGCAAAATATTGCCAGGGACAAGGGCAGACATATTGATTTGGGTAAACAGACACCAAGGGATAACCAGAGAAGTTCCCCCCCCCAAAGTACCAAATGCAGGTAACACTTGGTTTTGTTCTAATCCGTGTCCTGATTGCTGAGCTACCTCTCTCCCAACACCACTGCTCAATGCTCAAAAGGACATGAATATATAATTAGGTCTGGTGAAAGTACTGGTCCATTGCAGCCGGGGCTCTCTTGAGATGAGCACTGCCATGGACCAGTTGTAAGGGAGTATGTGTGTATATATATGTGTGTCTGATGAGGATGAAGCTGCAGAAATGGAGGATGAGGTGGTCAAGTCTAAAGTGAATGCCAAAACAAGCACAGTAAGCTATCTGGATTTCAGCAGCCGCCTTATATATGTGCATGCATATTTTATTATTATGACCACCCCATCAGTACTTTGTTGGGCCACGAGATGACTCCCCTGTGTGCCACGTGTTTCCTATTGGAATGTTCTGGATTACCTGATCAAAACACATCATTCTGTGCCTGTGATCATGTAATCCAGTACACATACAAGAAGTAAAGGTTGCAAGAAGCACAGTGGAGATCGGTGCACTGCACTTCTTGTGTACTGTACTACTTGTATAGTACAGAAGAACAAAAATGAGAAGTACAATGCAGATTGGTGTCTGTTCCCTTTGCCTGTATCCAGCCCCACCTGGGTGCCCAGTTCATCTCTGCTGTTGCTCTAGCAGATGGGAGGTCATACATGTGATGTACCTCCTCCCCTTGACCTTAATTTTCAATTCCTCCTTCCCTCTTGTCCCATTCTGTCTCCCTGGCCACTTTTACACATCTCCCCCTTAGAAATATAATATATTAATATATATTATATGAGGGCAGTGGCTTTATTGCTGGCTGTAGCTACCTCATAGGAATGCCCATAAATTGGGCTTCAGCCTGGGGTGGAGCTACAGCTAGCATGAAGAGAAATGACAGTGCTCTTTTATTGCACAACCACAATGTGGATCAGAACGGAACGAAGTGCTGCATACACTCGATCCCCTGGGGAATCCAAAAATGTTTTTGTGGAGATACTTCTTTAGCATAGAATTGTGACCGTCCATAGCAGAGCTCTCCCTATGCCTCCATTTCTTTGCAGGGCATGTCTCTGTTTTCTGGTTTGAGGCAACACTGGGACAGCTAAGTGAAAGTCTTGCATGAACTTCTTATATCTTGCCTTTTGCAAAATGTTTATCAGTATTTTTTTTTCAAATGATTAACTATGAACTATTCCATATTTATAGTATTCCGTCTTCTATGTATCCAGAAGACTGCGCTCTAGTCTCTTTTTACCTTATTAGCATGAGTTATTTTCACTTGTGTTGTGAGAAGCTTGTTGGTTACAGAAATCATTGAGTCATCATCACAGCAGTGACTCATCCCTTATCAGACATTGAAGGCTTGAAAGCAAGCTTCTGTGCTCTGCTGTGATGGTTGTTAAACCTTTTTAGGTATTTTTTTTTCCTTTTTTTTGATTTTGCAAAAACAACATTCAATATAGATAGTGAAACAGATCAAAAATGTGTAAACAACAACAAAAACCCCTAAAATGAAGCTGACCCAAACCCATTATAGTGCAAAGTATCTTCTTTAATGTAAATCACTGCGAGGCTTGTGTATTGGTTGACAATTTATTCACACTTATTAATACATCTTTGCAAACTGTCATTATCTGGCATTTATCAGTGACCTTTTTACTGACCTAAAGACCCTTAAGTTAGTCAAGTAATGTCATCAATTGCTGATGGGTACCAGCAATATATCATCCCATACAACCACAAATGCAAATTCTTACATTAAATATTAATCATGTAAACGTCAGGAATTTCCATGGCCAGTAAAGCTTATTTTGGGGATACGGCCAAATGACAAAAATGCATTCTATAATGCATTGGGAGGTTTACTATGACATGATTGTACTACCGGCCATGCCCATTAAAGAAGAACTCCAGACTAAAGGAGAGGAAAACATTCCTTTTAAAATTAACAGATTTTAAAATCATTAAGTATAACAACTTTCCTTGTTTAAGGTGAGACAATATGTTGGATATAGGAAATGGTGACACCCTGGAAAATGTTGTCTAAAAATCTGTATCTAGTATGCTTATCATAGGTTTCACAAAAATATTCTAAGGATAATAATGGAACAATAATAAAGCTGCTTTTTTTACAAGGGTGGTTTTATCCCAGTCATAGTGCTCTACACTCATATTTATGTACTTGTCTGTCTCCTAAAGCAAACCGTTTTGTTCAGCACAATATTCGGCAGCTGACCAGGATATACCCTGATGGCCGGAGAACAGACTCTTCCAATTACTGCCCTGTAGATTTGTGGAATGTGGGCTGTCAGATTGGTAAGTCATGCAATGCCAAATTCTCTCTCTGTCCTCAGATAAAGATCTAGATTTCCCCATACACTTATTGTGTAATGGCTATTTCTATTAAAGTGCAACACTGGGCAAACAGACGAATAGTAGGTTGAACTACATATATACTCACGAAAGATTTTGTAATACTGTATATCCAATTTTTGTCGTTTCTACACAGTGCACAGCCAGGCAGGTGACACTCTTTGCTGGTTCTGCAATATAGTTTGCTTGGTCATTCTCCGCCTCAGCTGCATTCTTCCTTTACTGTAGTGCAAAATTTGCATAATATCCTTTTTTGGCCCTGGGTATTAGGTAACTGTAAAGCCCCGTTCACATTGATCGATTTATCGCGCGGTAATTCCTGCGACATCGCGGCAAATTACTGCGCGATATTGCGCTTCAATGCATTTCAATGGGGCAAAGGGTCCTGCTGTCGCGGGTCGTGTGTCGCTACAGCAGGACCCTTTTTGGAGCGGATTTAGCCGCGATTCAAGCTTGCTCAATGCAAGCTTGAACGCGATATCGCGCTGCAAATCTCGCGAGCAGTGGGAACAGGGCCTTAGTGAAGGTTAAGAACATATCCCGGGCCCTCTCCTGATGCCTATTTTTCTCTCTTCTCTTTCTTTCCTTTTCTTGTTTCTCTCTCTGTGAGTCCAGATCTGTCACTGGACATTTCTGCTTTTTCTTCTTCTATTTGTACTTCCTCTTTCTTATCTCAGCTTTCTCTAGTGCTTCTACCCCCCCATAATTTCATACAGTGTGCCCAAGCTGATCCTGATACCTGGGGATTGCAGCCCCCTAGTTAATGGATCCAGTTGGAGGGATGGCACTTTATTGACAACCCTGCATGTTGAAACTATACATCCAAAGTACCGTAGTCTGTAAGAGTGACCAAATTGGGGGCGGGGGGGAAGAAAGGGGTCCCCCATCCCTCTCCTAGTTTACTGTATTTTACGTTCACTGCTTTGATGACCGGGCCATATACTGATCTTGCAAAGGTAGCGATGCCGCAGGTGTTGATTGTTACTTTTACCTTATTGTAGGGGCATACATGTGAATTGAAATGTTTTTGTGCAATTTCTTATTTTCATATAGTTTGATCTGTTGTATATCACTTTGAATAATACAAATTTCAATGAGGAAAAAAAATGAACATCCGGGTTTTCAGGTTTTATGTTTGTGCAAGCACAAAGTACTTGAATCTGCACATTTAACGGGTAGACAATCACCATTTACACCTAGACTAGAAAACTTCATTTAAACATGCTCACTTACATCTAAATCTTTATATGTCCACATGTTTTATGCAAATTCACTGAAGGGAAAACTAATTAGAATATTAAAATAAAGACTGTTACAATTCTGAAATACATCTTTTTTTTTTTTTTAAGATTGAATCAAGCTTACCAAATGTTGGCTTTACTTTACAGTGGCGTTGAACTTCCAAACCCCGTGTACAGACATGGATGTGTACCAGGGCAAATTCCGTGATAATGGATTTTGTGGCTATGTGCTGAAACCCCCATTCCTGCGATACAATCAGACTAAATTTAATCCAAAGTCTATTCATGATGGAGAGTGGTGGACCCCTAAAAAGTTTCATGTCATGGTGAGTTATGTACAAACATGCCTTACAACTACCTCTTTTTTACAGACTTTTAACACACGTACTGGAGTTCAGATAACATTCCCACTGTTACATATTTCAAAGGCTTATACATGCCATTGTGGTAATGTTTATCTGTACGCTGAACAGGAGCTTTGTCTTATCTGTCATCTTCAGGCTTATTCAGTAAGTATGCAAAGAATACATGTAATGTGCAAAATGCAGCAACAATTGACCCTTAGCAGCTTCATATCCTCTTATGTGTTCTGACTCCAGTAATCTGACATTTAATTGGTTGCTGTGGTTTTTACAAACGAGCACTTGAACATTTGTGGCACTTGGACCCACTGCGGTTACAACTTCATTCAGATGACAGAAGGGGGTGGTATGTGCACAGTAAAACCATTGTTTCCTTTTCTCCCTTTAAAAATGAACAATTGGCTATTAAGCAAATAATTTTTCCCGCATGTAGTAAAACTTGATTAGACCATAGTATTTGCTTCTGATAATCTAAAGTGCATGTCCAGACAGTATTTAAACATATGCCCTAGTTGGTAAGTACACTATATCACCAAAACATTATGGACAGCTGACCATCACAGATATATTAGGGCCTTCCCCAAGCTGTTGCTACAATGTTAGGAGCTCACAGTTGTCTAGAATGTTTTTGTATGCTTTTACTATTAACAGAACCCCTTACTGGAAACATTTGTACTTCGTAATTTAGAGGGTTGTCTACATAACTTTTGGCCATATAGTAGGTCAGATGGACAAGTGTGCACAAGGTTGGCCGTATAGTGTAGTTTGTATGATCATTCCTGTTACATTTCGTACATTACTGTTCTTTGCACTAAGTCCTTACGTACGGAGTAAGTCCAGTTTTCTTTTTTAATGGTCCTGATGAGTTCAGTGTTTACTGTGAATGCCTCTGTGGGCTCTCAGAGCATGCTTTATCGAGTATGCTAACATACCACATATACGATCTGGTGACCACATACAGTATATTCTATGCATGTGCACAGACCTTCATTTTTAAAACATCTTTTTTTCAATTTGTCAGATAACACTCAGAAGGATTAGGTGTTGGGCAGTCCCTAAACTTTACAAACATCTGGCACAGGCCATGCATTGCCCAGACCTGTCCTCCACATATGATTTTGAGTGCTGCTACATTGTTGTTTTTATTTAGATTGACAGGCCAAATTCATCTCTATACAGGTCATTTCAGGGCAACAGCTACCAAAGCTGAACAAGAAGAAGAGTTCCATAGTGGACCCCTTTGTATCCGTAGAAATACTGGGCGTCGCTCGGGACAATGACAAGAAACAAACCAAAGTCATAGAGAACAACGGTAAGATTAAACATAGTGTCTTACTATAGATGTATGGACTGGTCGAGTCTTATAAAGTACCTGCAACATTTAAAGTCAAGGGAACAGTTTGCTCATAAGAAAGCCTGATTACCAAAATCTGCCTAATACGCTCATATACTGTGATATCTCAAGGTACCCATATACATGAGGTAATGGTTGTCCTGTATGGTTGGGTTAGGAAAGGATTGTATGTCTTTCACAGTCTGTGACCTGTCCAGACCATGCTGGCTAAATAATTGGCCTGGATGGCATTTTACAGATAGTTGCTGTTCCCCGAGATAAAGTTAGTGGCAAGAATGTCTGCTCGGTTATACAGTTCATTAAGAATAGGGATGCACCTGTACTGATACTAGTATCGATATCGGTGCCGATACCGAGTATTTGGGCGAGTACTCGTACTCGCCCAAATGCTCCGATGCCTAGACGATACTTCGTGTATCACCTTCCTGATTGGTTGGGAAGGCGGCTCCATGCTCCCTTCCTGATTGGTTGGGAAGCTGGCCAATCAGGAAGCCGGGCGCCGTGTAATGACGCAGGGCCCGGCTTTCTGATTGGCTGGGAAGCCGGCTTCATGCTCCCTCGTCATCTCATGCTCCATCGTCATCTCACGAGGGAGCATGAAGCCGGCTTCCCAGCAGGGCGCCACGTCATTACACGGCGCCCGGCTTCCATGATTGGCCAGCAAGCCAGCTCCATGCTTTCTCGTCCTTGCTAATCGGGAAGCCGGGTGGCGAGTCTTTACACGCTGCCTGGCCACCCGGCTAATCAGGAAGCTGGGTGGCGAGTCATTACACGCTGCCTTGCTTCCGGAATGGGACTTCCGGTACTCGGTATTCAGTATCGACGAGTACCGGAAAAAAAATATCGGTAGTCGTACTTGATACCAAAATACCGGTATCGGTGCATCCTTAAGAATATTTCGGACTGATGTCTGTGGGTACTTTTAATAGCCTGGGATTATTAGCTTGTGGTCTAGTAGAGGTAAATGTAAAGAATAATGTAAATAGGTAAAATAAATAATAATGGAAATAAATGATTTCATGCCCTTTTTTTTAAAATCCTGCGTTTTCTCTTATAAACTATTTATCTCTTCAATCCAACTCCAGGTAGAATGGGACTTGCTTTGTCTGACATACAAGTGTGGCCTCTAGTGGCCACAGTCTATAGGAGCAATATTCTACGCTATGTGATATTATCATGAGACATATAAGGCCCCATTCACACTGCGCGTTTGTCGCGCGATTTGCATTTTGCGCGATATCGCGTGATTTGTCGCGAGATATTGCGCAAATGCTTGCATTGAAAAGCTTTGAATCGCGGCAAAATCCGCTCCTAAAAGGGTCCTGCTGTAGCGACGCACGACCTGCGACAGCAGGACCCTTTGCCCCATTGCCAAGCATTGGAGAGCGATATCGCGCGGTAAATAGCCGCGATATCCCGGTAATTACCGCGCGATAAATCGCTCAGTGTGAACGGGGCCTCAGACCTGGATCATTTCTGATGAATGTTGTTTACAGCATAAACTAAATCGTTTTCGGGAATATTCAAAAGGCTAAATAAGCTTTCAGTGTCAATCTATTATTTGACTTTGTCCAAGCAGTGTGGGCAAAAGGTTCAAGTGTAGCTCTACTTTTATTTCAGAAAAAAGCACAATTGTCTTCAGGCTTATTCCATAAATTGCAAGGATTTTAGAAAGTTTAACTCCGATGTTGAGAATGAATGAATGAAATTGAGACAAACCAGTCCACTAACTCCCCTGCTGAGTGGAAGAGTCTGCCTGCCATATTGGCTTGATCAGGCCCTGTGTTGTAATAAGAAAAACATGGCACCCCCAGCACCGCTTTGGCTGTATGGCCACTTTATAGCCAAAGATGAAAGGTTCACCGTACTAAGCATAGACCGAGCAGGGATGCCTCAGATTTAAGCTCGACCCTGGTTCAGTCTTGAAACATTAGTGAACCTGTCACACAGTCGGGGAAATGTTCTGCAAATGAAATTTGTACTAAACGACCCCAGAAATATTTTGCAATTGATATCAATTAGAATTTGGGGCAGACTTCAAAATCTTAGCTGGCTACAGATTGAAATAGAGATGTCATTTTATATAAGTGGTTTGCAGAGCAATTCTTTATGTTGAATTTATTTGAGAGTTTCCCTTTAAATTGAAAGCATGTCTAGATGGAGTATCACAGTATTAAAAATACTGGGCCCTGCAGTCTCCACTTGCATGCACAACCTGTAGTAATGCTTAGCGACTGCTCCCAGCTGCCACAAGAAGATATTCTTCGGAGACTGTAGGGTAGCCCTATATTGGGCTATATGCCATGCCCTCTCCCCAATGCACCTTCCAGTGGCAGCAAAGGTCTCTACACCACAACAGGCTGTGCACTCGCATCAGGAGGCTACAGTATGTGACATACAGGTACAGCATTGAGTT
>NW_017306389.1:2097948-2115425 GCF_000935625.1 Nanorana parkeri
CCATTTTATATATTCTAATAAACACATTAAATACAATTGTAAAATTGTGTTTCATATAACGCATCTGGTGTTTTCTTTTATAGAATATGACAGCAGACACTGACCAGTTTTGCTTTTCTTGCCCGGCCTATTTTAGGATTCAGCCCAATGTGGAATGAGCATTTTGAATTTTTAATCGACGTGCCCACCCTCGCTCTTGTGCGATTCCTGGTGGAGGATTATGATGCCTCTTCGAGAAACGACTTTGTGGGGCAGTACACTGTTCCACTCACCAGCTTACAGCTAGGTACAAACATGTTCATTGTGAGATTGAAACTTCATGTGTATTGCTATGTTTGCCTGAGCATTATAAAAACCCCTTAAGGACCAAGCTTTAGATGCTTGTATTTCAGATAAGGACCAAAACCAATATGTGCTATGTGTGTTCAACCACAATTTCCATCTTTCTCATTTATTGCCCCAACACACATTATATACCGTTTTTGAAAGGCCAAAAAGAGCTTTCATTTGATATGACATATGCATATATAGGTTCTCATTTAGCACATGACACAAACTTAAAACCTTAAGGACCCATGATGGAATTATTCCGCCTTGGGTCCTTATGGCACGGACAACCATGACGGCCTAATCGTGTTATTGGTCCTTAAGGAGTTAATATATATATTATAATATACTGTACCCCCATCTTGTTTACCCCAGTAGCCTAATATTTCCATGTTTCCAGGTTTGGGCTTACATGAAGGCCAACTCCAGATAAAACTTTGTGTTGGATCAAGCGAAGAAGGGTTCAAATCTGTTAACTTTTAATTGGGGGATTTCTCGTTGCTTCCGGTCTATTTAATTTTGTCAGATTTGTCAAACGGGAAGTCAGAGAAAATCTGCCCACTTTCTATTTGTTTGGTGTTAGAACAGGAAGTATTGCCTGTGTCCCCCTAGCACAGGCAGCAATAAAATGATATATTCTTCTTTTTTTTTTTTTATTCTTTTTATTCAATTTTCGCATTACAACATTCCTCCTACAGCAGTAGGGGCGCATACTTAGTTACTAACAGGTATAACCTATACATACTCCACCTGCACTTCCTTACAAAAGGAATTAATTAACAAAACATACATAACATAACTCCCCTCCCCCCACCCTACCCCAAGAGAACGTGTGCCACCTCCAGCCCCGGGGCTGAGCATATTCCCACAACACAATATAAAATCGAATGGAATGCCATAGCGTCCAACCTTGTCCATTTAATGAGCGTCGCCAGGCCCTTAGTCTTTCGGAACTCAATCAGGTGGGCACCTACAGGGCATCCTGTGGCAGCTGCTCCTCAACACAACCAATGATATATTCTAACAGAGCGAGCAACAAATGGGGAAGGCTTTCCCCATTTCTTCTCCAGCTGACGTGGTAGGTTGAATAGGAAGAGAACAGAATTGTTCTCTGTAGGGACACAGTCAGTATTTAAATCCTGATGAAATAGATGTACTCCACTAGCAAGAATTGGAGCAGTGCTGGTGTCCAAAGGAAAACCCCAAAAAGATTATGATCTCTATGAAGGTAAAGTGTTTATTAAAGGTTAAAGGAGAGCCAACGGGCTTCAGGGGTACGTACCACCTTCATCAGGGCTAACAATAGCTGTAATTGGTGTTAATAGAGTATAAACATATTTTACAATCAAATGACACATACTGCTTACATTAGCCATGTAATTGTGATATCCCCAAAAACACTAAGGGCCCATTTACATTTGTGTGGTGCATTAAGGTAGCCCCTTTGAAATGAATGGATTGCCAACGCATCCTAAAGTCCTGATAATCAGACGTGACCTATTTTTTGTACAATAAGGCATTATTGTGTGTTGCCATGCATTGCGGCATGCTGTAATGCAGCTGAGTTGTCTTGGTGCGTTGGGGTGCTATTTAATGTGAATGGCATCAAAACGCAGTGACGCATGTAATGTACATTACCCCAACACTATAGTGTAAATGGGCAATAATGTGATGGTATCTGATCCATCTCCCTGTGTAAGAGGAATTTTCCCATAGACCCAGGAGAGAGATAAAGAGGCGCAGGCTGACGGAACTTCAAGGTTGTTCATACCTGGACTTTCAAGCAGCAGAGCAGAACCAACACCAAGGCGAGCATTTTATGCTGCCCTAACCCCCTCCCCCAATCTTTTGGTGCTTTCTTGATTTTCAAACCAAGCAATTTCTTTTTTTTTTTTACTTTAATGTATTTGATTTTCATGTTGTCACTGTCTGAGGTATTTATCCAAATTTGGTTGTTTTTATCCCAGGCTATCGTCACATCCACCTACTGAATCGAAATGGAGATCCCCTTCCTTCCGCCACATTGTTTGTGCACACCATGCTCCAGGAAGCCAAAGTCTGATCTACAACTACGTTTACATTATTTCATTTTTAACTGACATTTTTTAGGTCAGATTTGTTTTTAATTGCTAGACATGGTTGTTCGGCAACGGTTAGCCTATTTTTATACCAGTTTTAATGTATTATAATTTTAAAAGTTTTACTGAGGTTTTAGAAAGGTTAGTTTTGACTTCCATGTTTAGTGATTGAAAATCCTTATTTTTTTATTTTCGCTTTAAAGTATATGATCTCGAAAGGGAACTTTGTGCCAAAATAGCACTTTGACACCTTGCAAGATCAGAGATGGAGAAATCTGTAGGCTGGGACCCCGTACGGCACCCCAGAATTAGATTTTTCGAGCAGCCCCAGAACGCGTTATATGCGATACTGTGCAATACAGTGAATTTCTATAGGTATCCAAAACAAAAACTGTCTATATTGATCGTAGAAACCGAAATATGACTTATTGGAAAATTGAGCGCCTGTAGGGCAATCGGCCAGTTCTTGTTTTTGATACTGTAATGAATTTAGAGATATCCGAGCATGTTCTGGTTATTTGTAAGTTTATTGGACTGTTCCTGCCTCACTGTGTACTTATAAAATATGGCATATGTGACAATCTGCATCAATCTATGCATTTTCTATGTACTCAGGTAATGAAATCTGGAACGGATTACCCAGAAGCCTTAGCATGGTAGCCTGAGCTGCATGTGCCTTAAAAGATAAAATGGGTTAAGATAGCATGTAAATAAATACTAAGCTCAGCTCATGAACAGTCTAGCCCTAGTACTGCCTAACGGCTAGAGACTGACAGACCGTAATATTGTACTCAAACTATACACAGGGTTCATATATTATTACTGTACCTCATATGCCTCGAACTATGCTGTCACAATAGGAGTCAAGTTTTTTGGGGGGTGAGCCTACAAGGATTGGTTGTGTATTGTTCAGATGAGGGAATATTCATACTTATATTGTGGTTTTGCACGTGTAGGTTTCATGGGTTCTCTGCTGCTAACTAGCCCATTGATTGCCCTCTGTAGAATTAGGAGGTTTAGGATGTTCCTCATAAGTATTTGAAGGTTCTCATTCATCCAAGTCGTGATACGACTGTAAAGGTGCCCATAAACCTTACTACCACCCCACGACTTTTGTTGTGCGATGGTTGTAAGGTAATTAGAATCTCGTACGATCTGCCCATCTTGGACAGGCAGATCGTACTTGCGATCATCGCAAGCCCTCCCCGCTGAGGGGAGGGCTTGCCGATGATTGCAATGCTGAGCAGGCAGCTTGCGCACACCGGGCCCGTTCGGCATTTGTCTTCCGAGCACGCCACTAACCCGCCAAAAAACGTACGATTTTCGGTAGGTTTTCTAGCATGCTTAGAAGACAATAGACGTGCGACCGTACAGTAGAAACGGTTGAACGCCTTCCATACACCTGCCGATTATCGTACGATCGCGGGATCACACAGCGATTATCGTTAGTTAATCGGCAGGTGTATGGGCACCTTAAGAAACAAATCAAAGCAACTGGACTTGCTGTATTTTTCTTGAAGTCGTTTATGGTGATCGTTGCTCCAATCAACATAATCTGTTTTTCATAGCCAGCACGGGCAGGGTCAGAGACCTCATGGAGGTAAGGTGCTGATTGCAGGAGTCATTCTGAATTGAGAAAGCTAGTTGGATGACTAGCAAAAGGGCTTCAAGAAAAAAAAGCTCAAGTCCCAGTTGCTTTGATTCGTTTCCTACAGATTCTCCCCATAGGTTCTGACTCGCTGAGCTAAGATGTCACTAATCCCATCACTCACCATGTCTAAAGGTGACAACCTGTGTGTCATCGTTTTCCAATACACTACAAGACACTGTGATCTACATTTGTATTTAAACAGCTATGCACATTAGAAATGTAAACATATTAATTTGTGCTTGATTAACTATCTGTCAGTTAGTTCTCATTCCTTGAAATCTATCTTCTATTACATTACAATGTGTCCCTCGTCACCCCGGCTTATCTTGCAAGTAATGGTGTTTGTTTAATAATATAATGCAAATGCTGTTTGGGTTCAGTAACCAACACCGACCAAATCCGCTTTTCTAGTTAATAAAAGTAAAAGTGGAATTTTGCCAATTTGTTATTGTTATAAAATAGGAGGGTTAGAATATTTGACTTCTTTGGTAGATGTCACTTCCCATTTATACCTTTTTACCCTTTTACCTCCTGACCATTGAGACAAGAAGTGACCTTTTACAGCAATAGACACACCTTTTAGGTAGAGTGGGGAAGGGATGTATGTGTCACCGGGTCACTTTATGTGTGTGTCACCGGGTCAGGAAATGAGAGGAAATGTTACCTTATGTTCAAAAGTTAGTTTTATCTGGAACTTGCCATGAGGTAAATGTCTGTTTTTGATTGGTTTCTAGAAGGTATTGCATCTTGCTAATAAAACCTCTAGTGTTGCACAGATATCAGTCTATAGAAATGCTAATGCTGGTCCAGCTTGACCCAATGTAAGAATGCATATTATACACCTGGTCGGGTCACAGGGAGCCTGTAAAGCACTGTAGTTGCCAGACATTGCCTTCCCGTGATCTTCCAGGTCCTGTAGTGCGTTGTGCTGAGTGACTTCCCATCTGCTCTGAAAACACAAAGGGTTGCTTGCTTCACACACCTGTAATTCACGGAACACCTAGTATTTTTAGCAATGAATAGTTGATGTTTTCTTTGATTGTGTGAAGAGTGGGACATCATGATCTGTCCCACATCCAATCAGAGAATGCCTAGCATTCATTGATATAAAATACCAGGAGGGGAATTTATCAAAACTGGAGTAGACAAAATGTGGAGCAGTTGCCCATGGCAACCTATCAGCTTCAGTCTTCCATTTTCAAAGCGTAGCTGAACAAACTGGAGAGAAGCCGATTGTTTGCCATGGGCAACTGCTTCAGATTCTGTCTGCTCCAATTTTTATTAATTCCCCTCTAGGTATTCGCTGAATGGTTGTTGTGCTGAGCAAGTGACCCCCTGTGTTTTCATAGCAGAGGGGAAGTCACTCAGCACAGCGGTAGTACAGGACACGGAAGATCGCTATAGAAAACTTTAGTAGCTCCAGCTACTAACGTGCGTTGCAGGATTCCCATGGCCCTACCAGGTATACAATATGTATCCTTACATTGGGCAAAGCTGGAGCAATGACTTTAATGACATGAATACTTTATACCTTGAGTTCAGCTTCAACCTTTCCTGAAGTCAAATAAACAGATACGTTTGCTTTGTGGTGTATGTCAGCTTGTTTTATAGGCCACAGATTGTCTAAGTTTAATGTTAATATTATTTCCTGTTTCATGTACAACTGCTGTAAGACCTGTAACTATTTCAAGAGCCTGTACCGTCTATTTTCTGTCTGAATGATCTCATGTATCCCTCAATCTGTTTACTTTATTCCCAAAAATATAATACTCTGATAAATGGGATACATCGTTTGCAAATAAAAGTTTTCAGGCCTGTTCTTCCGTTGTGTTTTCATGTCCACGCTCAGCCATTAGAGGGCAATCACAGGAACTGCCTGACATGCAACATGCTACAATGATTGAAGGACTCGAATATGTGCCATAAACTGTCCACATATCACGATGCAGTGCAATCTAAAGTGACACCAAACTCAGGAGTTCAATCTTAAACATACATTCGAGTAGCCGAACTATTCATAGAAATGTATCTTATGTGTGTGTCACTGGGCTGTACATCCTCCAATCATCAGAAGGAAGGACAGTGTCAGCATGAGTTCAGAGATGATTGGAGGATGTACAGCAGAGTGATACACAAATAAGATACATTTCTATGAATAGTTCGGGTACTCGAATGTATGTTTAAGATTGAACTCCTGAGTTTGGTGTCGCTTTAAGAAAGTCAACATTCCAATAAAATTCTGTTGATGGGATTCCAAACCTCTAACACATGAATTTAGTTAAACCCGAAGACCTTTTGCAGTATGCTGCTCTTCATAATATTAGCCGATTGTCTATTCCTGTCAGTTATGTGAACGTGATTTACATAGAAACCTCTCATACGAGTCGGCAGATTGCTGTGTGTGTGGGAAACGCATTTCATTTATTTCTTTGTGAAGTTTCCTCCGGTGGGACACATTTTTTTTCTGCTGTTAGAGAAAATTGGCGCATGCTTTTTTGCCTTCCTCTGGCACAGCTGTGGATGTATTGTGAAGCACTGGCTGGAGGACTGTGGACAGTGTATGTGTTACCTACACATGGTGAGATGCTCCAGGGTTTATGACCGATAAGACCTGTCCAATCTGATTGCTCAAAGTGGAAAATCTCTAACATAATTGAAATTAACCAATCTGATTGGCTGATCAGATGACAATCTGATTGGTCTAATCAAATCATCCAATCTGATTGGTCCAATCCGATTGACCCAATCAAATCGTCCAATCCGATTGGCCCAATCAAATTGTCCAATCAGATTTCATTGGACCAATTTTTTATTTAAATTTTATGTTAGAGACCGATCAGGGTGATGACAATCTGATTGCACCAATCTGATTGCACCAATCTGATTGCACCAATCTGATTGCACCAATCTGATTGCTCAAAGTGGAAAATCTCTAACATAAAATTGAAATTAACCAATCTGATTGGCTGATCAGATGACAATCTGGTCCAATCAAATCGCCCAATCTGATGATTTGTTTAATCTGATTGGTCAATTTGATTGGACAGTTTAATTGGATTGATCAGATTGGTCCGATCAAATCGTCCAATCTGATTGCAAGATAGAAATTGGAAAATCAGATCAATCAAATGGGAGTTAGAGATTGTCCAATCAGATTGGATGATCACATTTTCCAATCACATTGCCCAATCTGGACAATCAAATTGTCCAATCTGATTGGACAATCAAATTGTCCAATCAGGTTGGACATTCGGATTCCTAATCCGATTGGAAAATCTATAGCTGTATGGCCAGAGTCTATCAGATTGGACAATCTCTAACTTACAACTTGATTGGACAATCTGATTGTAAATACAAGCCGCACCTCCATATAACGGATACATACTGTGAAACAAAACCTCTCATGCGTTTTATCATAGAGCCCCCTCTAGTACGCCAGATCGGTGAAATGCATGAGAGGTTTTGTTTCACAGTATGTATCCGTTATATTCATAAAAAGTGGCTTTCATTTATGAAGATCCATGGAGGTGCGGCTTGTTTGTACGGAGTAATCACCATTTTATTTTTTAATTCTTATCTAAAACTCCCTTTTACTTAAGTAATATCATGTGTCATGTGACACTCAATGTGTGGTCATGTGACACTCAATGTGTACAGCAAAGCTTCAAGTAGCTTTTTAAAAGGCACTTTCAGCTGCAGATTGAGGATCCTAAACACAGATTAACATGGAGAGTGCTGGCTGTCACACTGTCTCCATTTTAATGAAGCTACTAGCAGGCTAGAGCAAGGCTTTCAGTAAGATTCAGCACTATGGAACCTAACCTCCTAGCAGCGTGTATCATGTGACAACCAACATTCCCATTATGGTCTGTGTTTAACACCCACAGCCTGAAACTGAAGGCTGCCGTCAAAACTGCTTGAAGTTTTCCGAGAGCTTTGCAAATTCTAAGAAAAATCTTGTTGTACCCCGTTATACAAGCTGAAGCCAGCGTTAACAGGGCCGTGGAAGGTCACGTGGAGTCGTGGAATAACAACTAGGGGCATGCTGAGACGGCATCCAAACTAAATATCTTTGTAAAGTACAATCAGGGCTGACCAATCAGCTAAGCCAAGAGTGCTCCGGGGCTGCACATCATTGGAACCCAGAGAGGTCAGAGAGACGTTAAATAAAAATGGCATCCTCTAGATCAGTGGTTCTCAACCTTTCTAGGGCCGGGACCCCTTGGTAACATTTGCCAAGTTGTGGTGACCCCCAACGGTAAAATTTAGGGATGACGCGGCTGCTGCAGCGACATCTGGCGGCGTGGCGGGAGAACTGAGACTGCTGCGCTAGGAGAGGGCTGAGGAGGACTCTCACCTAGCACAGCAGAAATCACACAGCGACACCACAGGTTGAGAACCGCTGGCGTACACCGTCAGAATGAAAAAAAAAAACACCATAGGAATGCATAGCTAGTGCACCGCCAATAGCAAACTAGCTATTGCACCCGCGCTCTGCTGCTGTCAATCACTAGAAGAGGACCTGATGGAGAACTTCAGGTCCCCCTCTGCTGATTGGCAGCAGCAGAGCGCGGGTGCAATAGCTAGTTTGCTATTGGAAAAAAAAAAGCGATCACAGGGAAAGGTTTACTCTGCTCGATCGAGCAGAATAAACCTTTCCGGGAGAAAGTGTTTCTCTCCCGGGCGGCCTGGAACCGCTATCTAATAGCGGCAGACTCCCGGGCGACCCCTGGCAAATCATCATTTGACCCCCGCCGGGGTCGCGACCCACAGATTGAGAACCGCTGCTCTAGATTAACCCCAGTAATCCTGTCTCAAAATGAGACGCATCCACTGCTACCGAATCCAAGGTGACTTCTTTTTGTTTTTAACAAAACACAGAAATCAGACAGTTGGAAGGCAAAACTAACAAAGGAAAAAAAAAAACCAAAACAAGACCTGGAAACCAAAAGGGGAGAAGTGAGTGAGCCAGGTGGCCACCCCAACGGTTAGATGCAAGAAGCCAGAAGAAGTTATAGAAAAAGTAAAAGAAACTAAAAAGAAAAGGAACAGAAAATTATTTTTAAAAAAGATACAAATTAAGGTTAAAACCTGAAATCTAAGTCAAAGAGAGAGAAGAAGAAGGGGACCAGAAGGAAGGAGAAATCAGAGCGAGTCCACAACCCTCTACATTGGGAGTGAGTCACATGTAGAAACAAATGCAGGCATATAAAGTTTTGCCCTTGCCTGATCCCAGAAACTCAAGCCCATAAAATCATGTTCTGATGTATCTCAGATACTGAGGGGGGAATTTATCAAAACTGGAGCAGCTGTGCATGGCAACCAATCAGCTTCTCTCTTTCATTTTCAAATCTTAACTGAAAAGAGAAGCTGATTGGTTGCCCTGGGCAACTGCTCTAATTTTGATAAATTCCCCTCTGAATATCTTTTACCAGCTGCATAAAGCATAATCTGAAATGTTGAGTATTATAGGGTACATTGCACACCCCAACACGATTGTAAAGCTGTTCTGTTTTTGTGTATCTAAACAAAAAAGTCAACACAACATAATGAACTTTTGGAGTGAGTTTAATAGATCACACTGTATGATTAAACCAAAAAAATAAAATGCTATTTAAATATTGCACCTTGGCACATTCTTCTGCTGTATTTTTGCTTTCGCTCACCTCCCCTGTAGTGTCGGAGGAAATAAAAAAAAGACTACAATATATAGGAGAATATCTGTAATCAACAGCTATGCTTATCAGAAATAAGTTTAATGTGGCGTTTATAAGGACATTGGATGGGAGAATGGCACCAGTGAATGAATATGCAGAGGGATGACTATACAATGGCGTGTCATTAAAAATGACAGATTTACAACAAAGGCTTAGTATGGCTCTGGAGACATGTTGGTGAGTTAAGCTGCCCACACACCTTACAATTATCTGCAGATTTTCTGTGGTCAGATGGAAAACGTGGAACAGAGTCCACCATCTACACTTAACTGTGTGGATGGAGTAATCTCCACCTGGGCCAATTTGTTGCACCTTTTCCAATTGAACCCCAGAAAATCTGCAGATAAATTGTAAGGTGTTTGGGCACCCTTAGAAGCTGTATTTTAATGCAGGTATGTTTTAATCTCACCTCCTATTTCTAGAAGTAGGGAGGCATTTTTTATTTATTAAAGTTCCCCCAATTTTGCCCCAAACTTTATCTTCTCTCTATGTGAGGCTGTATTCACATCTATGGGTTTTGGTGTAGCGCATTAAATAAAAATCCTGCTTGTTTGCACATTTTTGGTTTCTAGAGAAACGCACCTTCTATAGGGATACAGTAAATGGGAGCACACATAAATAAATGTGCCTGAAATGCACCACAGCTAAATAATAGAGCTGTGAATGTAGGCTGAGATACAGAGTACAGAAATGTGCAGGCAGACCGCCAGAATGTAACATTTCTAGATTTTACTGCCGTGACAAAAGAAATAAAGCAAAAAAAAAAACCCCACCGTTATAGAATTCCATTTTTCCTATGTTTGCTTCTGAAAGAGGTGGGTTGAAAAGAGTTGGCAAAATGTTTGTTGAGAATTTTTTTTTTAAAGACAAAACTATAAAAATCAATATATCAGTAAAAAATGCAATCTATATTCTTACATCATAAGTAGGCCCTTTTCTACTGTGTGATTCAGTAAGCATGTCATACACATCTGTTTAAGTCAGGTCTCTTCACCTAAATTATTCTCATTTTCTCATGATATCACAGGATACACATATAGACTTGTTTAAAAAAAAACAACAGATTTTAAAGTTTATCTTAATGAATGTTTTAATGATTATGGGGTAGATTTATAAACTTATCACACAGCGAAGAGCCACTATATGGAGCAACGCACCATAGGGATTTCCTAGGCTCCTCGGCATCATCCAGTGACCATACAGTGCAGAACATTTAGTTTGCACAGAGAGGAGCTGTGTGAACAATTTATGAATCAGCCACTGTGTCTTCATGCTCTATTGTTTTTTGATCTCCTACCCATAATCGAGAGTTCAGTTGTCTAAGGTGTATTCATCCTCACAAAATAAACCGCTTGGAAGTGCAGCCTAGTTGGAAATGGCATGTATGATGTCTTGGGAGTTGGGGCATGCCATGATTGTGGACATAGATGGGAAAATATCTTACAAATCAGGAACAGAAAAGTGGAATACATCCTTGTGGACCTAGTTTTGGATATGTCTAGGAAATCAGAACTGGGGTATAGGATGATAAAAAAAACAAAAAAACTCTGAAGGTCACAGCTCCTGAAAAAGCCTGAATTGAAAGAAACCTCAATAAATCCAAAACCTAGACTAGAAAACAGGAATGTGAACTGTGGTATGCAGATGCACAGATAACTTTGGAAGTAAGATGGTCCTCGATGTTTTCTCGTAGATGACAATGAATACAGATTTAAAACAGGCCCTGTTTTTTCTTGATGTTCTGCTGCTTCCATATGGGTAGCTGATAGAACTTGGCTTTAGGCATCCCAAAAATATCAGCAAAGTCACTATCAGATAAGTACATCTGTTAAAAAGAACACAAATGATTAATACTACAGGACACAAGGAAACATTTGCAATTTCTCCATAAAACTCATCTTTCATTTATCTCTGTACTAATATGCTCTAGGTTCCATGGAACGGACTACACCACTGCTATTCACTTTATCGCTAACCCTCTCCTAGGGACAGCATCCCGCTTGACGCGAGCTCCTCCCCTGATGTGTTTCTCATGCCTAAGCCTCTAATGTGGGGCTAAGGCATGAGGGAAAGAGGAGGCTGTACCCGGTGGGATGCTGCTGCTTGGAGAGTAATAAAGCAAGTGGATGTGCTGCAGCCTATTCTTTCGAGCAGTGGTGAATGGGAATTTGGGGTGAGACATTTCCTGGTGGGCCTGAGCACCCACAACATGTTCATGTAAGCTCATGTTAGCCTGGAAGTGGAGCAATTTGTCTAAAATATCTTTTGTATAAAATGATCAAGGCTCCTGACAATTTAAATTGCATTCTATTTCCTGGAGCCAAACACAAGGCCATCTGCATGCAGGGTTGTATCAAACAAGCAATCCCAGATCTTTAGACAAGCAAGCTCCCTAAGCATGCCCAGGACTGGCTATCAGAGATGGCAACAAAAATGACTGCAGACATTCTCCCCTCCCCTCAGTACATTTCCACACACCACACACCACATTCAGAGCCTGAAATGTTGATGTTAGGGATGCTGACAAGGAATCGGCTAATGATGGCGGGCAACAAAGTCCAAACATTAAAGCCCCGTTCACATTGAGCGATTTATCGTGCGGTAATTCCCGCGATATCGCGCTCCAATGCATTTCAATGGGGCAAAGGGTCCTGTTGTCGTGGGTCGTGCGTCGCTACAGCAGGACCCTTTTTGGAGCGGATTTAGCCGCAATTCAAGCTTGCTCAATGCAAGCTTGAACGCGATATCGCGCAATATGCAAATCGCGTGACAAACGCGCGATTTGCATATCGCGCAGTGGGAACGGGGCCTAAAGTGAGCCTCTGTTTTTTTACAGGCACAGCAAACAGGTTCATTTTTATTTTCCAATCTGTCAGCGCTTGATGGAGGTCTCAGAGTAACGAGTAACAACGCACAGAGGAAACTGCTGTTCAAAGACAGGTTGGGAAGCCTCACAGAACATGCAAAAAAGAACAGCACCTTCAACTCGTGAAAAACTGTTTAATTTGTTAATAAAAAACTGAATAAAAATATACTCACAAACATAGTCTGTATACTGGGCATTCAGAGCAACCGTCCAAGCTGGTGGACTATGGTCGGCACCATGTAGAACTGTCAGATATCCAGAATGTGAGCAGAAGCAATCTATTAAGCCTTGCTGACGCGGTTTCAGGGATGAACCCTCTTCCTCAGAGCAAATGGCATAATGGACAGATCTGCTCTATTCTGAATGCCCAGTATGCAGACTATGGGGTCTATTCACTAAAGGGTGAAGAGTCTGGAGAAGGCAGGAGAAGTGAACAATCTAGGACAACATAGCTGAACTGGAAAGTGAGCTGAATTGGAGACTTTTTCCAAATCAGCTATGTTGTCCTAGATTGTTCACTTCTCCTGCCTTCTCCAACCCCTTCACCCTTTAGCGAATAGACCTGTATGTTTGCGAGTATATTTCCATTCAGTTTTTTATTGACGAATTAAACAGTATTTCACGAGGAGAAGGCGCTGTTCTTTTTTGCAGGTTCATTTTTATGCCCAGCCTCCATCTTGCATTCGCTCACCCTCCCGTCACTTCAATGCTGGGGATGAACAAAAATATTCAGTACTTCCGGCATCAGAATCACTCTGGTGCTTGGTCATTGGCCCAGTACTGACACATGGGGGCAGGTCTATTGTCTATGTAGTAGTTGTGCCCTGTGAGCTTACACTAGGATTCTTGACCTGACTCCTAGGAGTGGGAAAATGAAGGGAAGTATTAGATGCTGTGCGGGTTTGCTTTAAAGTGAACCTGAAAAAATCAAAGCATTAGATGGTACGGAGGTTGGGTTTAAACTGAACCTGCTGCTTTGCCCAGAATGGCAGGTGCATTCTAAATGTGGTTGTCACATATCTGCATTTGTTAACATTAGTTGTTGACCAAATTCTACTTGCCTCTTTTTTCGTAGGGTCTACTCCATCAGGCAGGTCCTCTGTATTTTTGTTAATAAGCAGGTCCTTGTTGAACACATTGTTTCCATTGCTTTGTGGGAGACCATCTACAACAGAGTTGCTGTTGCTAGGGGTGCCATTGGTGGCAGTGTGATTACCATTGCTGATCGGCAGGTTTGCATTCCTGTGTGGCTGATACGCTGGAACTGTCACATTGCTATTCTCCGTATTTGCTGGAGCGCTGACCTTCTTTGTTGGAGCACTGACGTTACTTGTTGGAGCACTGACGTTACTTGAGCTGTTCGCATTTATGTTTGTGTTTTGTAAGTCCTGGAGAAATAAATAATGTTATCAGTGTTTTAATGTTTTTTTTTTTTTTTTAATATTTGTTTTTACGCTTAGCATGTATTATAGGTAGTTGCAGGCAGCCATATTTGCTCATTACAGACACAGGCTTTGCTTCCTGCTTTGTGCACTACACAAAGGATGTGATTTTCTGATCTTCTCACAAGGGGCCAATCCACACCATAGGACAAGGAGTTGAAGCACCTTGCACAAGGCAACTAGTTTATTTTGAATGAGCTGTTAACATACAACAATGCATGACAAACAGGCCGTTTTTCTGCACAGGACAACCGAATGCACAGGCATAAGCTTTTGTGGTATGTGTGGCTCTCTAATGCAGGTACAATAGGGGAAACAGGTATTCAACCCATACATCGGCTAAAATACTTGCAGCGTCTAGAGACTAGCGAAGGAGTGGCATATTAACAAATGGCAACCGTAAAGGTAAGTATATTACTTCTTATGCGCTAACATACAACGTGACCATGTGCTGACAGGGTCGCTTTAAGGTAAACACTGCAATAATAAAATAAAATATCTCCTCACTAGAAATACACACTTTTTTTCTCTTTTAATAGAATATGCAGTCATGTTTTGAATTTTGTATGCATTATGCTATGAAAAAATATTAGGTAAATATGAAATATTACATTATATATCAATGTGTTGTAGTCTTCTATCCAGCCAGCAGGTGGAGCTCTAAGATGCCCATACCCTGTAATATCTTTTTCATTATATCTGGGGGCTGAACAAAGAAAATAAAGCAGATTCCTCCATCAATGCTTACAAGCACTAAATGATGAATCTCCTGCTGGCTTCATTGTATTCAGTCGCTGTCAGAATACCCAAACAGAGCCGGCAGCTCATTATCTGCCATCTCTGTTCATTTGAAGATTTTCCGACAGGCTCCTTCGATCAGCTGATTGAGGGACGCCGGCCAAAAAGGTGCCGACAGCGGCACCCACTGTGCGAATTCCGGCCGGTTCATCAAGTACCAGATGAAATTCACATAGTGTATGGGCAGCTCTAGTCTCCTTTTTACATAATTACCTCTACTGAGCTAAAATATTTGTTTATAGCAGTAGCTTATCCCATTATCAGATGGCTGAGTTAGCACTGTCAATCAAACATACAGAGCCTCAAAGCAAGCGTTGTCTGCTGTGCTGTCACTTTAGCTAACCCATAGTGCTTGTGTGATATTTATTTGCCAAGATTTAGTGCATCAAATGCTCTGCCACTTTTACAATAAATACTGGGGGGAATTTATCAAAACTGGAGAAGACAAAATCTGGAGCAGTTGCCTATGGCAACCAATCAGCTTCTCTCTTCAGTTTGTTCAGTTAAGATTTGAAAATGAAAGAGAGAAGATGATTGGTTGCCATAGGCAACTGCTCCAGATTTTGTCTTCTCCAGTTTTGATAAATCCCCCTCACTGTATTTACAGTTGTCTCTTTATATTTAAAGAGACCTCTGCAAAACCATGAGTTAACCTCATTGCGGGTAACTTAGGACTCCAAGGTGCAGAAACTGGGTATTCTGGGCAGACTGACTATTATTTCAGTACAAAAAAAACACATTTTTAGAAACTCATCCTACTAGGCTTTTAGAGAGGCTGCAAGGTGAAATGTGAATATGGCATGTGTTTATTATTGGTATTTACTGTATATAGCGCCAACAATTTACACAGCGCTTTACATAGTTGCACATTCACATAAGTTCCGGCCCTCAAGGAGCTTGCAATCTAAGGTCCCTATCTCACATGCTCACAGGGCCACTTTAGACAGGAGCCAATTAACCTTCCAGCATGTCTTTGGAGTGTGGGAGGAAAACGGAGTACCCGGAGGAAACCCAGACAAGCACAGGGAGAACACGCAAACTCCTTGCAGATAGTTGTTATAATTTAAACATTCTATTTTCTTTACATACACAAAGTGCAGCCATCATTAACAAGTACAGTATCTTCTTCTGTATCCCAGCATAGAGCTCCTGCTGCATGCACATTTGTCCTAGAGAATCAGGGATTTAAACACAACCCACCACACATTTCCACAGCTGATTGCTACATTAAGGCTATATACTGTACATAATATGTTTTGCTCTACAACACTAATGTTCCTTCGCATGTAGCATATGGGCTTCAATCCTACCGGCATCCCAGCAGACTTACCACACTGATCTGTGAAATCTGAGAGACATCACCCAAATTCTTCTTCATATCCTCATACGACAGGTCAGACTGATGAAAAATAGACCAATATAATATCAGACAAACATAATAAATATCTGGGGCTTTATAAAACAGTTCATGTTTGTTGCAACAGTGTACAAGGGGCAAGGGTAAAAGATGAAGTCCATAGACTTTTAGGGCTTCACACAATTTGCTGCAAACATTTTGAAATGCTTTGTAAATTCTTTCCAAACCTTCTGCTCTTCAGGCTAACATAAAGAAGCCAAAGTCGGCATTTTGCCCAAAGTACCGTTTTCTGTCAAAATGTTTGATATTTCATGCATTCCCTAGTATCTATATATAGAAGATATCTGCTGCGTCTGCTTACATTATTATATACACATCTTACAGAAGTGGGGGTGATGATGTTACTTACATTCCACTTATGAGAGTCCCAAGCATTAAACCAGCCGGTAAAAGTTGGGGGTTCATGTCCTTGTTTCACTGTGACTATCGGTGTGGACTGGTCCCGTCCCGCAGGGTGCGATCTCAGATACTCTTTGGCACTGTTAATCGATTCATTTTTCTCATATTCATTGGATGATTTACCAATCCATAGGAAAAGCTAGATAAAAAAAAGTAAAGCATTTTATGAGGTTATTTCTATGAACCAGTGTAGTCATATGATTACAGTCAGGAATGTTAATATTGAGTACCAGTTCCATGTTTATTGCTGTAATGCCGATATCCTGTATGTTTAATCAGTCTATGTACAAATCAAGGTAGAAGCTGAATTACATTGGAATCCTCCACTGCTCCAATTCAGCTTGGTACATTCCCCTGTTACCTGGGCCAGATTGCTTCTAAGTCGAATCAAAATGCGTAGCTTTATAAATGTACTAATGTTTCTTTTACTTCATAAATATACAATGTTTTTTTTTGTGTTTTTTTTATAGAAAACATGTGTGGCATTATTTTAGAGATTTTTATAACATATTTGGGAAATTCTACTTTTTTCTTTCTTGTCATTTTATCCTCTACCCACAGGTTTATTTACCAGAACATAAGTGAGTTTTTTTTCTTCACATTTTATTGTTTATTGTAAGTTTTATCTGTAAAAAATAAATCAAGGCAACTGAACTTGTTGGTTTTTTTTCTCTTGAAGAAGTTTTGCTGGTCATCCGACTAGCTTTCTTAAATCAGAATTCAGAAAAATTATCTGGGAATAAATATGGTGAAAAGAAGCCAAGCTTTAATAGAGGTGTGTA
>NW_017306389.1:2115450-2140692 GCF_000935625.1 Nanorana parkeri
CCTTAAAGCCTCACGGTCTCTGACCCCATTCTTGTTATTCCCAGAGCATTTTTGTACAAGTCATTCTGAATCGAGTAAACCAGTCCAGTGAAACGTCTTCAAGCAAAGCAATAACAAAAAAAAAATACAGCAAGTTTAGTTGCCTTGATTTTTTCTTTTTTATAGATATACCATGACCTAGATAAATGAGAACCTTCACAGACAGCGTAAGTTTTGTTTATTCTGCATAACATTATAAAAGCTGCATATGTCTGAATGAGAATAAACGTGTTCTTATTTAAAACAAATATGTCAAGATAACTAATGCATTACATCTCTGGCATGTTGGAACAATAATAGCTGACTCCCTGGTTGGAGTTGGTTGTGTCATATATGGACCAGTTGTCACTAGATCCAAGACATGATCTCATTATCACTACACCCCGTATATGGACCAGTTATCACCGGATCCCATACATGGTCCCATAATCACTACACCACATATATGGACCAGTTATCACCAGGTCCTATACATGGTTTCATTATCACTACACCCCATATATGGACCAGTTATCACCAAATTCCATACATGGTCCCATTATCACGATACCTCATATATGGACCAGTTATTACCAGATCCCATACATGGTCTCATTATCACTACACACCATATATGGACCAGTTATCACCAGATCCCATACATGGTCCCATTATTACTACACCACATATATGGACAAGTTATCACCAGATCCCATACATGATCTCATTATCACTATGCCTCATATATACACCGGTTATCACCAGATCCCATACATGTTCCCATTATCACTACACCACATGTATGGACCAGTTATCACCAGATCCCATACATGATCCCATTATCACTACACCCCATATATGGACCAGTTATCACCAGATCCCATACATGATGCCATTATCACTACACCCCATATATGGACCAGTTATCACCAGATCCCATACATGATCCCATTATCACTACACCACATATATGGGCCAATTATGACCAGGATTGCTGGAATCATTTGTAAGGCTGCCAACTGAAAACAAACCACAGTCCATTCTCCTGATGTCTCCAAAATGTCTCCAGTGTTGTTAAACTCATTGTTGGCAGACTGAGTGAGAGGCCACTGATTATGCATATTATTTGCTGTGAATTTTCCATTTCCCCACAGAACAGGGAATGATTATTATTCACTTGCTGTTAGATTTTCTAGCAAATTAGACATTTGTGCTTGAGAAAAAAAGCTCCGATTCATCAAGAAGCAATAGCAGGTAAGGCAGGCTAAAGTGACCTCCAAGTAAATATTTGATGCAATTTTAGCATCCCTAAAGCTGTATTTAGTATGTCTTAAGTGCCATTTTAGATTAATAATTCATAGCCAAATAGAACTTCTAACTTAGGGGTCTATTCACAAAGCTGCCGAAGGATCTGGCCGTAGCTTCGGCCGATCCTTCGGCTAGCTTCGGCACCAGGACCCCTTCGGTTCTGGAGAACCGAGGGGGTGCTGTACGGGCTATTCACAATAGCCCGTACAGCTCCCGATCACGTCCGAGCAGCTCAGTCGAGCGCTGAGCCGTGCTGAAAGACGAAGCTGGCCGAGCGGCCGGCCATTGGCC
Organism: Nanorana parkeri; assembly: GCF_000935625.1. Classification (NCBI taxonomy): domain Eukaryota; kingdom Metazoa; phylum Chordata; class Amphibia; order Anura; family Dicroglossidae; genus Nanorana; species Nanorana parkeri. Next base: position 2,117,068 of record NW_017306389.1, read on the forward strand.
GGCCGACAGCCTGCTTCTGACAACCACACGAAGCAAGCCGATGTATGGCTGATTTCAGCCGATATACGGCTGAAATCAGCCGTACCAGCCTGAAGTGAATAGCCGAACAGTGTTCGGCTCACTTCACTTCTGATCGGTCATTCACTCGGCTGCCCTCGGCAGCTTTGTGAATAGACCCCTTAGTAAGCACTGCTTATTGCCCTCTAGGGAACTCTCTGCCACCCCATACTTGCCCAGATAGCTGCACACAATGTAGCAGATTCTGCTTGTGTATGACCACCATTCGTGGAAGCAAACTGACCACATATTTCATTTTTATCTCAGCAGTTCTGTATTTAGAGGAAAATGTGTCTTTGCCTAACAGTGCTGGATGTGAAATACACTCAACGCAGCATGAAATATGACAGTAAATGTCAGAATAGTGGCGGAGTCTCAGTGGTGGCAGAACATGTCTCTTACCTCTTCCCAGGTGTCCAGTAACATAATATCATCCTCATCAAGGTCACTCTGATCGAAGTCTACCAACTCCGTCATGATGAACCGACCCGTCTGATTGGAACACTCAAAGAGGCGGGGCTTATACCGCATCACAGTCTCCTGGAATCTAGACACACCAAACAAAACATTGAGAACTTGATCTTGTACTGAAAACTATATACTAGAAAATGAATACTAATATTTACAGTATTAGTATTTTTGCTTCATTTTAAAGGGAAACTCCAGGCACAAAAACTACCATTCATTGTAAATATATTCCTTTATAGCCAAATTGAGATAAACCCAAGGGGGCGGAGAGTTTATCAAATCTAAGCAGATTAAATTTGGAGCAGTTGCCTATAGTAACCAATCAGTTTATCTCTTCAGTTTGTTCAGTTAAGCTTTGAAAATAAAAGACAGAACCTGATTGGTTGCCATGTACAGCTGCTCCAGATTCTGCCTGCTCCAGTTTTGATAAATTCCCCCCAAGATGTGTGCACCAAATGCCTTTGCAAACACATTTATTACCTTGCAAAATTAGCAGTGATATTTTCACTGTGCTGCACATAGCCTGAGCAGAGAGCAGAGCTGTGGGAGGGGCCTTATTGGTCCCACCTACTACAGGCTGCCTGCAGAAAACAACAGGAGGTGGCGGATACAAGACCAGTCACCCTGCACAAGGAGAGAATGCAGCAGTGACCGGTCTTTATTACAGGAAGATTCTACACAAAAGTAACATTTCAGGCACAATTACTGCACCGATCTAAAAGAAATAATAAAAGCACACCAAGTAAGAATGCACACGCCTCGTGTATTTAAACAACATCTGTTGGAGTCGCCGGAATCGGATTAAGATAATTAATTAGGTAATTAAAGATTTGAAGGGATTGGAGTTGGAGGGTTTTTTCTTTTTCCTCACAAGGTGTATAGTAAATTATAGAATTAATAGTATATAAACCCCAAAGGGGGAATATGGTATAATAATGATAATATTAGAGGTTCTTTCTCCACATGTTTGACACTAGGTTTGGGATGTTGGATTATAATAATTTTCACTTTTTATTTTGATTTAAAAATATGGTGGATTCAATGAAGATGTGGTGTACATATAGAGGTGTATGGATCAATATGAGTGGGTATATAGTCTGGATATATATGGGTATGGGTAGGTTTGTACACGCATATATATGGATACTTTTTATTTAGGGATTTATTTTTTAACACAAAATTATATTGAGGATTGTCCTCTTCATATTAGTCACTGGAATTGTATATTTAAGATAATTAATATGAAATTTAAGATTTGAGGGGATTGAAGTTTTTTTTCCCCTCTTCTTTTTCTCCCCTTTTCTCTAGTTTTCTTTTAGGGGGGTTTAGAATGAGTATTTGGATGTAGGACATTATGAATGTTAGAATATTTTTATGTGTATTAGTATGTTTATACTTGGTGATGGCTGGCTGTATTTATTTATGTATGTATACCGTGTTTCCCCGAAAGTAAGACCTAGCACTATCTTCAGGAAAGTCGAAAATAAATAAAGAGTTGTTAAAAAAAACAAACAACATCTGTTTATTCAGCTTTAAATGTTTTTGGAGAAGCATTTTTATAGACTGTGACTATAGCACACATTAAAGTAGTGACACCAGAGGGTGCCATTGCAGCACACTATTCGAAGTAGCCAGAATTGTAAGGAGTTTATCAGCATAGAAATAAGGTAAATGGTGTGGAATAGCAGATTATGGTATTCCTCGGATTAAAGAGGTCATTGGTGTCAGCCAACATAGAGATCTCATATAGCTGAAATATTTTCAAGTCCGTATTTGATCCAAGCACTTAGTGTTTGGTTTTGCTGAATAATATTCAGCTTTATTGTTAAATGGTCATAAAGCAGAGTAGGTGACAGCTAGAGAATTACAATTACCCACTTGGTAGCAGATGAAATCTGTACTAACAATGTCTCTGGATTTTATGGAGTTTGCAGATATGATTAAAGTAATGCTCTTTATTACTACATAAAAAGTAGATCCAGCTACCTGGGTTGTGTTCTCTTTAATATGTAGTAAGCAAAACAGTAGGGGCTCAACAACCTTTATGTTCAAGGCAAAGGCTATCCTTACACACATCGGAGCTCCAATCATTCTCCTGTGCAGTGAATTGCTGGATCAGCCAGACACACTCAGATCATCCAAATCTTTACGGCTGAGCTTGTTGCCCCCATACATAAGGGGGTGCCCCCATAGAAGTATTTTTAAAGCCATCTTAACCAAATGAAGTGGAGGGAAGTGCTGCCGAAAAGATCTGTACCCACCAATGTGCTGCAAAATGAGAAATGAGGTTTTGAAAACCCCCCAATCTTCCACTGTAGCATCCATACAAAAGCTGCAGGATGCAGAAGCTGCAGGAATAAGGTTTATTTTCATAAGGCTATAGGCATGGATCTACTATGTTCTACAATGTATGACTGGTTCAGAATGAAATGTTGGGATATACTGTACGTGCATGTGAAGGTAAATATAGTGAAAGGGAATTTACCTTTTATCATTTGTGTAAGGAGCCTTTCCTCCCAGAGCCACCCAGAATTCATTCGGTTCCTGACCCTCAAGGATGGTTTGTTTGTCCTGCTTGGAGATTATGCTGGCCACAGTCTTTCCCATTTCTCGCTCATCTCCACTGCAACCCTAAAGAGAGGAAAGAAAAAATACAATATGATTTAGATGACTAAACTGACGTGTCTTGTCATACATTAAACTCCTTGGAGAGTATGTCCTTGTATACAGCGCCTCACGCCAACTCATACATTAAGTGCAGTGTATATTAGCTAATTCAGTTTACTATTAGACATTAGTTTACCAGTTACATTTAAAGTGTATTCCCACTTTCACAGCCAAATTGGGATAACACCTATTTTACATTTATTACATGTCCCCATTCATATAGCATAAACTAAATATAAAAAAATGCTTCTTGCAGTTTAAGTTGCTTTTACTAGGGTTAGGGTTTGTTGGCTTCTTAAGGGTTAAAATTTCCACTTCCTTTTGTAATGTTAGTAGGGGTTGTGAGGGGTGAGGAGCTTCTCCATTGTATGTTAATGAAGTCAATGAGAGAAACAATCCTGAAATGTCAGTCCTAAGTCTTTCTATAAGGACAGATCACTGTGAAGGTGCTGAGAAAAAACTTGAATCAGCCATGTTGCTTGCTGCAACAAAACATCTAAACGGTTGAAAACATTTTTTTTTTGTATATTGTGTGAATGAGAACACACAAAAAACAAAGAGGGGTTTTCTCAAAATTGACTGCAAAAGTAGAATACACTTTAATAGGGAAATGCTCCCTGAATTACCCCTTGCTGTTTATACTAATGTTTCCTCCACTTCCCCACTGTGTATGTGCTAAATTTATCTGTAGACAGGGCTAAGGATTTCTCACAGCCCTTATGTGTCGGGATACAGTTCTGGTGATTGCCCACTCAAGCACCCAGCACTGCTTTGTGGAAGACAGAGGAGACAATCGCATGTCCTTTTATACCCATAATGACCGAGTATATCACATAACTCTGAGCTAAAGAACAGGTGGGGGGAGCAAATGGGTCAGTTTAGGTCCAGGGAGGCAGAGGAGCATTTAAATGAACTTGTTAATTTGCCCAGCATGAGCAAAGCTGAGGTTTAGGGGATTATGTGTTAGGTTAGGTTTTAGGGCTCAGCTTGTTCTGGTATAAAGGGTTTTACACTCCGCACTGCAAACGTTAAGTATCTAGGTGCGAAAATAAAAAAAAGTTATACTCATCCAATCCTCGGAGATGGCTTGTTGTTAGACCGGATCCTGGAGCCTCTCTCCCCCTCTGCCGCAGCGGTCTAAGGTCCCCAAGTCATTACGTTCTATACACAGTGTATACGATGCAAGGATGCCAAGGGACATAACATTGCTGCAGCGGAAGGGGAGGCAGGCTGGAGGGAGCACTGTGACAACCAGCCAGCTACGTGGTTAACAAGAACTTAACCCTTGCTTTAAGTCTTAGGCTGCATTCACACCTATGACATTTAACACTTGTGTTTCTGTTCAAATTGATGGAAATGCACGAAAATCATGTTAATGCCTTTTGAAAATGTGCAACAATCATTAAAATGTGGATCAGTTTGTATTTTCACACATTTATATTATGTGTCTTTGTATTTTCAAAAACATTATGTGCCTAAAATGGAGAGGTATGAATTTAGCCAAAGGGTCTGTGCAAAGGTAAATGTAGGTGTCTTGTTTAGCCCAAAGTTAGTGTTAGGGGGTCAGGGACATATGGAGAAACACTTTAGTGTTAATTTGGTTTCAGCATCTTGTACCAAGTACTATAAATGCCATGTAACCTGCAACCCAGATATTCCTCCTAGTAAAATATGTCTGATTCAAATATGAATACAGAAATAACACTCTGGAGCTACTGCACAGCAACTGCACTGAGATGTGCAGCATTTACATTAGGGGTGTCAAACTCAATTTCATTGTTGCCCGCATCAGCATTATGATTGCACTCAAAGGGCCGGTTGTATCCGTAAGACTATATAAATGTATCTACTCTTTATCATATTAAACAATTGCCTCTGCATTCGATTAATACCAATGTGGACTCTCAGGTCGCTGTGCAGGTTGTATGCTGGGCTGCGCAGACTCTCAGGTGACTGTGCAGGTTCTCTGTGGACTGTGCGGACTCTCAGGTGGCTGTGCAGGTTCTCTGTGGACTCTGCGGACTCTCAGGTGGCTGTGCAGGTTCTATGGTGGGCTGTGTGGACTCTCAGGTGGGCTATGTGGGGTCTATGGTGGGCTGTGCGGACTCTCAGGTGGCTGTGCAGATTCTATGGAGGGTTGTATGGGCTCTCAGGGGGCTATGCGGGGTCTATGGTGGGCTGTGCGGACTCTCAGGTGGCTGTGCAGATTCTATGGAGGGTTGTATGGGCTCTCAGGTGGCTGTGCAGGTTCTATGGTGGACTGTGCAGGCTCTCAGGTGGCTGTGCAGATTCTATGGAGGGTTGTATGGGCTCTCAGGTGGCTGCGCAGGTTCTATGGTGGACTGTGCAGGCTCTCAGGTGGCTGTGCTGATTCTATGGTGGGCTGTGTGAAACCTCAGGTGGACGTGCAGGATCTATGCTGGGCTGTGTGGGTCTTAGGAGAGCTGTGTGGTCTCACAAGGGTTCCGGTCGGTCTTGGCGGATGTGGCCGGCATGGACCCACAGAAAGGAAGAGATTTGCTGCCAGTGATGTAAACAGGCACTGTGATTCACCGGAAGGCTGCCGGGACCTTGCTGGGCACCTCGGCAGCCTTCCTGTGATGCCTGGCACCTGCTTGCAGCACAGCTGTAGGAGAGGAGCGAGGGCCACATGAAATGGTCTGGCGGACTGGATTCGGCTCATAGCCTTATGTTTGACACATGTGATCCACATGATCTTTATGTGTACATATCATGCATTTTCCATTGGAGCTAATAGAACATCTTTTATAAAACAACCAGATTTAGTGACTGCATGGCAAAAGCAAGGTATAGCATCTTTACCGAATACACATAGCAACTGCGTTGATGCTAGGCAAATATAAATACATCAGTCATTGCCATTACCATTAAAACTCATTAAATGTATTTTAAATATAACCAATGTAACTAGTTTAAGTACCTGAATTTGTCTTAAAACCAGACTTCTCTAATTCTCTGAAAGACAACATTAAGAGATAAGGGCAGCACTAGCTACTAGCTATTTCCTGCAGTATAAACATGTGTTGTCATTAAATATGCTGAAAGAAGAAGAGAGGGATGGCCTCATCCGTCTGCTGCTACTACCCCCTTGTCCATTTAGCAGGTTGGGGGGTCATTTTCACATGTGTCTTATTCTAAGCTATGATGCTGCAGTGCGGCTTGAGGATCTGTCCATGTTGCCTGCCAGGGGTGCCTTGCTCACAAAACTGGCCACAGAATGACGCTCTTCTGGCAGACAGAACAGTTCTGATATACAGTATGTATTTTAACTTTGTATGTAGTTGCTTGCCTGAAGTTCAGCTTTAAAATGCATAACGTGAACGTTGCTTGTCAACCTGTAGTTTTACATATTTAAATCATTCACGTACCTTTCCACACCATAGATAGCACACAGAGTCAGTCTTCAGCACAAAGACGTCATTGGTATTAAGAGAAGCTGCTCTGGCCGGGACCTCTGTAGCCTTTGTGTTGAAGTCATCAGTTCCTTTGACTTGGAATAGTCTGATAGGAGGCTCTGGTTCGACTTTATTAGTTCGCCTTGTTCCTCCCTACATAATATATGAACATTATGATATTATTTACAGTATATATACCTACCCAGCTCCAATGTTTGTTTTTGGACAAATTAACAAATGGTAACAAATTAAATGAATCATTTATTTTTCTAATTATGTAGAAGATACAATTTCGGTGCCATTTTAGACTGGGAGAACTGACCTGATATCTTTATAGTATAAGGTACTTTAAAGGGCTAAGTTTACCTTTTAGAGCAGTGGTTCTCAATCTTTCTAGGACTGGGACCCCTTGGTAACATCTGCCAAGTTTTGGTGACCCCCAACAGAGCACTGGACTCCGGACTTAGTAACGGACTGGATTCAGTACTTAATAATGCACTGGACTCAGGACTTAGTAAGGCACTGGACTCAGGACTTAGTATTGCACTTTACTCAAGACTTAGTAAGGCACTGAACTCAGGCCTTAGTAAGGCACTGGACGCAGGACTTAGTATTGCACTGTACTCAGGACTTAGTAAGGCACTGGACTCAGGACTTAGTAAGGCACTGGACTCAGGACTTAGTAAGGCACTGGACTCAGGACATAGCAACGCACTGGACTTAGAAATAAAAATAGAAGCACACTCACAAGAATACACGCCCTCCCCAGCTCCTGCTACCTGCTTGCCTGCTCTGTCTCCATGCAGCCTTCTCTGCCCCAGCACTGCTAAGATGCCTGCCTCCTGCAGAGCCCGCACATTAGTGGAGGGGGGAGGACAGCAACAGCCGTGAATAGAAAAGTCCTGCTGTAAACACTCCCCGGCCACTAGATGTCGCTGCAGCGGCCAGGGAGTGTGTACAGCGGCACTTTTTTATTCATAGGCGTTGCTGTCCTCCCGCTGACTGACACTGCTGTGCATGGAGGATGCTCTCGCCTAGCGCAGCAAAAATGGACGCGGCGACCCTCTCAACAATGGGTTGCGGCCCACTTTTTGGTCACGACCAACAGGTTGAGAACTGCTGTTTTTGAGTTAGACCATGTTTTATGGTACACTCATAGTCAGGAGGTAACAGTGCTTCTCCCTGCAGACTGTGGCTGTGCCCGGCTCTATCCACACTGCGTCACCCATTCACAAATCCACAGAGGAACTTGTGGTTCTTTATGAAATACAAGTGCGGTGAAGTCATTGCACTTGTAGTCCATTCTTTCTTCCTTCTGTCCATGTTCCTAAATGTCCGTAACTCAGTACTTCACCTTTAAAACCAGTATTGGTTGTGACTGGACCATATCAAGTGCCTGGCCTTAGGTTCTTTTGTCTTGTTCCCAGTGCTGAATCCAGATGTTGACCAGCAGATTTATTACTGTGTTCACTGAATCTTTTTATCTGGCCCAGTACATCTACTTTACATTCTCCCAGTGCCAACCTGAGTGATACTGGCACATTGAGCAATCACCAGACTGCTAAAGGCCTTGTAACAGTTGAATTGCTCGCTATGGTAACAACAGACTTTTTAATATAAAATAAATATTATCAATGAATCTCAAAATCTATTTGAGCCTTATTTCATTAATTTAAAAATATAAAAATGTAACCTCGTATATGATCATCTTTCCCTTGAAGATCGCTTGGAAGTGTTTTGGCTCCTTCCCCATGGTCACTCGTATTTGAACTGGCTGATCATTGTACTTTCGGTCCAGTTCTACTGCATGAAAAGCACATGCCGTGATCTCATCTTGAGTAGCATGGCGGCCCTGTTCAGTGACAAATGATAATACAATTATTACACTGGCATTGTGTATGGAACAAACAACCCACATAGCATTCATACAGAATTTTCATGTAGCAAGAAAAGGAGACCTCAGTGTATAGATCTGCTGCACAACAACCTGCTGTATAGGCGGCTTAAAGCAGGACTCCAGGCAAACAAATAAATACACAGATTAAATACATTTATAGGAGCAAAAGATTTGCATTTGTGTCTTTCCAGTCCTTAAATTTATACTGCTCTGCCACCCAGCATGGCCTTGTCTGACAGGAAAGGAGACCTGTTTTTCTCTGCTACAGTGCAGTAACACTTACAGATCTCCTTCCCACCTCACCTGTGATTAGACAGCAAAGTGAGAAGCGGCAGATTGATGAGCTCATCTATCTGTTGCTCTGCTCTTGCCTTCTATCAACATGTTTTTGCACTGCAGCACAAACTGATTGGCTCTTTGTGTTGCTTTGCCTTCCCCTAGTCTGAGCTCTGCTAAGAGGAACTGCAAGCTGTCCAGCAACCAAGTCAAATTTGGGCACTTCCACTACTTGCGTTTAAATATATTTAAGGATGTAGCAGTGAACACAGAGCTGCCCTGACTTGGGTATTTTATATCTGACGAGTTCAGCTTTAAATTAGGTCTGCATACAACAAAGCAAAGTCGAGAAATAATGCGCAGTGACCTCAAGCAATGGCAATCACATTTACTTTTTAATGGTTGTATCAGGCCAATGAAAGATGCCTGCTGATTGTTTACTGTGGATTACTAAACATTGTGCTTTGCCCTATTAAATAAACCTTGAATAAAAGATACATCATTTTCAAAAAATATGTATTTAGATAGTTAAGAAATATTACATTTTGTTAATGGGAAGAAAAACAATTTGATGAATCATTATTGTATAATTTGCAGTCTTCTTTTAAAGAGAACATCCCACTTACCAACCACATGTATAGGAAGTAATTTGGTTTCCCAGATTTAATGTAAGTATAAAGCACTAAGTAGCAATCCCCTCCATAGAATCTTCCATACATCTTTGGATCGATTTCTTTAAGCTCCAGGTTTTCCACTCTCCAGATCTGTGAGGAAAAGTTTTATATTTTTAGAATTTTAAAGAAAGCCTTAAGGTATTCACACAAGTTTTTTTTTCTACCGTAGTTCAATACAAATGACATTCACAGATGAATTACTGGCTCACCTGCACATTGCCAGAAGCATCATCCACCATCCTCTGTTCTGCTGCTAACTCTGGTCTGGCATACAACTGGTTAATGTCGAATTTAACTTGATCCACCTTGGCTGAAGACATCAAAAGAAAACACGATGTGTCATTTATATGCCATCATCTCCGGCCCTAAGATATATTTTTAAAGTTTCTAGTCAACGAACGCAAATACACAAACTCAGATTTAATAATGCCATCAGAGACTTGTAGAATGTTATTCAAAATTTTGTTTGATTTTAACATTGAAAATGAATGGAGTTTCTCAAGTAAAAACCACATTTACTTAGGGGGTTGTTCACAAAGCTGCCAAAGGCAGCCGTGTGAATAACCGACCCAAAGTGAAGTGAGCCGATCGAGCGGCATTCGGCTTGGCTATTCTGCTCGGCGCCTCTGTGGTACCGAGCAGAATAGAAAAACAGTTGAAAAAAGTTGAAAAAAAAAAAAAAACGATTAGCAGAGCCGGAGGTGGTATGAAAGCTGACTCTGCTGAGTTCTCAGATAGCAGAGGAAGCAATAGCTTCTTTGCTTCTTTGCTATCTGCAAAAAAAAAAAAAAACCAGAGCAGGGAAAGGTTTACTCTGCTTGATCGAGCAGAGTAAACCTTTCTGGGAGAAAGTGTTTATCTCCCGGGCGGGAGCCGCTATCTAATAGCGGGAGACTCCCAGAGAGAGTAATGACAGATCAGCGTCCCCTGGTTACCTGGTAACCAGGGGACGCTGATCTGTCTCTGCAAGTGGCCTTAGCCAGCCGTGAAATGACGGCTGGCTCCGCCCAGCTGTCAGTAGCAGCCTGTCGGCCGGCCAGCTTCATCTTTCTCCTTCGCTCAGTCGAGCCGATGCATATGCCTTCGGCTCGACTGAGCCGCTCGGCCAACTTCGGGAGCTGTACGGGCTGTAGTGAATAGCCCGTACAGCAGCCCTTCTGTTCTACTGAACCGAAGGGGTCGTAGGGCCGCAGCTATCCAAAGGATCAGCCGAAGCTACGGCTAGATCCTTCGGCAGCTTTGTGAATAACCCCCTTAGTATTTTGTTCCAAGAAAAATTTTTCATCCTGCTCCTTTGATTTTCTCATCACTTTGGTCGAAAACGATCTTTGATTTTACCCCATTAGGTGATAGAAAATCAAAGGAACATTCTGAAATTCTACTGGTCCTTATTTTATGTATAGTGGTATATCTATTTAATGGCACCACATCCCAAATCGTACATTCAAAAAGCCACTATTGTAGGTGGAGTTTCAAGGTACCTTAGAATACTCATGAAACCAATATAACATAACAGCTCTACTTTATTTGATTTCATTAAAATATTTGGTATTTTATATTGGACATGTATATTGCTTGACAGTTACTATTAACTCACAAGCAACCAGAAACTACAGTTATCCGGCATCTACCGATCCTCGTTGGTGCTGCATAACTGGAAGTTTACTGTACATTCTTTAAAAACAACAAATACAATTCTAAATTCCAGTGGTGTATGGCCAGATGACAGATTAAAGCTTAATCTGTCATCATTACCATATTACTGGCCGTTGTGCGTTACTACTCTACTCTTTGCCTTAAGAAAGTTGCCTTTATTGCTGGTCAAAAATTGAGACATGTGATCTAAGTGTGACAAACATATTTTTATATATATATATATATAGACAATTTTCATAAATGTTTGAAACTTGCAAGGCATCATACCAATCTTCCCCACATTGTATGTCTTTCCAATTCCTTGTGTCTCTCCAAAATCCCTCCAGTTCTGAAATAATTGTTTGAACATAGAAGACTCAGCTCCGTCATTCACTACCTCCACATTAGTAGTAGCAGGGTAGCCCTTGGCTTGGATGAACCCCTACAAGTAATAAACATCCTCCAGTAAATACCATAATGCAGTGAGTTATATTAACGGTATGATGATGTGCAGTAACCCAATGACAACCATTCAACCTTTATTAGTTTGACACCTGTAACCCATTGCTGGGCATTGTGCTGTAGAATGATGGGTGAGCTGTCTCTTCTTTGTCTATGTACAGTAACTAATGGCCTTTTTAATACTAACATCAAATTCATAGACTAGAGCATTTTATTTTACAATAATGCTGGACATTTAAATAATTCATATTTTAGCATTTTGCTATGCCAGCCATGTTTGAGTTTGATATGCAGTGAGAAATTATTACAAGGCCACAGGTAATGCTACTGCTTTTATTTTCTATTTTAGAGACTATGGGTTGATCAGGTCCAGATTTATCATTAGCCATATTAGGCCTGTGCTTTTAAGAAGCAGAGGTAGCTTTTCTGTATAGGTATTTGCCACATTTTTTTTCCTGTTACTAAAAGAATCACTGCCATCTCGTATAAGACTAGTTACACATTGTTTCAATATTCAAAGCCAGGTTAGAAGCCGTAAAACAAACAAAGTTTTATATAAAAGTGATGCAAAGGCAAAGGGGTTTGACTTTGGGTACCAAAGGTTGTATGTCTACAGGCTCCTGTGATCGGAATCCAGACTGGTAAGTACTAAACATCATGCATTTTGTATAACCTCTATGTTTTGTGTATATGAAGTATGCTTTTCCATTGAGCTAATTTCTCTCCAGGAATTCACCACCTCTCCTAGAGATAAACTGTCTTGATAAAAATATATGGGCTGCTATTGTCAGTCTCCATCTGAATTTGTCTGGTTTCCATACTTCTGAGTCAGAACAATCATACAGCAAACAAAAGACCTACAAAGTGTACTTGTTCAAGTCACTGGCTCAGAAAACAAAGAAGCCAAAGCATTAATATGGCAGCCAGGGAACTGACATTTTAGAAGGTCAGGGGGGTAGTCCACATATTTTTCTCATAACACATGCACTTTGGCATCTTGGGAAAGTTTGGCTTATTCACCCAAGGGTTATATTTCGCACTTCTTATTACCTCTTATATCCTAGGACTATAGCAATGCGATCGGCCAAAGGGCAAGTTATTTTGGAATCCCAGAAAAGCACACTTAGTTGCATTCCCCCAATACAATGATAGCATCACTGCTGTAAACTATAAACATTGTTCCTGCCTGGGAACCCAGCTTAATCCGTCTGGCAGAGTGCCATGAAAATGACATTTCGTCTGGTTGATGACATACACTTTAAGATGAAAAGAATCAATACAATAGCAGGGCAAGGATTGGGGTTTTTCTTATTGTATGTCAGGCAGCAATCACCAGCAAGTATGACATAGGACCTTGATGTAATTCGAATAAAAGGTGCCCTAGTCATAAGGCTCATAACTAAGCACATTTCACCAAATGTGCCTGGGCAGAAAATACACCCCATCCCTGCTTACTCCCCCCCTCCCCCCACTCCCATTTGTCAAACTCCCCATTACAATATACAGATGCACTTCACCCATCACAGTGACAGATGCACTATTGAACATTGTAGCGCAAAGATCCTCTTCTTTGGCTAAATGTACTATTTAGTATTATAATGAAACATACTGTAACTACATACGTTGCTTATGTATACAGGGCCCATTCATGGTTTGAATGACTTACTACTGCTCGGCTGAAAGCTGCCTTCTTCTCTTCTGCACTGGAGTCTTTACCTCTCCAGACAAAAATCTTTACTCCTCCTTGATCCAGGATGTGGCAGTCCTGCGGAATAAAGTACACATAGGTCACATGATGGTGCCACCACAGGTATCAATTATGGTTAATCCTTACGTTTACTGTTTTCCTGTAGATAGTATTTCCTAATTGTATAGTGGTGCTGGAGGTAAAGTCAACTCTACTATGTTACAACAAAGATCTAGCGACGGCTTTCATGCGGCAAAAGAATGTGACTGACTGCTTACATGTTACCAGGAACTGTCAGAGATCATAAGAATGTCACCAGAGACTGTGAGTAACTATTGACATGTTACAAGAGGCTGTGATTGACTGCCATCATGTTACAAAAGACTAAGTGGCTGGCACCACGTTGCAGGGGACATGGTAAAAGAGTTACTTGAATGAGTCCATATGACCACATAATTTTGCTTCTATGTAATCTACTCACTTGGTGCTGAAGCAGATCCTGGGTAAGAGGTTTTGTTGCAATTTCTTGTACTACTAAATCCCCGTTTTTTTCAAAAACACTGCAAAAAAAATAATTTAAGGTTGAGAGACTGCTACAAAACTTCAGCAATGACATATACTGTATGTATGTATGAATTCCATTCCAATTTTTAGATTGTTACTAGACAACAAAAAATGTCAAACTACCTCTTTTTATTGTTGCTGAGAATGTTGCCAACTTTCAAATTAATTATTGCCACAAAAGAATTTAGTGCTCTATTTAATAGTTGAATCCAGGTAAGGTTCTGAATGAAGTCAATTAACCATAGAGATTGTATGAATTGGATATGTCAGTGAGCACAGGGATGGGTATGCAACCCTATTTTAAAACAAATGAAGCTGTAAGGAAATTTAGGATGAACTACTCATCAGGCTTCCCTTTTTAAAGAAACTGAATTTCAACTGCAACTGCGATAAGCGTTATTTTAGTTATTTCAGCAAATCTTAGATTTATGTGTGTATTATTAGGCATTATTTTGATGTTGCCAATTACAGTAGCCACAGAAATCCCATAAATGTCACAGAATAAAATACATGAAAACATGCTTATGCAAAGCTATATTTATGTAAAGCAGGTATAATGTTACTCATGAGAACAGCTGTGTGTTTTGAATTCTAAATGGATTTTTCAAGTTCCTCTGCCTGCAATGTAACTTCTAAAAATGTTGCATAGTGAAAGCATTCATTTACTTTACAATTTAAATAAACTCATTTTGGGATGACATAGCCCTATGGTTTCTGCTTCTATCACTCAGAATCATAGTATATGACCAGTGCTTGTGACTTACTGATAGAGTCTGACATTTGATTTCTGTTGCTCATCCGGCTTATCATCCGCAATGGCATCTTTCAGTTCCCCACTTCTAGCCCCCAGCACAGCCGTCATAATCTGCATCAGGTCAGGGGACTCTTGCTCATTGTCTATAACCCCGATCTGTGCCCTACCTCCCCTCTCATCATCTCTGATACTCTGTGCCAAGGCACAGGCCTAGGAGAGAAGAGAATTATTAATAAATCATATTTACAGGAATCCACAAATCATGTAGAACACAATATTATAACAGTTATGGCAGTAGGTGTTTTAGAAACAGAAGAAGTAGCAAAAGTAGAGATTGTAGTGGAAGTATTGAAAAGAGTACCAGTAGCAGTAGCAGTAGTAATAGAAGGAACAGCAATATTGCTAGCATTAGCTATAATCATTTTAGTGGTAGGATCAGCAATTGTAGTGCCATTTATCTGAGGTCTGAGCGGTACAATTTATAGGCAATCACAAAGCAGTCTTTTCATTTTTGTAAACTATGCTAAAAAAGTGCAGTTCACAGCCTCAATTTAATTTTCTAGACATGGAGTCTAGAATTACTTCTCAAATGTTACTTTTTCAGTACATTTTATTGTAATATGTTACAATAAATACAAGCTTTATCATGTTACTGTAAACTCAATAGCCATCGTCAGTCTGTTTAAAAACTGCAGGTTTCATTAACATAATACCCGATGATCCTGCCATAAGAGTCCTGGTTCCAGTACTTCCTGTTATAGGGTGACAGTGCCCTTTCCCTGCTTCCCAATCATGCTCCTGCAATGTCGCTTGGTCAGATTGGATTCCAATGGGGAATACAAGGGGTAATCTTAACCACATTACACAGGCATGTTCCAATGTTGTCACCATCAGGAAACTCACCCTGAATGTGAAATGTCATGCAGCCATTGCTAAAGAACATGCATGTAGACAAAAAGAGACTGCAAAGAGACTGCAGAAGATCGGCAGCACTGGGATGCAAAAAAGGATGAAAAAAACATGAAAGGGTAAAAAAAAGATGTTTTCGTGATACATATTTTTTTTATTTTTTTTTAAACTGACTGCCATTAGTTATTGCATGTACTAGAACAATTGTTCTTTAGATTATTATTATTATTATTAATAATTTTTTTATTATTCTTCTTTTCAGTTTAAAAAATTAGATTCCTCCAAAAATGTGATTATTTACAAAATAATTTGAAGTGTTTTGACTGACCCGTATCCTTTCTGTCTTGTTGCTTTCTGGCCCATTCCATTGGATGATAACTTTCCCCAGGTCTAGCAGGAAAACATCCCCTTTATTGAAACTGTTCCATGACATGTCAACCTAGAAGAGAGAGAGAGAGAATTCACTTTTCACAATGTCTGCCTTTCTACAATTGGCAATTCCTTGAAAAATCATATATCTTCATCCCCCGAGAAAGGGATACCTAACCTATAATGCAGGTTGCATTATATATAAAAGACCCAAAAACTTAACAATACTTTTAAGATCCCATTGTTTTATGATATTCTCTGTAGTATAGCTAACATATTGTATAAATTGCTGACCATCTGAGGCATGGAGTGAGAGCAGGAACATATATTTTTGCCATCTGTGTATCTTTGAGGAGGTTTCCCTTCACTTTCTGTCCTATAGACACAACAGGAAATCAGAAGGCAGTTGTCACCACAGGCGTTGCCATTAGAAGATTTCCCTTCTTTTCCTGTGTTGGGGACAACTCAAAATGTTGGATTTTTCATTACTTAAGTTTTTTGTTTAGAAATAATGTAAATTCTACATTATTTTAATCAATAAAGTTTTTTTTGTTTTTTTTATCAGTTATCTATTCAACAATATGTTCTCAAAGCTATCCCAGCAAGCAGCAGCCGTGCTACTCGGAATCTTAAACATAACATAAAATAAAGCCAATACAAAGGAGAATGAATTCAAGCAGATCTGAAACTCATGCCGTTGGTAAAACAAACATGATGTTGTAGTCAACATCCCACTGAATAGAAAAGGTTATTTCCACAAAGGATTTCAGTTCACTGTAATAAAAAGACTAAACAATAATTGTATTGTTACCAAAGCTTGTTCATTAAATCCACCAAACAAGCAACCTAAGTTCAATGAAACTCAAACATTATATTTTTGATAAACTGGAGAAAATTCTATATTAATTACATTCTTAAAGAAGGCCGCATACTGAACATTGGGGTCAACATTCATACATCTGAGTGTCAAACAAACTTTCATTTTCCAACTGCAACATGGCATTTCTTTGTACAAAATAGAAACCCCTGTTGCCAATGGTGCCTTTGGGGAACGGTTGTCTATATTTATTGCCCACTGTAGTCTGTGGTATATTAAGTGGCGTCACAAGGGGGGTGCGGCCTGCACCTGGGTGACACCATTGCAGGGGTGACACCAAAATGACTGACAGTCATTTTGGTGTCACCCCCTCTAAAAAGTCGGGCACTCGGTCATGGACCTAGAGCCCGACAGTGTCAGGAAAGAGGAGGGAACCCGGCAGCATACCTCATCCCGTGGGCTGGACGTCCCCTCCTCTCTCTGCCGGAGTCCATCACCAGATGGCCGCGCATGCCTGATGACGTTATCGCGCACACACGAGGTGACGTCATGTGCACGCGCGATGACGACACGGCGGGTGTCATCCGGTCTGGAGACTATTTACTATTTTAACTGGTTTTCTGCAGTAAAATCCCCGCCATTATTAAATGCTTTAGGTACCTTAAAGTGGAGCTCAACTCGAAAAGTGAAGATTTGCTATGTTATTGGGAATATCTGGAAATGTTAATTGTACCTAAGTAGTGCCTAAAAAAATCTACCTTTTGCCTTGAATTCCTCTTAAAAAATAGCAGTGCTTCACATCTGCAGTGTGAGATAATCTATGGCACTGCTGCCCCTGACTGACAAGATTCGAAGTGAAATCTGGTGATATCACTATTGTACCTGAAGACCTATGGCGCAAAATATCTCCCCGCTTCTGCTTTATTCATTTTGTGGATGTGTGGTTCCACCAACAATCCTGCTGATTTTTGAACATTCCTTCACCAGTCAGCAGATCATGAGGGAGGCTTATCTGGCATGAGGAAGCAAAGTCCTGCCTTCAGACAGATGGCCACATCCACGCCGAGACACAATGCAGGACAAGGCATGGTAAGTCATCAATGGGGGAAAAAACAGATGCAGTGAGACCTCAAACAATACTAGTGACTAGTCCTTTGCCATCTCCTTTAATTTTTTTGAGCAAAATCAGAACTGATTATATAGAATGTCTGCTCTGCCCATGTAGGGCAAAGAAGCAGGCTGACTTTAATTTAGCCCTTACATACTAACTTGCATTTTGCTCCCCATCACTCTATTTAGCTACTGGGAGAGAAGGAAATCCTTGTGTAAGCCATGAGTCACTGGCATTGTAGCTTACACAGGATTACGGACTTTGGGTTGGCCCAGTGCTGTTAAATAGAATTAGTTTGTCGCACTGGCGGAGCGGTAGGGGGCAGAGGAAAAGTACATATATATATGTACATATACGTACAATATGTACATAAAACAAATTTGTTGCTTTTGTGTTACATGGGCAAAGCAAAGGTTTACTTTAAAGAAGAACACTATCTGTAGCGTTAATGGCCACATAAAGTACCACTGTTTCCCAATATGTATAAGCTCAATAGTTCTGAATGAGGGTTGGTTGTACTTTATGATTTTAACAGTTCCTCATTTCAATATCACACTTTTCAATTAGAGTTCTTCTTTAAATCTGAACTTCAAGCAGATATAAAAAATAACATTGATTAATGCATTTGCATTTTAATTAATACTAATATAAATACTTGGAAATTACTTGATATTGCTAATTTTGTAGAACTAGGAGCCAACCAAATGCTGCTTGCAAATATACTGACAAGGAACATTGTGGAAGAAGGGGAGAACAGTTTACTATGCTCAGCAATACACTACTGATGATTCATTGTCCAATTTCATGGTAGGGATAGGTGACCAAGCTATGCTGCTTAGCTGCAGTATAAACAAAAATCAGATCATTATCCTGTCTGCCAGATTCTCAGGACTATATGGACAGAAAAACAAATCTTTGGGGAAGTAAAATAGTTTCCATATATGTATTTTATCTATATAGCTGTTTGTTTGGAGGTCAGCTTTAAGACCCAGTGTCAAGGGGATTTGGGCTTGTGTAGATGGCACTGGTTTGATATCAGTTTGAGATGCTTCTGGGATGCTTCATGCTTCTGACCTGCACTTGAGCTCTTTCTGACCGGCATCTGACTTGCTTCAATCACATTTTGCATTCCCATAGACTTGTATGAGAATACAAAACCCATCTGATGTAAACAAAAGCCCATCAACACATGACCGTAGGCTGGCTTAATGGCATATCTGACAATCCATTTTTGAATGAACAGACTTTTTGTGGATTCTGTTTTCATTATTTGCCTGCAATAGTCAGCACACAATCACAATCTCCCCATAGGCAGTTACTGGTTACTATGGGCATAGCTGGTTGGTTGCTATGGAGAACAAAGACGTTTTTTCTAGGCACTCTCAGTTGCCTCTGTATAACAAGAAACTACAAAACACATTAGACACACACCTCTGAAGCGGAGACATGTTTCCTGCCCTTCACATGAAGCAGACGCCGAATATTGTACATATTTGTTTCCACATGTTTGAATCCTGAGGCAACTCCTCCTTTCTTGTAGCTGGCAGGTGGGAGAAAAACACAAGTTTTACAAAAAGCCCAATTTATAGCATATTTTAGCAGAAAAGTATCATTATATACAAGGCTGATCCAGGTTATATGTACATTGTGCAAGAATGGTGCTCTATAGTGAATAATAATTTCAGTGAATGACAGTGTGGATTTCCTATGTACTGAGGGGATATGGGCATACTGTTTAAACACTAGCCAATGAATAACAAAGACTAATGGAGTTTAATTCAAGCAATTTGCAACAATAATTGTAGGTAATAATAATGTCATATGCAGGTTACTATTGAGTGGAGCTGTGACCCTACTAGAGAGGGGGGGGGGGACATTCCCTAACAGGGAACCAGAGCTGAACACCTGAAAACCACTAAGCCATACCAATCTTTTCCACTCTGGTACTGGGTGGCCTGAGGGACATAGCTCGGTAAGTTGATAGAAGGGAAGATGGCCAAAAATTGAACCAATGGGTGGTTAGCAGAGGCTAACCGTTAAAAAAGTGCTTCCAAATAGATTCTTCAGGAAGATGGATATTTCTTGATCGTTTGATCACATTAAATCACACCTTCAACGTGTTCCATAGCTCTTTGAACATTTTATCAGGAAAAGGTGTACAGTAGACTTTAATGGGCAGAGTCAGTATGCATTCCTTCAGCTCAGTGTGTACCCTGGGTTGAAGGAATGCACACTGATCCTGACTACTAAAGTGTACTGTATACCTTTTCCTGCCCACCAAAGAGCCACCAAACGCCTTGATGGTGTGTTAACCTGTTCTTATAATCCACATGGTTTCATCTTGGGGCCTCATCCCTTCTACCATTGTTCACTAGAACCTGATAACAGAACAGTGTAGTGCAGTAATCTCTGGAAAACCCTGACAAGCATTGAGTGCAACTGGCCACATTCTGCATGGAGACAATCATATTCTCCACATGTGCTGATTTAGGTTGCTTGACCATAGGACCCTAGGAGGGGTATCCAGCAACCTTATCAATGCAGTATACATTTACCACACTTTTTGCCAGTAACCTTTCTATACACATGATACTGAAGACTACTCTTAGAAGGATCTATTTTTATTTTTGTCTCTGCTCCCTCCTGCTCACCTGAATCACCATTGACTGGGTATACCCAGTTTGGTAAGTTATTAGATGAACATTTTTTTAGCAGGTGAACTTTACTGAATGTTGTACAATAAAAAATGACAATTTACTTGTGAAGAAATCTGGAAAACACTAAATCTCCCAAATGAGACTCCAAAAAAATAAATAAGACTTTGGTTCAACATACATTTTAAGTTGTCTTGACCAGTGTTTTTCAACTCGGTCCTTACCAACTCTGCATGACTTCCAGACTGCCACGGAGAAGCACAACGTTACCAATTAGTAACAAAAAGCACTTTATTCCTGTAAACAGATCTGGAAAAATGAATTGTTGGTGGCCACCAAAGACTAGAATTGAGAAACACTGTTACAGATTTATATTTTGCTTGTGGGCTGGACTCTCATTCAAATATGAGTTCCAAAAAACAGTATGTATGATGTGAACATTTCTTAAGCCACTTACATAACTCCATTCTTGAAGTAACTTTTAAACGCGGCTGATTCATATCCTTGCACCTCTCTGTGTTGGATTGGGCTAGCCCCCAATGCCTCGTCCAGTTGTGATGTGTAGACTGCAGCTGCCCCTTGTTCGTCCTGAGTGGAGTCTTTTCCTATCCAGTAGTGGATATCACTTTTTGTACCTGTAGATGTCTGCTTGATCTGTAAAAGAACAAAACAAGAGAGACAAAACAGAAAGCCGTTCTGAATTATTTACTAGACACAGTTGGCATGGTTAACAACAGAAAATAAAGCTGAAGCTCCCTTTGTATTTACAACACTTTGAATATTGTATCCCTTCCTTATTCTTCTTTCTGTCCTTTAAAGGAAACCCATCATGAGAAAAACAAAGCATACACATGGCTTAGGGCTCTAATAGGAGGAATGGAGTAAGTATGACCTGCTTTATGGTCCAGCATTAATCACTCGCTTTACCTTGTATAAGCAAAGCACAGGGGTAGGCCACCTCACCATGCAGCTGTGGCGAAACTACAAATTCCATCATATCTTTGCCTCTGGAAGTCACACCTGTGATGTCTGAGTCTTGCAATGCCCCATAGGACTTGTAGTTCCACAGCTGCTGGCATGTCAAGGTTGCCTACCCCTGGTCTAAGTATTCCAAATGCATAAACGTTGTGAGAATTCAAGCTAGAACAGGTATGACCATGGCATAAAGGAAGCCTTTTATTACAAATGTCTCATGTGCAGGGATGTGTATGTCGTAAATGCAGCAAATATAGGGCTGTCGAGAAGAAAAAAGAAAAACCTGACAGGTCTCTTAACCATCCTCTATCCTAAACAAAAACAATGGCTTTAAATACACATTCAAGGGTAAATATTTAACAATGTATTCACCCAAGATTCACACAACTTTTAACCAAGATCCAAGTAGAAAATGTGTGAAAGTTGTGTGCAGGGCTGGATTTACTATCCCTGTCGCCCCAAGGCCAGGTTCTGCTATGCGCCCCCCTCCCCGCATCCCCCCATCAACGGAGAATGGCAACCGGATGGCAGGGGCGGCAGGGTTAGTTTTATTTATTTTTATTGTTTCTTTCTTTTTTATCACTTTTTAATTTAATTAATTTTTTTACTTTTTGACATTTTTAGCTTATCGTTTACTTTTTAAATTTTTTTTAATCTTATTGTTGTTTATTTTTTATAGTTATTTTCTTATTTTTTAATATTTTATTTCTTATTATGTTTTTCTTTTTAATCACCTTTTTATTTATTTTTATTTAATTATTATTTCTTCTTTTTTTTTTTCTAGCTAACAATCCCCTGTGCTATAGCATTTGGAGGTGACAGGTTCTCTTTATTGACCCCGTCACCTCCAATACAGGAGTTCTAGCACAGCACAGCTCTCCCCTCTCACTGTCTACAGTCTACATGGACCGGCAGGGTTATTTTTAACCCTGCCGCTCTGCTCCCCACATCGACGGCAAGTGAGGAGAGACTCGGCGGCCGGAACCAGAGGTAAGTGAGGGGGGGAGGACGAACAGGCTGCACAGATTTTACAAGTGATTGCGGTGACATCGCCGCGATCACCTGTAAATGTACGGCCGGATTCCCTACAAGGCAACTTAAGGTGGCCATACACTGTACAACCATCGCAAAACCTTAGTCTTCCGATGCTTGTAAAGTGATTTAAAAAACTTACGATCTGCCCATCTTGGAAAGGCAGATTGTACTCTCGATCATTTCCGATGACCGCAATGCTGAACGGGCAGTGTGCGTGTGCGCACACCGGCCCGTTCGGCATTTGTCTCCTGAGCACCGTTCAAACCAGCCAAAAATCGTACGATTCTCGGCTGGTTTTCTAGCGTGCTCCTTAGACAAAAGACGTGCGACCGTACAGTAGAAACGGTCACACGTCTTCGTTCACACTGCTCGATTCTCGTACAATCGGGATTTCCCGCGATTCTCGTACGAGAATCGAGCAGTGTATGGGCACCTTTACCCGCCCGGAACTGTATTTTCCGGGCGTCGGGGGACTTCACACCGCTGCCGCCCCTCTGCGCCCTGCCGCCCCGAGGCCGGGTCTCGGTGGCCTTGTGGGAAATCCGTGCCTGCTTAGAAGTAATATCTGGGTGTAAGAGTAATGTCACTTTAAGATAAACCAAGGAAGTTTAGCACAGAGCCGTGATGTTCTCTGCATTACCTTACAACAATTTTACAATTCGAGCAAATTGATCTTCAAAACCCATTCTAGATACGTACTCTGATTGCTGAATTGTTGTCATCGATGAGAGTGTCCGTCACTTCCAGCTGCGCCTCTTCCACCACCTTCTGGAGGACCATGCGGAACGTCCCGATCAGTCTGCAGAGAAATAATGAAGTTAGAGGTTTGTGGCCAATCACTCATATGGCATAAAT
Source organism: Nanorana parkeri (assembly GCF_000935625.1). Taxonomy (NCBI): domain Eukaryota; kingdom Metazoa; phylum Chordata; class Amphibia; order Anura; family Dicroglossidae; genus Nanorana; species Nanorana parkeri. Next base: position 2,140,350 of record NW_017306389.1, read on the forward strand.
ATACTCGGAGGAGGCAGACTTTGAAGAGGACCTGTCACATTTCAGGTAATTGAAAAAAATGATTTGATGGCTTTTAAAGAAAGTGCATTAGAGAGCCTTGTGCTGGAGTTCTGCAATCACACCCGATTCTGAAGTACAATTGAAGTGCATTTAGAAATGTCCTTCACACAATGACTTCATTCCTGCAGGTATAGGCTTTTCCTGCACTTATGCTGCCATCATTCCGACACCCAGAATTGTGGGGGGTTTGGTGTCAATGAATGTTTCAGGCGGATGCCATGGATTTTGTTCCTGGATACGGAGGAGTTTCAGTCGCTGCGGTGAGTCCACATAGATCCCTCTA
>NW_017306389.1:2141431-2154711 GCF_000935625.1 Nanorana parkeri
TTTTTATAGTTATTTTCTTATTTTTTAATAATTTTTTACTTTTTAATCACCTTTTTATTTATTTTTATTTAATTATTATTTCTTCTTATTTTGTTCACTTAACTTTATTGCTATCACACAGGAGCTAGCAAACAAGCCCCTGTGTGATAGCATTTGGAGGTGACAGGTTCTCTTTATTGACCCTGTCCCCTCCAATACAGGAGTTCTAGCACAGCACTAAACAAGCCCCTGATATTTCCCTTTTCAAATAGAAAAAGAGATTGAGGACACAGAGCCCTCAATCTCTTATTCTGCAGCCCTTGTTGTAAATGAACAGGAAGCCTCTATACTGAGTGTTCCTGTTCATTTGTAACTTGTGGAGATAGTATGTTTACCAAGTCCATAATCATGAATCAACAGGAAGTGATGTACATATACTATGTTCTCAATTATTTACACACAGTGAGCAATCACTGATCAGCTGTCACAAGCGGCTGAGCAAGCAGTGCGGGGAGGAGAGCTCAGTCTCCTGTGACAGCCGACTCTTTCCCCTCATCGCCAGCTCCCTGCCTCCTGTTACAGCTGACAGCTTTCTCTGCCCCACACCACTCTCCTGATCTGTCACAGGAGGCTGAGCGGTGCGGGAGAAGAGCACATCTTCTTGTGACACACTCGCTGCTCACATCGCCCTTCTCCCCTGCACCGCTTGGCCTCCTGTGACAGTTTCTCTTCTCCCCGATGGACACTGCGATGTGTCAGAGGGGACAAAGAGCGAGGAGGAGAGAAACCAGGCATGTGTCGCAATTTCGGCCGAAAGATGGCACTTTCGGCATTTTGCCAAAAGTGCAATTTTCGCCCAATATGTTTCGGAAGCCAAATTTCGGTGCATCCCTAATATTTATTACATCATGTTAAAAAACATACAAATATAAAAAAATAAAATATCTCTTCATGCACATTAGTACCTGGCTGCACTGTGTAGGAGGAGGCACACATGATCCATCACTGTTGCAGTGCTTTTGCTTATTGACTGCACCCTCCTGGATTTATTCCCTCCTATGGTCTCCACCGCAGTGGCACCTATATGCTTTTACACCGCTGACCTTCTCTTCTGTGCCGACCATAACACCTCCCTTCTGAGGAAGCTTTTACGAAACGTGTTGAGAAAGTGAACCATATGGGTTTAAAATAGTTCAGAATATTTGGCTGCTAGCCTGTTGGAATATTATTGACGTACAAGCGGATATGTATAGACATTCTCGTTGACATTGACAGCTGCCTGTAGGTTCAAAGGAGGTCTTTCTCACCGTCTCTTTTCCTATCATTTCATTTTTGTTTGAATGTCCATTAATATATATATATATACATATATACACACACATACATATATAAATGTTTGTTAACATGATGTTATAAATACGTATGATTTTAATCATTATTAGGTACTGTTAAAGCCCCCCTCTTTTGCTCTGTTTGTTTTGTTTCCAAATTTTTAAGGTGTGTGGTACCACCTAAGTCCAGACTTGCCCACTTTTCTTGCATTGTTCTGATTTATAATCCATAAATTATGCTCTACATCTGGGGTACAACTCCTCTGCTTAGGATGAAACGTATTGGCATTACATTTCAGTATTATCCTTAAATATGGCATTTTACAGAGCCAACCACAGAGAATGATGGCTTTACAGTACTATGTTTGAGAAATCAGCTTCTTCTGCATATAATATAAATGCAATGTATTCTTGTTATATCCTATCCTTAATAAAATTAACATGGTATAATAAACCAGGAAGCAGAAAATACTTTGAAATGTTGCCACCTCAGGCTGCAGGCTGTGTGACCTTCCCACAGAACTAGGCCTGCTTATGTATCAGCAATGCATTCCAGTACAACTCAATGACCATGCCTGTCAACATTTGCCTTGGATTATTGTACATCTGATTGTGCACTAGTAACACATCTCAGTCCTTTTTCTTGCTGAACTCTTACTTTTTCTGTTTTAGTTCAATGCAGAATTGCCGGATACTGAAGACACGAGTTACCGTGCACACTGAGCTGGTATTGCTATTATCTGGGATGTGTTCCAGCATGGTTGGCTTTTTCTGTTTGATCCTGTCAGAATACTGTGTCACCTTTAGCAAACATGTACATTCCTTCTATTTCTTCACCCTCGACTACCTCCTCATTAAAGAGATCACCTGTGCAAAACCAATGTGAATGAAAGACGCAGATGGCTTGCCTTGATTACTGTGCTTGTAATTAACCCTTTTGAGTGTTTACAGGGGTTTCCAAAGAAAACATTACAGCTGCTTTATTAAACCACATTTATTTATTAGGGATTATATCTGTAAAGAAAACTACCAAGAACGTTTTTGACTAAGATTATTATCATCCTAAGCAGCTACAACCAGAAAAGGTTACATTTAGAAAAATATATATATGTGGGAATGTACAACTGGAGGTACAGTAGAAATGCCACACATACACAATTGCCATATATTGTCAAATACATTCTGACAAAACTTCCTTTGACACAAATATTTTGCCTGGCACATATGTTAATATGCAGGCTCTTCTGCCGTCCCTTGGACATAATGGCACACATGCTACGCCATGATTCTTTTAGCCCAAAGTCGCATGTTATTTGTGTATTTTAGTGAGCTTAATTGGCAGAGCCATCGTATAATGAGGCAGCCTAAGGCGGTTGCCTCAGACGGCATCTCTTTGGGTCACATGGGGGAGTCCTCACGAGTCCCAGGTTACTAAGAGCTCTTAGAAACCTGTTATGCTATGGCCAGGGTCCCGCCAGTGGCATCAGTGAGCTGGAGCTGGGCAGGATGCCGGAACAGGTAACGTGCACCACCAGCACCCACCCTTGCAAACCAACAGCACCCCCCAAAACCCAAACCCCCAGTAGCCTGCACCACCACCCCTACTGTGGCCTCAGGCCGCAATAAGTTTAGGGACACCCCTGATCATGAGGTTATGAGAACCACTGGCTCTTTTCCTGACATTTATGTCATACATATAGCAAACATTGTCCCAAAAAATAGTTAAATCGTTAATGGAAATAAATAAAGCTGTTTCCACATTACAAAAACAGATGAAATGAAATAAAATCATGAGCTCTAACCAACAGCAACTAAACAAAGCTAAGCTTTTAGTCATTTGCTATACTAGACTTAAACCCGATTTTTAATAATAGAGGTTCCAATGTTTGCATAGTTTTTTTTAATGTTTGTTCTGTTCTTACACAAATATTTTTAGAAAGAATAAGGACAATTATATTTTAATGACAGATGTGTTAGGTCCAATATATATTTACAAACATATGCTTAGATGGCACTTAATTTTATGTGCTGATACTTACAGATAAAATAATGTAGCAGTCACCTTCAAAGAAGCTCCCATAAGCTTTCTCGGGAAGTGGAACCATTTCCATTTTCTGAAATAAAATATAAAGCATATACAGTTTAAGCCATTTGGCATATCTAATGACTCAGCATGCAGACAAAATAATTAAAATAGACTGATCTGTCTTATTAAATGGGGGACCCCACTCATATCAGACCTGTTTATAACTTGCACCTAAGAATTTGAATGGGTATGGTCCCATGATTTGTATATAGCATAGCTGAGATACAATCCTTGCTATTCAGAAACATTGCAGTTGTTATGAAAATTCAGGGGAGATTGATTTTTCCACATCACAAATAGTTGGTGAAAAGTTATCATAATATTTTACACCAGCTTTCCAAGATAAACACGACCTTAGCAGTAAGGTACTATTGCACAAGTTTCCATAAGGTCATTTTCAAACGTCCCGCATATTAACCTAACATGTATATATTTTGCAGCACGACAATCTGGCAAGAACTTATCTGTTAGCAGTTACCTATTTATTTATTACTGGTATTTATATAGTGCCGACAATTTACGCAGCACTTTACATAGTTGCACACTATGGATACTTTGGATACTTTAAAATTAGTTTTTTTTTGAAGTGATACATTAGCATTTCAGATGTAATAGATTCGAGTTGAAAGTGGTTTGAATGTGAATGTTTGACCAAATATAGCACGTTCATTTTTAAGTTAATAGTTTTGTATGGTCCGTAAATAATGTTAGAAATATCCAAATGGCCCTTGGCAGGAAAAAGGAAATCAGCCAGGGTTCTAACAGGATTTAATACAGAGCCCAAATACATTATACCTTGTCCTCAATTTCAATTGAAGATTTATAGACCTGCATTCTGGACAAAGCTGCAACACACATATGAATACGCAATTCAAAAATGTACCCCTCTACAGGAATTTTTGTGTGTGTGTGGCAGCAAGGTTGGTGCCCCAGCATTACCGCAAGGTGTGTTCCAGCATCACTAGGACTAGTAAAGTAACAATCCCTAGGTGAAAAACTGAAGTGCTATTCAAGAAGGTTGTGTACCATCCAGTGTGCACTTTAGGGTTATTTTACCATTTAGACTGAAGTATATATTTACATGAGGTGTGTCTGCCACGCGTGATCAATTAGAGATGGAAATTACAGAGCTCAAGGAGAGCCTTGGGATTTACTGGCTAATACCTATACAATTCAAAAAGATTCTGCTTCTATGCACTCAATAGATAATTACTGTAAACTTTCTATATATTTGACATTTTATTTTCAAAACTTTTTGTTACAATATTTGACCATATTAATGTTGTTTTCTCTTTTGTAAGCAATACATTTTAAATGAAACTTACATTCTAGACAGAGTGGGGAAGGGTTAAACATCTGTCGGTTATTTAATCCTACCATTTGGGGTGAACTTTTCCAACTTCCTGTCCCAGTAACACAACAGGAGTAAGGCTATGAGATCCCAGACAACAATAAGAAAAAAAATGATAGAAGTTCTAACACTTCTTTGCATTACTAATTTAATAAAGTTTACTTAAAAATAAATTCTCATTGCTTCCTGTCCTGGAGCCACATTAGCAAGCTGGCCATGCACTATTATATTTTTCCCCATCAACATGCGGGCTGAACAAAAAAAAAAGCTTCCTCCATCCATGCTAAACAAATCTCCTGCTGGGCTATTGTATTCTAAATTCCTATTGGCTGCTGTCACTGTTCACCCGGAAATGTTCCAACCTGTTCCTTTGAATTTCTGATTGAAGGATCCCGGAAGTAAGGGTACTGACAGGGCCACCAACTGAGCAAATTTCAGCCAGTTCACTATAAAGCCAGCTTCAGGAGAAATCTCTCCAACGGGTTTAATAGGCAGCAATGAACACTCAACAGAGGTTCTACCTCTTCCCCATTCTATACAAAACTGAAAAAAAGTTTTGAGAGACTGTCTAGTTTAAGGTAAATCTATCACAGTCAAATCACATTTTTATTTTTTATAGAACAGATTGAGACACCATATTGCTTTTGTGTTAAAAATCATGCTGCCATGAATCAGCAGAGGAAAATCAGCAGTTGTGGAGCCTTCTAGAAAGCAGTTACTTTAATTTATTTATAATTTATTTTTCTCTGTCCCAGGGACCACACCAATTGGAGTCTACAACCAAACCCCGTCCAACTCCTAGGAAAATCTTTTAGGATCCATCTATTTTTACCATATGTTGCCCAGTTACATATTCTCCACTTTATACAAGTTCAGAACAGAAATTTCTGAGGGTAAACTGTCAATGAGAGAAAAATGAACAGGGTTATTCAAGAAAGGGTGAAGAGTTAGGAGAAAGCAGGAGAAGTGAGCAATCTAGGACAATATAGTTGATTGGAAAAAATGCTCCAATTCAGCTCACTTTCCAGTTCAGCTATGTTGTCCTAGATTGTTCCTTTCTCCTGTCTTTTCCAAACTCTTCAACCTTGTGAATATCCCTGAAATTCTGTATTGGCTAACCTCTGCTTCTGAAATGCTTGTTGCCAGGCTGTCATTGCTGCCTCCTGCTTTAATTACTGGCCTCCTTCTAATTGCCTGCCTGCCTCTGGCCTCAATATTTTCTTAGGTACTTACCCAGAACAAGCATGATTAGAAAGTCAGTGTAAAGTCAGGACTCCTGATCTGCATCCATGTACCAGCTCTGTGACTCATACAGTAAAAGAGCGACTGGATTACGGTGATAGCCAGGCAGCTAGCAATCTCAGAAAGTGAGGAGCACAACATCATACCCATATTCTCTCAAGAGAGATTACCCACTAACAATCCTTCTTTCTTGAATTCCTCCTTTTAACCCTTTTTTTTTCTTCTTTTCCTCTAACATCCTCTGTTTTCCTACCTTATAGTTTATTTATACGGCGATGGCATACTGCGTGCGCAGTGCACTACAATAACTCCATTGTTGCTATGGGAAGCCAGATTAATTCAATCATTACAAACAAGGGCAGGTGCATGCAAAGTCTATTATGAAGATGTGTGAGAGAAAAGACAGAGCATAGTGAGAGGATTATTTAAGCCTTGACATCTATCTTCAAGAATCACAATAGCAGTTCATCGGCTGTGACAACATACTGTTGACATGTCACCAATGTGTGTATCATAAGGAAACACACTGTATTACTCGATGAGTGAAAACTGGCAACCTGATTGTCTTACTACTCCAATTCAGAGTTAGGTCTGATTTAATTGTGGATAATGACAGACATAAAAAACCCTGACAGCAACACATATAATGCTCAATTTAGTGTTATTTCATGGAGAGCGAAATTGAAAATCTGTTTGTTTTTTTTTTGATGTGAGAATAATACTGTCTTTTTTTATTTATTTAGCACAGCTGAAACACAAATGTTAAATCAATCTATCTATCTATCTATCTATCTATCTATCTATCTATCTATCTATCTATCTATCTATCTATGTTAAAGATAAAAGAGTGGTATCAGCACTCAATCCCAAGTAAATGCCTTGGTGCTTCACCCATAAAAATACTAAAACCAAAGGTAGGGTATGCACTTAAAGGGCTTGTAAAGAAGGATGAAGAAATCAACATGTTTGCTTCATGTTTTGGCGAGTCACAGCCTGCCTTTCTCAAGAAGACGGGCTGTGACTTGCCGAAACATCGGCACAATAAAACAAATATTTTATGTTATTTGCAAGTCCTTTAAGTGAGTGCCTAAACTACCTTTTGCATTAAATATATAGTAGAGATGCATCAATACTGTTTTTCTGCATCGAGTACCAATATATTTTTTTTTACTGATGGTCGAGAGGTAGGTCATGATGTGCCTTCAAGCTTCATGATTGGTCAAGAAGCCAGGCTGGCTCACATTGTCACGAGGCACCATAAGCCGGCTTCCTAGCCAATCAGGGAGGCGGGTCATGACGTGCTGCCCGGCTTCATGATTGGTCAGGAAGCCAGGCTGCCTCGGAGTGTCGCTAGACAGTGTGAAGCCGGCTTCCTAGCCAATCAGGAAGCTGGGAGGCAGGTCATGACATGCCGCCCGGCTCTCTGATTGGTCAGGAAGCCAAGCTGCCTCGCAGTGTTGTGAGGGAGCGTGAAGCCGGTGTGCTTTCGATAGGCAGCGTGAAGCCGGCTTCCTAGCCAATCAGGAAGCTGGGAGGCGGGTCATGATGTGCTGTCCGGCTTCCTAATTGGTAAGGAAGCCAGGCTGCCTCGCAGTGTCACAAGGCACTGTGAAGCTGGCTTCCTAGCCAATCAGGAAGCCGGATAGCACATCATGACCCGCCTCCCGGCTTCTTGATTAGCTAGGAAGCCGGCTCCATGTCCCTTACGGCACTGAGGTTCTGGTATCAGGGTAAATATCGATACAATAAGTATTGGTAAGGCACCGATACCGATACCAGTATCAGTATTGGTGCATCCCTAATATATACGAGGGTGAGTCAAAAATTATCCACACTCTGGCTGTAGAATGTATTTTAATCAACTTTTAGAAAAGACAGATGCATAATCTCCTTGCTTTTGAATACACTTTGTCCATCTGTCAACAAGCTTTTGTATTCCCTCATTAAAAAAGTTTTTTTGGGCTGAGCTGTGAGCCACAAATGCACCGCTGTCTCCACTTCTTCATCAGAGGTAAATCTTTGTCCTCGTAGGGCTGCTTTCAGGGGCCCAAACAGGTGAAAGTCCAATGGAGCAGGATCACTCGTCTATTCGACAGAATAATTTCACATCTACGCTCAATGTTGCCATCAGCCAGGTCGTCCGGCTCCTTCTTGATGGCTAACACTTGTGTGACCTTCCTTCAACTTCTCTATCCATTCATGCACACGTCTTCACGACAAAACACTTTCTCCATACTGCGCACAAAGTCTTTGATCAATAATGGCACCAGGCACCCTCAGGCACCCTCAGACCACAAAAAACAAATCACTGCACACTGCTCTTCTTTCGTGCAAATCACAAGTGGGGCATCCATTTATTCTCGCACCACAGTTACAAATGAACTGACCTAACATGTTCACACCTGCACAGCAGTGACTTAGCCCTGAACGGAAAGCACAGCCGGCAACAAGCACTCACGGGTGCCTCCACAGCAGTCGCTTAGCTGCTGGCAGCACCCCGTGCAGGGCATTTGGGGACCCACTAGAAAGTTAGGAATTGAGAAATTTAAATAAAAAAAAAAAAGATCTGCAATAAAGAAAACCTCCCAGTTATAAAAATAAAATAATAAAGCTTTAATATCACGTTAACTTGTGTATTGTGTATTTTTAATAAAATTTTGAGTTTTATAAAGAGTTGCGCTAATTTCGAGTGACATAACAATTTGCAGCTACCACCATTTTATTCTACAGGATCTTTACTTTCAGAATATAAATAATGTTTTAGGGGTGTAAGTAATTTTCAGGCCACAAATATGCTAAAATGCCTTGGCAGCAGAAGGATTAAAGTGGCCAGATCATGCACACTTATGTCATTACATATTCTAAGCAAGCAGTTAAAGCATTGTAATAAGTCCTCAATTATCTCTGTGTCTATAAACATTGTGGTGAAAAATGGTTGAACAGCAATTGAAATTTTAGCTCTTTTTGATGGGAGCAGATCTTGGCAGGTATCAGCCTTCTAATGTAAACAACCAGCAGGTGTTTCTAAGCTGTTTGAAACTGACTGAATCCCCAGCCTTTGTTGTCCTCTTCGAGGATCTTTAAGAATACATAACTTAACATTACAAGCAGCTAGAGTGGCTAGAGGTGGCTTATATCATTTAAAAACTATTTACCACTTGTTAATAATAAGAAAATAGTCTAATGTCTATAGTGTGGCAAAAAGTGCACTTTCATGTCCACATAATGTATCCAACTACCATCTGTTGTCTAGGACCTGCCTAAGTATGAAAATACATTTTTGTCTATATAGACTCTGATAGTCACACCCATTTTAGGCTTTTGTTTTGGGGTCAATACAAATATTAATACTGGAGAATAAACTCTTACCTCGATGGACCATATCTGCAAACCTGGCTTCCTACTAATGTTGGCAAGCAACTGCGAAGTCATTTTGACAGAAAAGCTGAAAAACAAAATTTGACACAATTATATGAAAATCATCTCGTACTATCTATAAACAAAGCGGCCAAAACGATTTTTTTAATTAAAGTGATGAAGGGTTAGAAATTCACCCGATACATTTTTATTGCTCTCTGTGCCCTCATTAAGGAGATTTCCCTTTCACTTGCTGTTGTGTCATCAGAGCAGGAGGAGAATCTCTATAATAGGGGCACAGAAAGCAATGACAACATTAATTGAAAAAGCTTTGAATTTCTATAAGGTTTTTATTGCTGTGTCTGTCGCTGTTGAGGAGATCATAAGATTGCCATACATGGCTAGATTTCTCCAATTTAGCCCCACCAGCTGAATTGGTGAAATCACTCGATTCCCCCTTTCATATTAAAGAAGAAGAAGAAGTAAAACATTTTTTTTTACCCCCTGCAGTAGGGCTACCCTGCACTGCACGGGTAAGTGCTTTTTTTTGTCAAGTAAAAAAAAGAACAAAGTTATACTCACCCAAAGCTCCGAGCCGCCCAGCTGTCACATCACTTCCTCCAGCCTCTCTCTTCCTATGCTGCAGCATTGGAACCTTCCTCAACACCCTCAGGTCTATACACTGTGTATAGAACATAATGATTTATGGGACCTTACACCACTACAGTGGAGTGGGAGAGAGGCTGGAAGGACCAGTCTAAGAAGAAGCTGGCTCAGAGCATTGGATAAGTATGACTTTTTTTTTAACCTAGACAAAAACAAGCAGTCAACCCTTGCAGTGCTGGGGTAGCCCCACTGCAAGGGCTAATAACATTTTATACTATAGTTCTCCTTTAATCACATAGATGAAGGAATCTCCCCTGCTGGATTTCGGCTATCAGAACAACGCGACAGGGACTGGGACTGACTGCAGTCACTGTTCAGCAAACAATTTTCCACCCAGCTCCTTTGATTTTGCATTTAAAGTTTGTCGTACCGACAGGGCCACCCCAGCTCAAATTTAGGCCCATTCACTAGGAATCAACCAAAATTCGAGCCACGAATGGCCGGCCTTACAGTGAAGTGGGACATCTGACATTGTTTCAAACCCTACCCCAATATATCCAAAACAAAGAACAATTGCTTGGGGTTTTATGTGTAAAAATGTTAAACCATTAAATAGAACTGAATCTATATTTAGCCGTGACAAGACATGTAAATGATAAAAAAGATAATTGTGATACAAGTAGCCTTCATCCCAAGAGATACTGGTAATTGGTGAGCCCCGTGTGCAGCCTGTGCCTAACACAGGCACTTGGAGCACTGCCGTTAGATTATCATTTTTTAGGCCAGGTCAGGTTCACTTTATAAAACACAAGCTACAACCTGTTTATAAAGAACAAATACAATAAATACTGCAGTGTAATATGAGGTGACATATCTCCAGTTTTAAATATATTCAAATCTACAGATCAGGTCAAATGTGCCACCAGCTATGTAAAGAATAACAACCATGTGGAGACTCTGTGCGGATAGCCTCGTGTTTCTGTAATAGCCAGTGCCCCTCAGTTGCATCACTTTTTATATCACTTTTATTTACTCATTGCAATTCCACATCCATTACTAAAACAGAAAACCTTAAAAATGCATGTATTTCTAATAAGATAAATAATGCATATACATATTACATATTTATTTATTTCAGCCAACAAGGGGTGTTCTATGCAAGAGATCTATGTCCTGTGAAGGATCATTTGCTACTATCGTGAAAATGGATCTGAATAGCAGGTGCACCCCCCACCCCCTCCTAGACATCTTTATTGGTTCACCAAGTCATTCAAAAAGCAGGCAGGCAATACTGGGATTTCTCATTAGAAAGCTCAGAATAATTTTCAGATTGGATGAATGTCAATCTATGATAAAATTTCATGAAAAGAAAATATATAACAGTTTATAAATATGTACCACAATTGACCAAACATTATGATAACTTCTTTTTAAATTACTCTTTAGGGTAAAATATTATACAATAAGATTTAGCTGGCTATTAAATATTCAGCAATGAGCAGATCTGTGATGGCAGACAGAGCCGCTGGACGAGGTAACGGGCATCCACCAGCAGAACACGCCCCCACAATGAGCATCCACCGCCAGCACCACCGGGGAGTAACCATTCACCGCCAGCACGCCATCCCCACCTCAGTCGGGACAGCCCTGCTTATAACGCATGGTCCAATATCCTTCAACGGGGAAAAAAATCCTTCCTGAGCCCCTAAGGCAATTGAATCATCCCTGTTTTAACAACTGAAATTTTTGCAGCAAGCTACAGAGCCCCTGTGGAAGTCTATTCCACAATTTCACTTACTGTAAAGAAGCATTTCCATATGTGGAGGCTAAACTTCTTTGAATGCAAGTGCAAAGCATACCTCCTTGTTATTTGCAATGACCTTAGCGTGAACAACTTTTACAACATGTTTACTATACTGTATATTAGGTCACATAGACATTTTTCCTGTCTTGGCATTACAACTTAGTGTGCTAAAAGTTATTGAATAACCTGGATATAGGCCTGGTATGTGTGCTCTTGAATATTTAAATGAACCTTAACATTTTTAAGGAGTTTTTCAGAGATTAACAAAAATGTCTGGTCTTCTTATGATGAGGAGCTGCAGCTTTAGATGTGGCATCCTAGTCCTACTATGTCATACTGTATCTTTAATAGATAGTAGGAAAACCGGGATTTTTAAGGTACCACAACATAAATCGGAATATATAACACTCCCTGACAAAATCATCATAGATAAGAAAAACGACATATAAAAAACCTCATAATCATGATACAGCGGATTTAAAATAAGTCTCCTTGTTCACTTCAAGGCCACACTTAGGGAGAGTGGAGGAAAGAAAATAATCACCCCTGTGCCACGCTTGGAAGTTACACATTTTGATAGGTCAGTATGTGATGGGATTGTTTTTTTCTTAAACTTGGCTGCATTTTTGAGCAAATGTTAGCTCATATATATGCAAGTGGTTACTGGCGTATACTTTTTATGGAGTTCACACCTGAACTCATAAAGTTATAAATATATTTGATCTAAATAGACAGAAATAATGATATTTTGATCATATTCCATTGTAGCACTGTTTGGTGCAGAAGATATATCAGCATATTTTGCACATTAGGGTACTTATCTAAATCTCTTTATTGAAGTGTGTGAGGTTTTATTCCCTTCTTTTTTCACACAACCTTCTTATTTGCTAACAGTACTTGGTTTACAAATACCTTCATCAATATAACGGCATAAATCTCTGGATTGCCTTACCACTTTAATATTCAAGTTATTTACAGAATGCCTATTAGCCAAATCTGGAAACCCATCACATGGTTTCCAATATTCATTTTTATTTTTATAGTTGTTTTTGCCTATCAGAGACATAATCAGTGGAGAGAGCGGCGGACTGTGTGGGCCCAGGTTTTGGTCCTCTTTGGCGGGTATAATCAAACATTTTAACAGATATGTGTGATGTAATCTTCGAATGTAACATCTGATTGTAAGATCTTATGATTATATTTTCATCAAACCTTGTTTTCCAATGTACATTAGTCTTAAGTTTAATGTTATGGCAATCACTCATTTGAATCTTTTTTATTGACATCTAGTCACTCCTGATGAAGAGGTATTCCCGCAAAACTCGTCTAGTTTGTTTCGTCTATTAACAATTAAATGAAACCTCAGAATGCATTAGCATCAAGAGTCAGTTCATTATGTATTTGGTCGTTATCTGTCTATACTGGACATGTTTAGATGTTACTGAAATATACTGTATGTCACCACCCATGATCATGAGTTTTTTTTATATGTTGTTTTTCTTATCTTTGATGATATTATCACAA
>NW_017306389.1:2154738-2161990 GCF_000935625.1 Nanorana parkeri
TATATATACAGTATATATATAAATAAAAGTTGGAAGTTTTATATATTCAGGTTTATGTTGTTTTACCTTAAAAAAACAGGCTTTCCTATTATCTATTAAGGTAGCTGTACTTATGAGATGTGGTACCTTAAAAAAAAAAAAATGCATCCCCTAATATGAGGTATAGCACTTAACCATTTATGTCACACTGTATGACCCTGTCTGAGTTATTGGCCTGCAATCTGCTTCAGACTGTACACTTTTCCTTTTAATTACTAGCTGCAGTGTTGCTTGTTCTTGCTCTGCTTCCATCTAGTCCACTTTTATTACCGAGCTATAAAATTCATATCCTAAGTGCTTCTGGGTATTAGTTTAAGTGAAACTTAAAGTCAAAATAAACCTGTCAGTTAACCTACATAGTGCACTTTTGTAGCATATCCAGTTTTTGTCTTAAATTGTGCCTGCAGAAACGCCCGTACCTAGGATTAAAAATTAACAGATGCATTAATTTGTAGTAAGAGATTTATAGTTAGAGGGCCGTGTGGCTGAGAAAGTGTTTGAACTGTTCTGTGTGCTCAGGCAAGCTTGTGTTTTCAGTGCGGGCCTAAATATTTTTTAAACATTTAAACACAAATCTAAATCTATTTTACATTATGCCGGATTCACGTTGTCACGTTGTTGCAACAAGTGTTATTGTGTATTGGGGCACTGCGCTGCCATTCATTCTGAGTCTCACCCCAACAAATCTGCATTGCATTGCACCACACCCCATTGTAATGCACTGTGGTGCCCTGCTGAAAATAGTGTATGCACCTGGTGCATCTTTTTTGTATTGCGGTACTGCATGTTGCGACGCAATAGAGAACATTGCGGGCGGTAGGCGCGTTTGGGGTGCCATTCAAATGAATGGCAATGCAACGCACCTCCCCGCACTGTTACCACATGGTAGGCACGTTGCATGGTACAGTGCATTAATCGCTAAGAATAATGCATTTAATGCATTGCACCAGTGTTAATGGAACCTTAAGTGTATATAAAACAAAAATTACATTTTGGATAGAGTGGGGGATGGACCCCTGTGAGTTCATTGTATTGCTCTCTTTGTCCAAAATAAGAGATTTCCCTGTCTCACTTCCTGTCCCACACACACAGCAGGAAGTAAGAGATCTCTTTAAAGTGAGGGGATATGCCCTCTAAGACAATTGTCACCAAAACAGCTTTTCTCATTGAAAGATTTCCCCCCACCTCCTGTTCCAGTGACAACTCAATAACGTTGGCTATCCCATCAATTCTGTATCAGAGACAATGGTCACCATGACTAGTTATGAGGCCCAGTCTCCCAAGTGGGGACACAGGCAGCAATAAACAAACTAAAAAGGCAAAAATGGCAGCCGCTTTGACCTGTTTAAAACTAGCAAAAAAGAGAAGGTGCACATGGGCAAGGTGGTACACAAAACAAACTCATCTGTTTTACTGTTCAGGTGAAAAACGGAGGCTACCTGGAAAGTGTGCTGGGGAATCCTTTTGTACTGTTTAGTACATTGTCCTTCCCATGTCCACCATTCCCTATTTGAGTTTTAATCAGATTAGAGTGGCTGCCATATTTGCTGTTTTGAATTTGCCACAGACACACAGTGGAGGTCTTCAGCTGCCTTGTAAAGGTGTTCTTTTGTGTGTCTGTACCTTTCAGAAACATGGGGCTGCCTTCAAATGAGCCTGCATTGCTCTATACATCCCACAATTGGGAACTCAGATAGCTAAGGGAACACACATCTCAGAAGTGCCTTGGTGTGGCAGTATGGCTTCCAGGTGTATTTGCAAATATATGCAACCAGAGCCTCGTTTTTAACCTGAATAGTTAAACAGATGAGTTTTGTTTTTCTTCTGGCTAGTGGCTACCTTGAAATTGTTCTGGGGACCCCTTGTACTGTTTAGCAATAAAAACCTGAGAGGGGTTCTAACCCCTCCATACTTTGCTTTACCTCAATATTAAATAGCTATATAAATATTGCATATGGGAAAATCCATGAATTCTTCTTGAATTAATTGCTGATTTAGATTTGCTGCCTGGAAATATACATTTGGAAGTCCTTTAATTATCATCCTGTTCACAATCTAGGGCTCAAATGCAGTTGCTAAGTAGTTTCATATACTGTACAGAAGAACAGTGATCAAAAAGAATACTCTTAGGGGTCTATTCACTAAGCTGCCGATGGCAGCCAAGTGAATAACCCACCCGAAGTGAAGTGAGCCAAACGCTGTTCGGCTATTCACTTCAGGCTTGTACGGCTGATTTCCGTACATCGGGTGGCTTCGTGTGGCTTTGAGTCGGCCAAACATGCTCAGCATGTTCGGCCGACCCGAAGTGCAGAAGGAGTTCGACTCAGCCGATCCAACCTTTATAAATGAATCCCTAAGTGTCATAAGAAGATAAAGAAACTGTTGAGAACAGCAGTGCTCCAATCACATGAGCAGGAAATGGCATATCTGGGGTGTTAGATGTTGAAAGCTCCCCATAGAAGGATCACAAAATCATAGCTAGATGGAGATAACTTTTAACATCAAACTACATAAAGGCAAGGTATACCAATACATATACTGAGTTATTCTATGGAGCTATATAGCTAGATTGCTAGGAGCTTGCATTTCACAAACAAGATTGGGCAAAGCAAATCTAGACAATGTAGGAATGAGGAACATTACACGTCCAGTAAAATGATTTACATTTACCAGAAAGAAAAGCCCATGTTTTGACACCCTGCCCCTAGCCATTTACGTTATCAGTGAAATGCTTTTTAATCATATACACAGGATGCCTCCTAATTTTATAAGGTAAGTAAGGGGGGACACATATTAGCTCCAATATATCCAGTCATAGGCTCCACCTTTATTGGGCATACTGCCCATATATGATCATTGTTGACAAGGTATTACTGGCTGTGGCCTTTCAGGGAAATATTAGCAAAATCTGCAAAGAAAAGAACATGCCCTATAAACCCCCAGAACAATTTTATTTTGGGGAAAGAAAAATCCATGCTTTTTTGATATAGACACTGACCCGTAGAGACTGTTCACTTTGCAAAGTGAATGTTAATTAAAAAAAAAAAGGGGAACCTGTATTCACTTTAAATACTCAATAATATATGAAGGAAATTCAAAAGATGGGATATTTTCTAGCACATGATTGGTTGGTTGAAGTGAACACCGTTACATATTATTTACCAGGCTTTGTGCACATTGACATTGCAAAGTGAACATAGACTTTGCATAATGAACAGTCTCTACTTCATTAGTAAATCATCCCCTTTATGCTAGGAATGTTACAAAGATCTAGACATCATATATAAAAGAGGGACAGTCTGGTGGGCGCCATGCTTGCTGTAACTCCTACGTGTTTTAGCTTAAAACATAATCCCTGACTGGCATCAATTATTAAAGTGTTTTCCCTTTTATGTTTTCCATGATGGCCCAGTCATAGGTCTCTAAAGAAAACTAATTTGAACACAACAGAGCTTCTGAAACAGCAAGTACAAGGGATTTAAAAGAAAGCTCAGGTGTTATCTGGAGAGTGAAGAGTTAATACAATAAAATCTCATCCCTTGTTTTGTGCATTGGCAAGAGGTCAGCTGTGTACGTGGCTGTATATATTGTATTGTTTGTTGCCTGGCAGGTGGCCCGCTCTTTCCTCACAAAGGCAAAATTCAGCATTGGTTCAGGTGCTGTGGATTGATACATTGAAGCCAGAGCTGTTTATAATCTTTCACAATTCAGTTATATTCAGTCCAAATGTAACAATTCCAGTAACAAGCAGCAATATTCACAACATTCGTGTTTTAACATCTAGCAAATTACTGTACTATTTCCAAGTTGGACACCTGTCAACATAACCTGTTGTATTTAAAGGCTAAGTTCACCTTTTGCGGAAATTAAAGAAATGCATCATTTAATAATATTTAAAAAATATACTTTTCTTTAATTTTTGTGTTCAAGCCTGGAAAGCATTGCAACTGTGATCACTTGATCAGGGCTGCAAATCTCAGGCTTCTGCACATTCTGTTCCAGGCAGAGCTCCATACTGAGGTACGGACTTTCAGTTAAGAGAGATGGGGGGGGGGAAGGACGCTGGACTTCGAACTGGATTAAATTACCTCATACCGCATCCAGCCGTCCTCTCTCTGGTTAGATGCGGTAGAGCTGTCTTTATTCCCATCTAGCCATCCTTCCCCATCTCTTGCAATTGATACTCCGTACATCAGTACGGAGCTCTGCCAGTATGAGAATGTTTTCCAGGCTTGAATGCAAAAATGAAAGAAATGCATATTTTTTTTATATGCTCAAGTATTCATTTTTTTAATTTTGCAAAAGGTGAACTTAGGGGTCTATTCACAAAGCTGCCGAAGGATCTGGCCGTAGCTTCGGCCGATCCTTCGGCTAGCTTCGGCACCAGGACCCCTTCGGTTCAGGAGAACCGAGGGGGTGCTGTACGGGCTATTCACAAAAGCCCGTACAGCCCGCGAAAGCAGCCGAACCATTAGCCGAACCCATCCGAACCCAACGACCGAGACATTAGCCGAGCATTCCGGCGAACACACCCGATCTTAGACGAGCAACCCGGCGAACCTAACCGATCCCAGCCGAGTATTCCGGCAAACACACCCGATCACGGCCGAGCGGCTCACGGCCGAGTCTCCTGCTCCCGGCCGCCAAGGAGAAAAACCCCATTGGCCGGCCGACAGCCTGCTTCTGACAGCTGGGTGGAGCCAGCCGTGATCTTACGGCTGGCTCCGGCCACTTAAATAGACCCCTTAGTCTTTAAGGCTCAGTCTGTAATCATGCTACATAATCAAACATAGTAAAATGGACCTGAACTCAAAAAAGTAGAATATGATATGTTTTAGTGAACATGTAGAAATGTTCATTGTGCCTAAGGCACAGCTGAAAAAATACTTACATTGTTTACATGGTTACATAGTTAGGTTAAAAAAGACACAAGTACGTTGAGTGCAACCAATAGAGAAAAAAACGAATAAATAGAGAACCTTCATACATAGAACCCTATGTCCAGTTACTCAGAATCAATCTAGAGGACGGCAAAACTAATTTCTTAAAAAGCATGATCCAATTTGCTTCAGTAGTGAAAATAAATCCTTCCTGGTCCCCTAAGACAACTGGATATTCCCTGGATCAACACTATCTGGTGTTATAAATGAATATCCAGTTATATTCTGCACATTTAGGAAGGCATCTATCTTTTTAAAAAATAAATAAATAACTGAGCTGTCTAGAACTACATCTTGAGGTAGCCTATTCCACACTTTCACAGCTGTTACTATAAAGAAGCTTTTCTGTATGTTAAGGTTAAACCTCTTTTCCTCCAGATGCAAATAGTGCCCCCTTACAATTTGCAGTGAAAAACTTTGCTCCGAGTTCACTATATGGACCGTTTATGTATTTAAATACGGTGATTACGGTGATCTAATCTTTCCTTTAACTGAGCTTCTCCATGCTTCTTATCAGTTTCGATGCCCTCCTCTGCACTCTGTCCAGTTCCACAGCATCTTTTTCTGAACTAATGCCCAAAAGTGCCCAAAAGTGCCCAAAAGTGAACGGCATATTCCAGATGAAGTCTTACAAATGTACCGTTTAGCTTGATTTTCTCCTAACAAACAGTAGTGGCACTTTTGTGGATGTGCCTAGACACTCCTGTGCCTTGGGCCTTATAGCTCCATATCTGCAGTATAGTATCATCTAAGGCACTGCTGTTTGTGACTGCTAGTCCCATGAGATTTGGAAGAAATTTTGTGATCTCCCTATTCTGCTGCTTATTGTCCTCCTTGCTGGAGAGAAAGATGTACATGAGGACCTGCAGTGCAAGGGTCTCCCTGCTTCTGCTTCATTCATTCTGTGAATCTGTACTTTCTGCACCTCTCCTTCTATTGCCTAATTATTCCTCCATAAGTCATCAGATCGCCAGTCATTCAGGGGTAAGCAAAGCCCTGCCTCTACCAAAATGACCACCTTCACAGAGACACAGTGAACAATAAGGCATGGTAAGTCAGTAATGTTAAAAATAGATCTGAGGGATACTATAGGCAATAATAGTGACTATTAGCTTGTCCTCTGCTTGCATTTTTTGCTATATAGTATTCATACTGGTTTATAAAACCTGCAATCTAACATCCCCAATCATAGTCTTTCAGTGGTCAGACACTCATCCTGTTTTTCAGGTTTGTCCTGTTGATTAACACATTATTTTGCACAGAAGTGTTATATTGAACATTCTATTCCGGAAGAAGCACTCTGGGAAATGTTTTATTAACCCTTGCAGTGGACCTACCCCCACACTGCAAAGGTTAACTGCTCATTTTGGTCTGGGGAGGAAAAAAAAATTCTACTCACCTGATCCTCCAAGCCTGCTTGCTCTTAAACCAGTCCTTCCATCCTTGTTCCCTCAACGCTGCAGTGGTCTAAGGCTCCTGAGTCATCACGTTCTATACACAGAGTATAGCATGTGTGGACACTGAGGGTATATCATTGCTGCAGCGGAAGAGGAGACAGGCTGGAGGTAGCACTTTCACAGCCAGTCAGCTTCGGGGATCGGGTGAGTATAACTTTGTTATTTTCTTCACTAGACCAAAATGGCATTTATCCCTTGTAGTGTGGGGATAGCCCCACTGCATAGGTAATAAACATTTTGCCCAGATTCTTTCATTCATTTTGCCCAGAGATTCTTTATCTCAGGTCCACAATAATATAAAGAAATAATGTGCAAAATACTTGAAGTAGACTTTCCTTAAAGTGAAGTAATATATTTTCAGCTAAAACATTTTACTCAGTCCTTTGTACTCAGGGGAAACATATGCAAAAGCATCTTTCCACAGAAAAGGTATAATCTTATTCAGCATCTTATTGTACCTATCAAGCCTTGCTTGGAATAAAGGTAGGGAATGAAATAGTGAGTTTAGGTCTGGCTTTTCCACTTCAGAAAATGTTTTTCCTTCTCATCACATCTGAAATAATCTGTACATTGTAATACTAAGTCTGGCCATAATTTGACACACGCTATAACTTCCAGTGGGAGCCTGAAGGACCTGAAGATGCACAGTTGAGCACATGTGAGAAGCTTTCAATCAACGCATAGCAAAGCAGCCATTCATATGTTACATGTCGAAAAGTGTGTTTTTTAGGGGGGGGGGGGGGGGGGTGACACTAAAATGACTGTCAGTCATTTTGGTGTCACCCCTGCAATGGTGACACCCAGGTGTGGGCCGCA
>NW_017306389.1:2162049-2172443 GCF_000935625.1 Nanorana parkeri
GGGGTTTAAGCCAGGATCTGCTCTGCAAATATGAATAACACTATAGGTAGGTCATGGAGGAACTTTGACTTTATTTCTGGCTGTCCTACTATTGAGCAAATTGTCAGGAACATATAATGTGTAAATGTATCCAAGGAATGTTAGTAAATATTTGAAGTTGAGGTGTGTTTCATAATCTTCGTTTCACTCCAGCTTTGTTTTCTTTCCCCTGGCAGAGCGTGGGAATATATCCAGTTATATATCCAGTTAAAGTTCTGTAATCAACATGGCAGCAGTGATTTCCATCTACAACATTCCTCTCAGGGATTTGGTTGTAAGGATGCTCACGTGGACAGAGCTGTCCAACTGACACGCACCATTAGATCTGGTGATGGCTGAATATATATTCTTTCCAAAATTATAATGCCTAGTCCCTTTGATGAAAGCCTTAAAGTGGCACATAACCCAGAAGTGAAATCTTAAAAAATAATTCACATACCTTTACTATTAACAAACATTTATCTTATTTGTGCGTCACTCAGCTGTAGATCCTCAAATTATTATTATTATACAGGATTTATATAGCGCCAACAGTTTGCGCAGCGCTTTACAATATAGGGCAGACATTACAATCACAATACAATTCAAGACAAGGAGGGTCCTGCCCCTGAGGGCTTACAATCTAAAAGGGAGGGGGAAGTGATATCATCTCTGAATTGGTGCGGACATTGTCCTTCCTTCTGGAGGGTGGCTACTTTTGCTCCCCATGCTTCCTGAGTGTGTTGTATAGTAGTCACCGCTCCAAGCTCACTCCTGTGATGGACTACAATCTCAATACAAATTAGAAAACTAAACATGAGGTTGTATTCCTTCCTGGGAGTGAGCTTGGAGTGGTGGCTATTTTAAAACACACACAGGGACCATGGGGAACAAAAGTAGCCCCCCTCCAGAAGGAAGGACAGTGTCACCACCAATTCAGAGATGATTTGAGGATCTAATGCCGAGTGATACACAAATAAGATACAGTTTTATTAATAGTTAAGATTAGGGATGCACAGATACTTTTTGAGTACCAGTACAGATACTTGGCATTTTCATGAGAACTACCAGGGTTGCAGTGGTTGCAGCTGGGACCTGGCTCTGGCACTCCACCACTGTCCTGAAATCATTAGTCTGTATTGTTTTAGAAAAACTGTCACATGACAATAAACAAAAATGTATCAGTACTCGTACTTGTAAGTACTCGGCAAGTACCAGTAATCGTACTCACAAAACTGGTATCTGTGCATCCCTTTATTTATAGTTATAAAAACAAAATCGTACATTAAAACAGAGATGTTCAAATCCCAGGAGCTCCGTGTGCTCCTTACAAATGACAGCTGCCTCCTAATTTTTGAATTTTTCTCTAGTGTAGTCTTGGAGCTCAAAAGTATCGGTACATGTACTCGTACTTGTACCGAGTACTGTACTTGGTATCTGTGCAACCCTAGTTAAGATACTTGAATGCATTTGCATTTTAAGATGTAACTCCTGAGTTCAGTGTCCCTTTAAAGTGTATCTAAAGCCAAAACTAGTTTATTTAATTTTGGATAAAGCAGGTAATGTTACCAGCCCTGACAGTTTTGTGGCATCTGTTTTCTATTGGGGAGATTTCCTTTCACTTCCTGTCCTGTGGACACAACAAATAATAGGAACACTCTTAGGTAATCTTCCTCAATGAAAGATTTCACCAGTATAGCTGTTTTGGTGACAACACAAAATTTTGGATCATCCCTATCTTTCAGTCCTGCTGACAATGGTTAATATAACAAATAGAAAGAGTAAATCTCCCTAGTAGGGAAACAGTGCGATGAAAACCTGACAGGAGATCCAATCCTTCCCCACTCTACCCTAAAGTCAAAAGTTTTAGGTTTAGATACACTTTAGGTAGTATCTGCTGCAACTGGTACTGTATAAGTGGAAAATAAGCAGGTATGCTTTATAATGCATTAAGATTACATTTTTACAACACATGCGTAATCAAAAGAAATTACTGGAGATACAAAAATCACAAAACAGCACTGTGGCAGGATTGCTGAAGCACTTAAATAGGCTTTCTTTAATTTTTTCAAGTAGTGTCAGTTTATCTCTCATTTTGTATTCAAGCCAAACATCTAAGCAAACAAATCAGCCAGTCAGTCAGTGACAGGTACAATTACATTTGCCTAATATCCACTAACGAGAAGATTATTGACTCTCAGGATCTAAAGGTGCTACCCTGTTTCCCCTAAAATAAGACCTCCCCCGAAAGTAAGGCCTAGCACTCTTTTTCAAGATTCCTGCAATATAAGACCTATCCCGAAAGTAAGACCTAGTTTGGTGGTAGCATGTGAGGGGAAACTTGAAGAGCAGGAGTGATGGTATCAGCCTGCAGTGACATACTATATTAAGGGGATGACAGGGGACTCCCTCCGGCCAGCACAGTGACAGGGAGCACTCTAGTACCATACTACACCAACTGCTGTCCCCCTGAAGGCACTGCTTAATGTAATGGTACTGTACTGTAATGTGTAACATTAAATGGTACCGTACTTTACCACGCTGTCCACTGTCTGATTTCCCACTGCTGCACTGCTGGTACCATTGCCCCTGATGGCAAAGGAAGCCAGCGCAGTAGAAAGCAAGGCTGCGGCGGCGGAGGGAGCAGAGCCGCATTAGCCGATATTTCCTCTCTATAGCGCCAGTTACTGTGACAGGCGGAGTGATACCAGATAACTTTAGATTGTACATTTTGTTGCACATTAAAAAAAAATAAGACATCCCCTGAAAATAAGACCTAGTGTGTTTTTTTGGGGCAAAAAAAATATAAGACAGTGTCTTATTTTCGGGGAAACACGGTATATAGAATAAGTTTGTGGCCACCAGACCATCAAACCTATATTAACTTGTTGGAAATCCCATTCCAAAACCAAGTACATAAAATCAAGCATATAGCCATGCAATCTCTCTTGACAAACAAAATGCAAAGACATTTTAGGGAAAGCCATTTTCTTTTCTCCATTCAGTGTGGAGAAACTGGAGTTGCCTGCACAAAACCCTGAGTTTAATCCTATTGAACACCTTTGGGATGAATTAAAACTAAACTGTGCACCAGGTTTTCTGGTCCAACATCAGTACCTGACCTCACATATGCTCTTTTGGCTGAATGGGAAGAAAATCCAACATCACCCTCCTGACAGTGCCTGTGTTTGGGATATATTGGTGTTCATTCCAGATATAAGGACAGCCTGATTCTACCTCTAAACTCATGGCCCGACACGACACTGATGTGAGTATCTAGCTTTTTAGAATTATGCTAGGAGAGCACTTCTGACCTTTACCCACAGATATGTTTCTACTTGTTAGAAGACCTCTGTAGGATGGGGATTATCCTCTCCTCTTCTCACTGAATCAAAGAACCTCACCAAAAGAGTGTTTCTTCCCCTTGTCTGGAAAATGTTAATATGTACTGGAATCCACCACCCTGTTCAGATGTCCCCCAACCTATTGTTCTCAGGTTCCTGTCTTTGGTCAGTATGAACTGACCTTCTAATGACTTTTGTACTATATCTTTTGGTTAGTTAGTTCCACCACTTTCCTGTTCATATGTTATTAAAATAACACTTTTGCTTTTACTACTGATTATAATACTATCAGGATTAAAATGAAGAACCCTATTCGTATTGTATGCCTATAGCTTTATATAGACATAATATAAAATACTGACCTTCGCTTCGGCACTAGTATGAAGTTGAGGGCAGGAGCAGAGCATGGATTGATTTTCTCTGCCACTTGGGAGAAGATGCTATCTGTCTATGGTCAAAAGATGGCCATAGTTACTAAAAGACACAGGTAGACATGCAGGCTCCATTCAAACTCCCTCAGGCATTTAATGGAAGCTCCTGAATATGAATGGCAGCCTAAGGCAATTTAGACTACAGAGAGATATCTCCAGTCCCAGCTTATCAAGGGAAAAACAACAGCAATCAGACAAGTTTTATTAAACTTTCCAATTCCTGTTTTTCCTGAAAAAGCTAAAGCCAGAAACAAGCGACTATTATTTCACATCTCTGGACTCCTAAGGGTGTGTCTGAAGGCTTTTCCTTGTGGAATTCCTGCCAATATGGAAACACTTTTTGTTAGAACATGAATTAATTTGAATAAGTAAATTTTGTACATCAACATTATACAAAAACAAATGAAGATAATCATCAGGGTAACACTGATTATCCATGATGTACCAGAGGCTGGTGTTATATACACGCATATACACACAACATAATCCGAAGCACTGTTATCTTTACACTAGGATGGTGTTTTTATAGATGGCCGCTAAGATATTATTTTTTGAGGCTATAGATATAAACATGCACACAGTTGGGAGCACATTCAGCTCTATATGCTTCAATTTTGTATTGATGGTTTGTCTACTTCAAAAGTATAGTTTTCCAACAATTCAGTTCTACTTAGATACAAGTTTTTAGAAAGGATTCAATATTTGGATACCGTGGTGTTGAATTTATTTCATACATACATCTTTTGTGAAGTACAAACTTAAATTTTTTTTTCCCCCTTTTTCTTTTTCTCATACTAACTTCCAGGTGTCATCATAGTGATTACTACCACCTGAGGACTGCTTTCTTGTTTGACCCAATGTGTGTGTTCTATATGCTGGTTTTCGATGAATTAACTATTTCCTTCAGTTTCTTGCATAGATAATGCATTGATTATCTATGTAAGATACACAGAGTAGCTTTTCAGATCATGTGAAATGTGATCCTGTTTTTAAACATGCTTTGTTAATAAATTTAGCTGTTTTATAGATATTAGTTTTTGTGTTATATCTTCCCAGGGAGTGTATCCCTTTGGGTGATATTTTTTCTTTACTGCATATTCTGGGTTCCACACTCCTTGGGAATATATATGAATATTTTTAATTTCTGAGGTCTAGATCACTTCGGTTTCCCCGCTCTTGGGGATCCCCCATTTCTCTCACTTGCTTTTTTAGATGACTGTAGGGAGATATTGGGTTTTTCTACATATCATTTATGCAAAAGCAAAATGTTAGTCTTGAATAAAATACTAGCTCTTTCATTTAAAAGTGTAAGCAAAAGCAACTGACTTGAATTAATTTTCCATTGGCTAGAGTACAGTACATTTAATTCTGATTGGTTGTAATGAGGGCACTTGTTGTATGTCATGTTCACTAGCTTGTATTCTACAATGTAAATGCATATACACACATATGCCAAATAATTGCTTCACCTTTGCTTCTGATACAGTATTCTGTTGTAAATATGTTGCAGTATTATTTACTATAGCCTGTATTGTTAGAGGTTAAAGGTATTTTCCGCCTTACATCCTTCCCCAGTCAGCTGTTAGAGTAAAATCAAAAAAAGTTACCAGCACCCTCAGTTACATGGCTTTCCCAACCTATCATCGGAAACCCAAAGTGCTTCCCTTGGAAAAAAAATAGACCAAAGTTCCCACAAAGAGGTTAATAAGTTAATCACATAAATTATTTTTTTATTTAGCTAATTTTTAACAAACGTCTGACCTTGTAAACAGTTGAGAGGATGATAACTTATTAACAAACCTCCTTATAGGTTTCATAAGGTAACATTTTAATATAACTGAGATAGGTCTGCCTCTGAAAAACAGCTTGACAGCACTTTCCATGAGTTCCTGAAAAACAATAGTAACTGTGTCAAGGAAGGAGGAGGGGATAAACTGTTTGCTCAAAAATATGACACACTTGCTTTGTCAGGCTCAGCTGGGTGTGTACAGTATAGTTCCCAGAATGCTTCTAGAAAGACATCTGAATGCAGGGCACACTACTGCCCGTGTCTAAAGAGAAAGGGACTTAAAGCGTATGTCAAGGCAATGAACAAACAAACATATACAGTACGTTTGATTGCAAAAACATCCAAAAAGATGAATGTAACCTACCTCCAAAAATTTGTAAGTGAAGTGGTTCACAGTAAAATGATCTTAAAGAACACCTTTAATAAAGTCCCAAACCAGGCAGTCTGAGCGCATGCTTACCTTCAACTCCAGTCCAGGGATCTTACTACTGACATGGACCCGACTGGCTTCTCTTTAACCTGTGCACGGGAGCTGTGGCCCATGTATTTCTATGGGTAAAGCTGTACTCCGAGAGACTGCTGGAGGCTGCCATGAGTACCACTACCTATAGAAATAAGAAGCTGCTTGGGTCCATGCAGTTGTCGTTTAAGGGAGAACTTCTTAGTGAAGTTTTTCTTTAAGGGTTGGTGGTACGGTTTCAAGATCTATTTGGCTATTTTTACAATGCAAAGATGATTTTTAATTGTGTGGCCTGTATTCATGTATAAAAGTGAAGTATCTGTACTTTCCATGCTAGTCAGATACTCTCTTACAAATTTGCTATTAGAAGAATGTAAAATGAGACTATGGTTAGTTGCTAAGAGCTAGAGACTGTTTTGTTTAACTTTCAGACACTTTGGTATGAATAACCCAGCAGAGTGAAAGGAATGTCTTATTTACCATTAAAAACCTTTATTAAATAGCCACAGACAAATAAATAGTTGTATAACAGGATGCAGCATTTAGAAATTGTCTTTTTATGTGAAGGTGACAGGCACACTTACATTTCTGTGAACAGAAGTAGTTTTGGTATTGCAAAAATATTAGACAT
Source organism: Nanorana parkeri (assembly GCF_000935625.1). Lineage (NCBI taxonomy): Eukaryota > Metazoa > Chordata > Amphibia > Anura > Dicroglossidae > Nanorana > Nanorana parkeri. The sequence goes on from NW_017306389.1 coordinate 2,168,723, forward strand.
AGATAAAGCCATATTCCTTTATAGCTTACCAGGCTCAGTATAAAATAAAATATTCATTATTCTAACCCACATCAACTGTTCCTAGGGTAAATTAGGCCTTGATTTATTTAGGATTGGGACAGCCCACAAAATATCTGACCTGGCCATTGTGTGCTGGTGGCAGGACCTGCTCTTGAGTACACAGAGCTAGAAAAAATGCAATCCACCAAAAATGCACCATGGAGGTTATCCACACAACACCATACAAAAGAGGGATTATGTTAACAATATTTGTTAAATATTTATCCTCTGAGGTACAACTAAAAGAAAAATATTCTGAAGTGTTAGGTTTCTTTTAAGACTTCTTTCTTTTTTATTCTGCAGCTGACAAGTGAAATTATAACCAAGAATGCATGTTTTTTTCTCTATGCAGTTTAGTAAGAAATACAGTATGATTTGCATCTGATATCCAACAGAAGTTTCGTTTTCAGCAAGTAGGTGTAGCCAGGTCCAAAAACAATAATTTGGAGTGATAGATGACATTGAATAGAATGAGGAAGAGTTAGTAAATCTGTCTTTTAATTGTTGCCTGTGATTGGTGTAATACAGAAGAAGGTGAAGGGAAATTCCTTTGATGGGGACGATGGGGACACAGACATTATTAATCATTGGATAGAGGTTCTAATACTTCCCCACTCTGTCCTGAACTAAAATAGAAAATATTTTACTGGAGGTTGAGATCCACTATCGCTTTGCCCATTGAAGACCCTCCCCCAACCCACTAATACCTTTCCAGCAATCACAAAGTGTTCCTTTCTCCATTACAGCCATTACAGCCGGTAACAAAATACCCGGTGTCAGCTGGTGTCGGAGCCTAGAGAGAGTGATGAGGTCTTCTGTTCTGTCCACTCCCAACTGTGATGTGGAGGGACTTGTCTCTATTTTTGGAATGAAATATCTCTGTCCCTCTTCCTCCTGCCCTCTTCAGGTGTCCTTTTTTGTGTGTGATGTATAAACTCTATAAAATGTACTATTTAACAATAAAAAGTGTTATATTATACTAAATATTTCATCCAACCTTGAACTTTTTGCATTTATTATTTTGAAATGCCAAAGTAAAGGAAAACGCGCGCGGGAAAAAGGACTTTTTTGGTTTAACTAATAATTTTCTGCATGCTAATTCTTTGTGGTTCGCTTAACTAGTTTCGTCTACATACTTTTTGCCAAAAAGTGTTCTTCTTTCTCATCTATGAAAGTTGGGAAGTATATATCCATCATATAATAGTGCCCAGGCCCAGGGGCGTATCTGCCGCGAGGCAAACAAGGCGTTTGCCTGGAGCGGCAGATTCGCTGAGGGCGGCACCAGCCCGCGGGCCAATTGCAGAAGGGTTACAGACCTGGATGAGATGCCATCGGGACGCGGACGGCGGGTTTGGGGTGGTGTGCAGACGGCGGGTAGCGTTGCTTTGTCGTCATCGGTGAGTCATCTGTAAGCCCCGGGAAAGGGGTGCTGTCCGTTAATCGGCAGGTCAGTCGGGGGGGGCTGGGGCAGTGCTTGTTGACGGCGGTGAAACGGCAGTGTAAGCCCCGGGGGGGGGGGGGCGGCGTTGCTGCCTTGCCTAGGGCGGCAGCAAAGCTAAATACACTGCTGCCCAGGCCTAGAAACTGGCCCCTAGACCCAAGGACTGTCACATGATACCAGGTCACATACTCACCCATACCCAAAAACACTGGGTATTTTCTGCCGGATGTGGTAGAGAGGGGTGGATCCCTGGAAAGGAGATTATCACTTGATCGAGGGGAAACATTACACTGTAACTTTCCCCTAAACTACGCGTCACCTCAAAGCAAGCCCATTATATTTATGTAAAAAAAGTAAGTATACCCCATTAAATTGGTTGACTTTTTAAACATACTTGAACCGGCAAATAGATCTTCATTTAAACAGTGCCTACAGATAAAAATAATATACTTTAACAAAGGAGACATGACATTGACATGATGTATTTATTTCCATAGTCTAAATTATTAAAAATACAGATTTGTAACATAGACAAACTAAGTACAAGCCTACATTTACCACCACTTCAAATCCATGAAAATTAGAATCCTTGTCACAGATTAAGTGCCAAAGATTAGAACTTCCTTAAGAGTATGCAGGTGGAACTTGTCTTATTTAAACCTCAGGTATCTAGGTTCTTAAGGTAAGGTTGTGGATGTCTATGAATCTGACAAGGGGTTTAAAAAGCTTGCCAAATTATTTGAAACTGATCATTCCACTGGGAAGAAAATAATCTACATGTGACATAGAATTCAAATGACTGATCTTTGTTTCCATGACTGGCTGACCCAACAAATTCACCCATGAGCTGGCTGTTTGAAGCTAACCGAAGTCTCCAAGAACCCCAAAATTTAATTGCAGGACCTGCAGGTATCTCTTACCAGAGCTGGTGTCAAAGTGCATGCATCTACAATAAGAAATTGATTGCACTCATTTAAAAGAGAACTATGGCATAACCTTTTTTGGTCATGGTTCTCTCCAGGGTCACAGAAGGACATATACTAATGTCCTCCAATGACCCAAAACTTAGTATATAGTGGGCTACTTCCCGTTATATGCTAAGAGCGCAGAGCCGCACCACAGCCCGCCCCCTCCGCTCTCTGTTCCTCCAGTCAGCGCTGGACAAATGGAGAGGGGAGGGGGAAATCCCTATGGGGAACGGTGACTGGCAGTCACCACTCTCTGCAGGGAGAGGATCGGGAACTCAGCGATCGGCAGTTTGTGTTCGCCTACTTCCCGATCAATATTGCCGAGCTGTGACAGCTTCAGTGTCACAGGTCAGCTTGAATTATGGGGATGAGTGTATTTCACTCATCCCATAATTCTCCTTTAATCTACATGGCAAGTGTCCAAATAGAACAATACAACAAGACTACAGTTTGTATTCAAAAAAAAAAAGGGCAAGACCAAGCCTTCTGGAACAATGTGCTGTGAACTCATGAATCAAAGATAGAGAGATGTTTGGCCAAGGTTATAGCAGACATGCTAGGTGCAAACCAAATACAGCATTTCAGGGGAAAAACCTCATACCAACTGAGGCAAGGTGGTAAAAATGTCATGGTTTTGGGTTGATTCACTGCTTCAGCGCTTTGGTGGCTTTATAGTCAACAACTTAACAATCTGCATTATATCAAAGTTATTAATGAGAATGTGAGGCCATCTGTCTGAAAGTTGAAACTGAATCGGAAAAAGACACCATTTGAACACCAAAATGATCCAAAGCACACTAACAAATCACCAAGGAATGGTGAAGAAAAAGAGGGTTATGGACTGGCCTAGTCAAAGTCCTGATTTAAATTACAATGAAATGTAATGGGAGGATTTGAAAGTGGCAGTTCATGCATGGAAACCAACAAATACCAAGCAACTGAAGGAATTTTGCATGGAAGAGTGGACAAACATTTCACGAAGTCAATCTAAAAAACTGCTTACAATAAGTCATTTCTGCTAAAGGAGGCAGTGCCAGCTTCTGAATTCAAGGGTGTACTTACAATTTTCACAGTACACCATTCCATCTATTAATCTTTTTGTTATATAAATGATTGAAAGCCACATTTTTGTTGTGTTTTTTTCAAGTGCTGTATATCAGGGCTCAAAATTTCCACTCGCCCGCTTGCAATTGGCGCGTGAAAATTGCGAGTGGAAATTCATCGGCGGCCGGCAGGATGGGGGGTAGGGGGG
>NW_017306389.1:2172682-2179786 GCF_000935625.1 Nanorana parkeri
GTGGGGTTGAAACTAGCGCTGTTTCTGCGGCGATCGCTCTCTTGAGTTCTCTCTTCTCTGGCCAGAGTGAAGGGAACACAGCCAAACTGATTCTTCTCCTCTGTGGCCGATGCAGCAGCAGAGGAGGAGAAGAATCAGTTCGGCTGTCTTCCCTTCACTCCGGCCACCTGCAGCTTCCTCCGCCCACCTCATCTGCCATAGGCTGGGAGGAAGACTGCAGCTGCTATTGGCCGGCTTGAAGTTTTTGCAGCGTGGGACCTGAAGGGAGGCTTCCGCTGTGAACATTCATCTCTTTATCCCCCCTACCAGCAACACCACCGCCAGGAAAATGGCATCTAAATCAGGAGAGGAGGAGGAAAATGGCAGGAGTGACATTACTGACCTATGTACTGCTGACCTCTGCACTGTGCGTTACATTAGTGACCTGTACTGTGCGTTACATTACTGACCTCTGTACTGCTGACCTCTGCACTGTGCGTTACATTAGTGACCTCTGTACTGTGCGTTACATTAGTGACCTCTGTACTGTGCATTACGTTAGTGACCTGTACTGTGCGTTACATTACTGACCTCTGTACTGCTGACGTCTGCACTGTGCGTTACATTACTAACCTCTGCAATCTGTGTAGTTACTGATGTCTGTACTTTGCGTCACACTGCTGAGCTGGAAGAGTTAAGGCCGCGGGAGGGTAGGGGTTAGGTGGGGCAACTTGTGGCGAGTAACTCTTAAGGTCTGGCTAGTAGCTCAGGGCCTGAAATTTGAGCCCTGCTGTATATCACTTGTCAGATAGTTGAAAAAGTCAACAATTTCCATGTGGTGCACTTACTTTTTTACATGATTGTATATAAATCTGTTAGGAAACACTAATGATCACAGTATTAAAAGTGTAGAGAGTATTTAAATGTCTGTTGATATCACTAATCAAAGTGCTTTCACAAATCTTTTGTAATTATCACACATGAACTGTATACGTGCTGATTTAGGGCCTGTTTGCACATAACGTGGTGAGCTATGGTGTGCCGCACCACAACGTAGGTCACCGCTAAGACACATAAGAAACAATTGTTTCCTATGGGTCTCATTCACACCACAACATGGGTGTGATGGGTGGGGTGCTGTGATAAAATGCAAACATGCTGCATTTTTACACAGGGCACTACATTCCACTGCAGGTCGCCGCACGGCAGACATTGTACACTCCACATAAAGTTTTTTTTTTAAATTTAAACGTAACAGCTTTGGCAGTGTGAGATACAATGTACTAGCCCACCGGGCTAGTGTGAACGGGCCCTAGTGTGAAGACGGGCTAGTGTGAACGGGCCCTCAACCACTAGTACATTGAACATCATTAGAAATTCTTTTATTTTTAAACACGAAAAGTAAAAACTGATTGGTAGGTTCAGGTTACTATTCCTTATAGATTATTGTTATACCCGGAATTGTCTTACTAAATAAACTTGTATATATACGAAAAATAACAATGTCCAGAAACAATCTTTATGTGTCACTTTTTAGAAACATATGCGGCATCTAAGCGTTTCATATGAAGAAATAACACTTTTTCAGATAACCTTTACAAACACACCCAAGTACAGGATAAACTGTGTTTGTTGCACAGATCTGTAGCAGGAACAGGTCCTCAGGGCATATTAGCCTTCTTGGGTAAAAGGGTGGAGGCAGCAGAACATGTTTCTCTGCAAAGTCACAGAGGGAGTCACCCATTGCTTAGTCACAGCACCTTCACAATCCACAGATCTATATCTGCTCATTCCTCCCACAAAAAAAAAAGTTTCCCATTGGCAACATTATTTGCTATTAGGACACTCCAAAGTTGCCCATACCTGTGCAGATCCAGAAGATCAAGTTTTGAATTAATCTACAGTTAGCTGGGTCATGTGGGACAACACTGAAATGTTTCCTGCATGTTCCAAAAGGTTTGCATCTGTGCTAAATGCAGAAACCTTACAAATTTAGCCACTGGGGTATATGTACAAATGTATGATAGAGTAGGTGTTGTGAACTCTTGTCACAAGTTGGTAAAACAATCATCCTGGTTACAATGTGTAAAACCACTAGTCTAATGTTTTCCACAAACAGGCAAATATTTCAAGATTCAATATTTAAAGATTTTCAGAACAATGCAATATAGACATATCAATGTATTACTTCAGTTATTATTCTATGGATTTAGTATGCTGTGTACTTTTTGTTTTAAATCTCACACCTGTACAGAACAAATATTATTTGAGCTATCTGCCCGCTGGCCCTTTACACAATCAATTTCAGAGCTTTTATTCCCAAAGAACTGACATTTTGGATATTGACTTGAGCAGGTACCCTTCACAGTTACACATTTACTTATCATGATACATTTAAAGCTTATTAAAAACATTGTGACATTCAACCGGCATATACCTGGGCAGACAAATTCTGCATCCAGACTTCAGTTTTTTCTTGGGACTATTATTTAGTGCAGGGGTAGGCAAACACTGGCCCTCCACCTTTCGTGAAATGACAAATCTGATCATGCATCTGTCTCTGGGGGTCATGCCTGTGGTTGTGAGAATTTTGCAATGCCTCATGGGATTTGTAGTTCCACCAGAGCTGGAGGGCTTGCTTTTGCCCATCCCTTATTTCAAAGGTTTTCTAAACAGCCATAACTGGCAGACTGGCTGTATATACTGTAGTTGGCCGAAAGCAATTGCATTTGTTCAGGTTGTCTGAATGATCACCTTGTTTGTCTATGTTATTTACTTTAGGTAAGTCACTTATCAGTGCAAAGGATAATCAAATACACAAGTGAACTAAACGCGTTGAACACATTATTTATAAATGTACACCTAGCAAATAACACGTAAATTCTCTTCCAGGACCCATATTATGGGCTCTGCAGCACAGAGGTGACAGAAACAGCAGAGTAGCAGTTCACATGAAATGCACAGGACCTTCTACACATTATAGAACATACAGAGACCTCAACCTTCTACACATTATAGAACATACAGAGATTTGAACCTTATACACGCTATAGAACATGTAGAGACCTCAACCTTCTACACGCTATGGAACATGTAGAGACCTCAACCTTCTACACATTATAGAACATGCAGCGATCTGAACCTTCTACATGTTATAGAACATGTAGAGACCTCAACCTTCTACACGTTATAGAACATAAAGAGATCTGAACCTTCTACACTTTATAGAACATGTACATGTCACCCTTCTACATGTTATAGAACATGTAGAGACCTCAACCTTCTACACATTATAGAACTACAGAGCTCTGAACCTTCTACACGTTATAGAACTACAGAGATATGAACCTTCTGCACATTATAGAACATTCAGAGATCTGAACCTTTTACACATTATAGGACATACAGAGATCTGAACCTTCTACACATTATAGGACATACAGAGATCTGAACCTTCAACACATTATAGGACATACAGAGATCTGAACCTTCTACACATTATAGAACATACAGAGCTCTGAATTGATTGAATGTAGAATACGAGATGCCTTACCTTGGTGACAGCAAAGATAAATTCTTATCTGTAAGTTTCCTCTGTCAGGACTGATAGAGTGTCCTGCCACCTGTGACAGACACACACTCCCAAAACCTGTGAGCTGAGACTGAGCTGCACTGATCCTCCTACCTGCTGGGCTGGCCTACCACACACTCTCGCATACCTCAGCCACAGGACGATGGCAGGAAAATGATTTGCATCAGTTCTTTAGAAGACAAAGGTTGCATTGCTAAAATTGTACCAACAATAAGGTGGTTAGAAGGGTTAGTAAATCATCACAAGCTGGCTTATTCAGTAAGCAGTAGCGTGCAAAATGTTGTCAATAATAGTAGCAAGACAGAATAATGTTTAGAAGTTTCTTCCTGCTCAACAGTCCCTATATTTAGCAATTTGTCCCATGCCTCCCTTATTTATTTATTATTATTGGTATTTATATAGCATCGACAAATTAGACCGCGCTTTACATAGAGCACATTCACATCGGTCCCGGTCCTGAGCTTACAATCTACGGTCCATATCTCACGCACAGGGCTGCCCATACACTAAAGAATATCTGATCAGGCTAGCGGCAGAGCACTATCTGCCACCGTTGGAAACTATGTGGAATTCCCTTTCCAAATTAATCTTTCACTGTAAACTAAAAACATATTTGCTATGGTTATGCTATGGTTACTCAGCTCTGCACATTACCACTGCAGTTTGTATTTTTTTAAATAAGATTGAATGAATGAAACAGATTGATATATTTAACACGGTCTAAGTATATACAAAGCCAAAGTTTTTTGTCTTTTTTTCTTTTGGGTAGAGTAAGGGAGGGTTGAAACTAGGGATGCACCGATACCGATACTAGTATCGATATCGGTGCCGATTCCGAGTATTTGGGCAAGTACTCGCCCAAATGCTCCGATGCCTAGCACGAGTACTGCCGGTATCAGGAAGCCAGGCAGCGCGTCATTACACGCTGCCCGGTTTCGCGATTGACCGGAAGCTGGCCTCGTGAGGTAAGGTTACCTTACCTTAGTATGTGTAGCCTGTCATCCCTCGGGGCCTCTCCAGTGAGAATGCGGCCTTCGTCCGGGACCCAGCCCGAGCCGTCCAATCAGGAAGCCGGGCGGCGTCTAATGACGCGACGCCTTGCTTTCTGATTGGCCGGGAAGCTGGCTTCATGCTCCCTCGTCATCTCATGACAAGAGAGCATGGAGCCGGCCTCCCGTTTGCCCACTTACAAAAAAGCCTCACATACACTATATTGCCAAAAGTATTGGGACACCCCTCCAAATCATTAGATTCAGATTCAGATTCAGGTGTTCTTTGCAATTTCCTTGCTACTAAATATTCCACGGTCAACTGTTACTGGTATTATAACAAAGGGGAAGCAACTGGGAACAACAGCAACTCAGCCAAGAAGTGGTAGGCCACGTAAAAGAACAGAGCGGGGTCAGCGCATGCTGAAACGCACAATGCGCAGAAGTCGCCAACTGTTTGCAGAGTCAATAGATACAGACCTCCAAACTTCGTGTGGCCTTCAGATTGGCACAAGAACAGTGTGTAGAGAGCTTAATGGAATGGGTTTCCATGGCCGAGCAGCTGCATCCAAGCCTTACATCACCAAGTGCAATGCAAAGCGTCGGATGCCGTGGTGTAAAGCACGCCGCCACTGGACTCTAGGGAAGTGCAGACGTATTCTCTGGAGTGACAAATCACGCTTCTCTGTCTGGCAATGCGATGGATGTGTCTTGGTTTGGCGGTTGCCAGGGGAATGGTACTTGCCTGACTGCATTGTGCCAAGTGTAAAGTTTGGTGGAGGGGGGATTATGGTGTGGGGTTGTTTTTCAGGTGTTGGGCTTGGCCCTTTAGTTCCAGTGAAGGGAACTCTTAAGGCATCAGTATACCAAGACATTTTGGACAATTTCATGCTCCCAACTTTGTGGGAACAGTTTGGGGATGGCCCCTTCCTGTTCCAACAACACTGCACACCAGTGCACAAAGCAAGGTCCATAAAGACATGGATAAGCGAATTTGAGGTGGAGGAACTTGACCGGCCTGCACAGAGTCCTGACCTCAACCCAATAGAACACCTTTGGGATGAATTAGAGCGGAGGCTGCGAGCCCGGCCTTCTCATCCAACATCAGTACCTGACCTCACAAATGCGCTTCTGGAAGAATGGTCAAACATTCCCATAGACACACTCCTTGTGGACGCCTTCCCAGAAGAGTTGAAGCTGTTATAGCGGCAAAGGGTGGGCCAACTCAATATTGAACAGTACAGACTAAGACTGGGATGCTATTGCAGGTCATGTGCGTGTAACGGCAGGCGTCCCAATACTTTTGGTAATACAGTGTTTATATACATACTGATGTCTAACCTAGCTGCCACTTGAAAATATTATTAAAAGATGAATTAGGTGTGTCTGCATAATATCATAACAATATCACATAACAATCATAAGCAGGGGTGTGGCAACTAGACATATTTATGTCCCAGGGTCAGAGAATATAAGCAACTACACACTCAAATTTGTCTCTTTGTAATTAAAACTACCACCAGAAATGATAGTTCTCTATTTAAAGTAGAAATAAGCCCTACGTGGATTAGTTTGCTAATTGTTTTATAAACCATTGACATGTTTTCACCTTATTTCCATCCATTTTTCATCTCAGTGCTGCTCATTTCCTCCAGCCTTTTTCAGCCTGTATACATGCACTAACTCCAATGTCAACTGCACATCATTACTTTGGATACGTTTTCTTTTAGTAGTCTCCACCAGGGGCGCATATGACAAGGTGACAACACAGGAGCACAATTGGGAGACAGGTGTCAACCTATGACATGAAAAGCCTAAATAAGAAAATTAATGGCAGGATCACAGGTATTATTTTACTGAAAGATGCAGATTTTAAAAAGATTGAAAAAAAAATGGAAAATACTTTAACATGTTAAAACTTAGATGAGATTCTAGTAATTGGGTTTATATCACACACACACACACACACACACACACACACACACACACACTATGTAAATAGAGGTATTAGTAGTAGGTTCTGTATGCTCAAAGTTGGTTTCGTTTGAGCAGATAAGAGCTGCTTGGAAATCTTGACCCATAGAAAAGAACTGAACCATTCAGCCTTAGAGACATGGATCCCTGGACTTTCTATTCAGTGATAGGCACTGTATCTTTTGAACTACCCAACTAAGAGCCCACTGTATCCATGGACTCCTATTTAAACTGCAGAAAGTGAGATTGTTAAAGTTTTGCATATGTTGAAGAGAAGCCTTTTAAGCTGCGTAATAAACAGGACTTTATTTTAAAGCCAGCAGTATTATCTGTGCTTGTGGAGCTCCTAAATCCCCTGAATAATACAACACATATAGATGAAGATGCATCATCACAATGATTAAATGGAAATACTCTTTAGGCTGAATATATTTGCGACATCTCTCACCACAAAAGAGAAAGTTTCCCATTGTCATCATGACTGCTATACTGCTGGAACCAACTCCCATTGCTTCCATGTTAGCTAAGCTATGGGCTGATCCCCCCCCCCCCCCCCTTCACATAACCACT
>NW_017306389.1:2179898-2182038 GCF_000935625.1 Nanorana parkeri
TGAGTTAGTCTCTAAATGCCCAAAAATATTCACCTAAATCTGATGTCACGTGACACGACAGGTTTTGAGTTTTCTCTCTTCTTTCCTGCAATGTAGAAGGGATCCTTCTTCAGGCACCCACATCACTGGCATGGACAATCACTTAAAGACTAAATTGGCTAATGATGTCGGGAAGAGGGGAGCGGGCTTTTGCTGCACTAGATCCACCACTCATGGCTCCTGGAAACAGCACCAGTGAGGTACACGCATTGCAGACTTAGAAGAGCATACCAGACATTATTCATGTTTTACCAGTGGGTGAATAGGTTATAGAGGTAGAAGGGAGGGGTGCACTTTCTACTGGGTTGTAAAACACCAGAAAGGGTACGTACTTTTATGAAGCAATTCCAAGGCATTTTTTTAACATGCTAAAATGTCTGGCTACCATATTTTAATAACATCACAGTGCTAATGTTATATTATGGAAAAAGTCATTAGCATGTGTTTTAACATGCAATTCAGTTAACTTGGGTTCAAAACTTTAGAACAAGCAAACCAATATGGGTAGATTGTGCAATAAATCACAGATCTAAACAAAACAATGTTTCGTCAGTTCAAATAAACAGAGGCAGTGAGCCTTTAAGAAGTGAATACACCTCAAGATGCTTTATTGTTCTGCATTACTCAGTAAACTTGTCCTCTAATGTTCTCACTGAATAAATGTTTACTTTCTATATCCTTCATTAGGTATAAAACATTCTGCATGGGATAAGATTATCAAACAAACCAACCTGCTTTCAACAGAGATCAATTCTAACACTAAGAGTCTTAAAAAAGGCATGTGTTTATGTTCACACAAGTGCTGAATGTACTACTGCAATATTGAACACTGGAGTTTCTACAGTATTCCCTATAAAATTACAGGTCTACAAAAAAATCATTGTATGAATTCCAGTTTCCTCTAATATGGGAGTCTGAGAAACAGGCCCTGAATGTGCCCCAGTGTCCTCTAATACTGGGAATCAGAGAAAGAGGCCCTGAATGTGCCCCAGTGCCCTCTAATATGGGAGTCTTATAAACAGGTTCTGAATGCACTCCAGGGTCCTCTAATACTAGCAGTCTGAGCAACAGGCCCCTAATGTGCTCCGGTGTCCTCTAATACTGGGAGTCTGATAAAAAGGCCCTGAATGTGCTTCAGTGTCCTCTAATATGGGAGTCTGAGAAACAGACCTTGAATGTACTCCAGTTTTTCCTAATACTGGGAGTCTGAAATAGAGGCACTAAATGCGCTCCAGTGTTCTCTAATACTGGGAGTCCTATAAACTAGCGCTGAATGCACTCCAATGCCCTGTTACATCGGGAGTCTGAGATGCAGGTCCTAATTATGCTCCAGTGTCCTTTAACAGGCTCAAGTGTCCTCTAATACGGAAATTCTAAGGAACAGATCTTAAATGCGCTTCAGTGTCCCCTACTGCTGGTTTTACAGGCCCTTGGTGGCCAATATAAGTAAACATATTTACTTTAATCTTGTTCCTAAGTATAGTACTTACTCTGCTGTAACTTTTGCAGTAATGGTAGTGCAGTCAATGGATGTCTTTTAGTTCAATCTGAATTTATTAAACTTTTTAAACAAATGAACACAAAAGAGATTAACAAGAAATACATCAGTATCAAAGATTAAAATAGGGTGAAAAGGATATAAAATGAAAGAGAAGAATATCAAAAATACAGCACAACAGCTAATGTATCCAAGGTACAACAATAACATAGCTGTGGAGATAGGTACTAGCCATGACTGACTGACTTCCGGACGAAATAATAAAATAACAAAATAATAAGGCTGTGGGCGACATCATCCTCCCTTTTATATGAAGATATAGGTGCTAACATAAAAACACCCACTCCGCCGATAAAGGAACTCAACCAAAGTCAAGGTTAGTATGAGTGAGAGTTGTAAGTACCAGGGTGCATAAAAGGGAAAACAAGCATAGACAGGAAAGAGAGGGGAGTGAAAAAAATGAGGGAATGGGGCAGTCGAGTAAAGTGAGCAAAATGGAGAGAAGAAGAAGGAAGGATCAATAGAGGGGGAGGAAAAAGAATAAAGCAAGAAAGTAAAAGGTAAAAGAGAGAGAAGTACTAGTAGCACAAGAAACACCCCCAT
>NW_017306389.1:2182074-2253414 GCF_000935625.1 Nanorana parkeri
GAGATCCCAAGAGAAGCTGGAGTATTTAAGCAAAGATCAGGTCTAGGAAAGTATCGAAGGCCTGATAATCCAGCCAGGCAGATAAGATATCATTACCTAGTGTCATGTTAATAACAAGTGTTCCACCAGGTCCGTGAGGTCATCCATCTCCACGACACACTCGGCCAAGGTAGGTATCACTGGAGTACACCAATGTCGAGGAATAACAGCTCTTGTAGCCATAAGGAAATGTTTCAATACACCTCTTTTCACTGATTTCAGCGAACCAGGTATCACAGATCGCAATACAAACTTGGGGTCATTAGGAATCTCTGAACTTGTTACTCTGCAGTAGACATCCAGAACCCTCTGCCAAAATGTCTTATTTGGAGGGCAGCTCCACCAGATGTGGAACATATCTCCAGGAGAACAAAACAAACGACAAACGCACTCAACAATTTGTCACCAGCTATACAGTAAGGTGCACACGAAATGGGCTTTGAACAGTAAACAGTAGAAAGGTATCATGGCACACTCACACCCAGCATGTAAAAAAACTTGTCTCACCACTAAGATTAATAACAAGACAAGTTTTTTTACATGCTGGCTTGTGAGTGTGCCATGATACCTTTCTACTGTTTATATCTCCAGGAGAGCCCTGACATCGCCAACAAGAGTCTGACACAGTAGGGTAGAAATGATGAAGAACCGCAGGGCACCTATTCCACTGAGTCAGGATCTTCAGATTTTTTTTCTGAGATTTTCTAGCTATGGAGAAAGCATGGGAAAGTGTGAGAGATTTCTCCCAATCCTCATCACTAATGGATACTCCCAGTTCTTGCTCCCAAGTAGAAGTATCCCCTGGCAAAACTGAGGAAGACATGGAAGAAAGGATAGAATAAAGCAGAGAGAAGATTGTAAAAGAAGGGAGTTGAAGGCTGTAGGATCTGCCTCAAGGTGTTAGGAAACGATGAGAAGAAAGATTTAAGTTGCTTGTCGGTGAGCCAGTCCCCTCGGGAGAAAAATTTACCTTCTAGAGGAAGGATATTTTGATCACATGGATGTGGCAGAGGAAGAATCGCTTAAGGCCAAGATCAGTCACCTGTGGGAATCCCTAGTCCATCTCCCAAAAGACAATCTTTGGAACGTCGGGGTAAACGCTGGATTATTAAACAGTGGTGTCATGGGGCTGACGTAGGAAGAAATCCCATACTTGGACACAAATTGATCCCACAGCAGTAAGGTATATATCGTAAGGGGAGGCAGAGACGGGAGCATCTTTCAAAGGTGTATTATGCAACAAGGGAGAACAGGGGTGAGTAGGATACCCAAAGAGCTGACAGTGCCTGGATGGAGGTCAAGATGTTACTATATAAAGCAGACAGAAGTGGCAGTAGGATATTCAGGAGGACCCCCTCCAACAGTACAAGATTAACCCGAAGAATCTTTATGGCTATTTATAATATGGAAGATCAGGTACTGTGACCATTCTTCCTTCATCATCGATGTTGCTAATGCTTCATTCTTGATCCTGTTGATAAATCACCACTTTATCTTTGAAGATATGGCAACCATTGCTACTATTCAATCTGCAGCTTCAAAACTTATTCCAATAAACAGGTCTTGTCATTTCAGAAAGGCTTTATGACTCCAAAATATTCCCATATTTCTTCCTCACACTGAGGGGACTTTATCAAAACTGGAGCAGTTGACCATGGCAAACAATCAACTTCTATCTTTAATTTTCAAAGCTTAACTGAAGAAACTGAAAGGAGAAGCTGATTGGTTAATGTGAGCAACTGCTCCAGATTCTGTCTGCTCCAATTTTGATCAATTCCCCCCACTGTGTCTTACGGGAATTCTCAACATTGTGCATAACATCCTTGGGAACATATGGATATTCTAGACCATATTCAAGAGCAACTTATTTACGTTTATGTTTATTACCAATCTAGACTGTCTCAGCAAGTCCATTACATTTCCCAAGTCCGGGAGAATGAAAGAATCAGGTGTTCTGTGTTGGTGGTATGAGCCAGATTGTGGGCCAAAGCCTAACCAGCAGCGAGGGGAGGAGAAGTCTCTACTGGTTGCTCACAATAAACTTTATCTAAATGAGGTTTCTCAGGAGGCCTTTTCAGATTCTTTCCTCCCATTCCCACAAATCATAGGAAACAGCACAAGGCTATCAATATCAGTGTTCAGTAACTTCTTATCCGTAATCCTGCCCCATGAGCAGTTG
The DNA here is from genome assembly GCF_000935625.1 of Nanorana parkeri. Taxonomy (NCBI): domain Eukaryota; kingdom Metazoa; phylum Chordata; class Amphibia; order Anura; family Dicroglossidae; genus Nanorana; species Nanorana parkeri. The sequence goes on from NW_017306389.1 coordinate 2,184,293, forward strand.
GGTTGAGCTTCTTCCCCTGCCTCCCCTTCTCACACTCGTTAGTCACAGCAATGTAACACAAGTTCTGTAGCTACTCCCTTCTTCTCTTCAGTTTTGGCACAAACTTCCCACCAGTGGGTCACAAGGTAAAAGTTTCCTGGCATCATTACCTCCACTATGACTGAACTATGTACAAACTCCACAATCCATTCAGCAATATAAGAAGAGACGCAGCATACATCTTCTCCATTATCATTTCTTCAGACAAATAGACAGCAGAGAGTATTCCCACATTGCCATTACTCTTATCTCAGCGGTCATATGCTAAATCTCAGCAGTGCCCACACCTACGAATAATAGCTCCATGGCTAAACATTCTAATGACATACTACAAAGAGACTATGGAGCTTAACAAAAGAGAAAATACCTGTCCCGGCCTACAATAGGATCTTAAACAGGATCTTCCTAATAACTACATTCATTGCATTGCACTACAAGCAATCCAGTCCTCTGATCAGCTGTTCCAAACATATTATTGTGCAATGCTGACAATAAAAGTACATGCAGACAATCCTGCATGTACAATAATTCTTCATGTACAACAATTATTCATGTACAACAATTCTTCATGTACAACAATCCTGCATGCACAACAATCCTTCGTGTACAACAATCCTTCATGTACAACAATCCTTCATGTACAACAATTCTGCATGTACAACAATCCTGCATGCACAACAATCCTTCGTGTACAACAATCCTTCATGTACAACAATTCTTCATGTACAACAATCCTTCATGTACAACAATCCTGCATGTACAACAATCCTTCATGTACAGCAATCCTTCATGTACAACAATTCTTCATGTACAACAATCCTGCATGTACAACAGTCCTGCATCTACAACAACCCTTCATGTACAACAATCCTTCATGTACAAAAATCCTGCATGTACAACAATCCTTCATGTAAGACAATCTTGCATGTTAAACCCCCAACTATTATCTGTAGGCATCTTTATACTCCAGCTGGTAAGTAAGGCCTTGTTCACACCGAAAGCGTGTGCGTTCCAGAGCGGTAGCTGCTGGAACGCACCGCGATCGCTGAGAAACTTCCTACCGCGTTTTGGGGAATGAGGGGGCGTGGCGGTGCATTTAATTCAATGGCACCGCTTCCATGCCCCCGCCCGCAGCGCGATTGGACGCATGGCAAAACTTTGCCAGCGTTCCGTTACACTGCAGACACAAAAAATAGAGCAAGCCCTAAGTGGACATTATATAGCAGTTGTGGACTTGTTGTCAGATTCAGGACATCTGCCGATCCCCCTCCGATCTCGTTCACCACAGAGCAAATCTGCCCATCTCCCTCTGATCTCTCTTACCCACCGAGCCAATCTGCCCATCCCCCTCCGATCTCGTTCACCACAGAGCAAATCTGCCCATCTCCCTCTGATCTCTCTTACCCACCGAGCCAATCTGCCCATCCCCCTCCGATCTCGTTCACCACAGAGCAAATCTGCCCATCCCCCTCTGATCTCTCTTACCCACCGAGCAAATCTGCCCATCCCCCTCCGATCTCGTTCACCACAGAGCAAATCTGCCCATCGCCCTCCGATCTCGTTCACCACAGAGCAAATCTGCCCATCGCCCTCCGATCTCGTTCACCACAGAGCAAATCTGCCCATCCCCCTCTGATCTCTCTTACCCACCGAGCAAATCTGCCCATCCCCCTCCAATCTCGTTCACCACAGAGCAAATCTGCCCATCCCCCTCTGATCTCTTTCACCCACAGAGCAAATCTGCCCATCCCCCTCTGATCTCTTTCACCCACCGAGCAAACCTGACTATTCCCCTCTGGATCCATTTACCCACCGAGCAAACCTGACTATTCCTCTCTGACATATTTCACCCACAGATCAAATCTGCCCATCCCCCTCTGATCTCTTTCACCCACTGAGCAAGCCTGACTATTCCCCTCTGATCTCTTTCACCCACCGAGCAAACCTGACTATTCCCCTCTGATCTCTTTCACCCACAGAGAAAACCTGACTATTCCCCTCTGATCTCTTTCACCCGCAGAGAATACCTGACTATTCCCCTCTGATCTCTTTCACCCACTGAGAAAGCCTGACTATTCCCCTCTGATCTCTTTCACCCACACAGCAAACCTGACTATTCCCCTCTGATCTCTTTCACCCACACAGCAAACCTGACTATTCCCCTCTGATCTCTTTCACCCACAGAGAAAACCTGACTATTCCCCTCTGATCTCTTTCACCCACAGAGAAAACCTGACTATTCCCCTCTGATCTCTTTCACCCACAGAGAAAACCTGACTATTCCCCTCTGATCTCTTTCACCCACAGAGAAAACCTGACTATTCCCCTCTGATCTCTTTCACCCACAGAGAAAACCTGACTATTCCCCTCTGATCTCTTTCACCCACCGAGCAAGCCTGACTATTCCCCTCTGATCTCTTTCACCCACAGAGAAAACCTGACTATTCCCCTCTGATCTCTTTCACCCACAGAGAAAACCTGACTATTCCCCTCTGATCTCTTTCACCCACCGAGCAAGCCTGACTATTCCCCTCTGATCTCTTTCACCCACAGAGAAAACCTGACTATTCCCCTCTGATCTCTTTCACCCACAGAGAAAACCTGACTATTCCCCTCTGATCTCTTTCACCCACAGAGCAAACCTGACTATTCCCCTCTGATCTCTTTCACCCACAGAGCAAACCTGACTATTCCCCTCTGACCTCATTCACCCACAGAGCAAACCTGACTATTCCCCTCTGACCTCATTCACCCACAGAGCAAACCTGACTATTCCCCTCTGACCTCATTCACCCACAGAGCAAACCTGACTATTCCCCTCTGACCTCATTCACACACACAGCAAATCCTTGGAACGTCAGGGTAAACGCTGGGTTATTAAACAGTGGTGTCATGGGGCTGACGTAGGAAGAAATCCCATACTTGGACACAAATTGATCCCACAGCAGTAAGGTATATATCGTAAGGGGAGGCAGAGACGGGAGCATCTTTCAAAGGTGTATTATGCAACAAGGGAGAACAGGGGTGAGTAGGATACCCAAAGAGCTGACAGTGCCTGGATGGAGGTCAAGATGTTACTATATAAAGCAGACAGAAGTGGCAGTAGGATATTCAGGAGGACCCCCTCCAACAGTACAAGATTAACCCGAAGAATCTTTATGGCTATTTATAATATGGAAGATCAGGTACTGTGACCATTCTTCCTTCATCATCGATGTTGCTAATGCTTCATTCTTGATCCTGTTGATAAATCACCACTTTATCTTTGAAGATATGGCAACCATTGCTACTATTCAATCTGCAGCTTCAAAACTTATTCCAATAAACAGGTCTTGTCATTTCAGAAAGGCTTTAGGACTCCAAAATATTCCCATATTTCCTCCTCACACTTAGGGGACTTTATCAAAACTGGAGGAGACAAAATCTGGAGCAGTTGACCATGGCAAACAATCAACTTCTATCTTTCATTTTCAAAGCTTAACTGAAGAAACTGAAAGGAGAAGCTGATTGGTTAATATGAGCAACTGCTCCAGATTCTGTCTGCTCCAATTTTTATCAATTCCCCCCACTGTGTCTTACGGGAATACTCAACATTGTGCATAACATCCCTGGGAACATATGGATATTCTAGACCATATTCAAGAGCAACTTATTTACGTTTATGTTTATTACCAATCTAGACTGTCTCAGCAAGTCCATTACATTTCCCAAGTCCGGGAGAATGAAAGAATCAGGTGTTCTGTGTTGGTGGTATGAGCCAGATTGTGGGCCAAAGCCTAACCAGCAGCGAGGGGAGGAGAAGTCTCTACTGGTTGCTCACAATAAACTTTATCTAAATGAGGTTTCTCAGGAGGCCTTTTCAGATTCTTTCCTCCCATTCCCACAAATCATAGGAAACAGCACAAGGCTATCAATATCAGTGTTCAGTAACTTCTTATCCGTAATCCTGCCCCATGAGCAGTTGGGTTGAGCTTCTTCCCCTGCCTCCCCTTCTCACACTCGTTAGTCACAGCAATGTAACAAAAGATCTCTGTTACCCACAGAGCAAACCTGACTATTCCCCTCTGACCTCATTCACACACACAGCAAATCCACCTATTCCCCTCTGATCTCTTTAACCCACATAGCAAATCTGCCCATCTCCCTCAATCACCCACAGAGCAAATTTGCTATTTCCCTTCTGACCTCATTCACCCACAGAGCAAATCTACTTATTCCCCTCCAACTGCCTTCACCCTAATTGCTGTTGCTCATTAGATTTTTTTCTATTCCTCAACAGCAAACTCTAGATTCAGAGAGAGGCCCTCACCTTAGGCACAGCTGAGAGGGGGGCGTAGTCAGGGGCCAGCCTGACTGTGCCCCCTCGCCCCTATTGCCATGGTGAGCACAGGGCGCCATGGCAACAGGTGCGCCAGGTGGCCAACACAGCCATGGCTCAGCAGGGAGAAGAAGGACGGCAAAGGCCTCAGCATCTCCTTGGATCCCTGCTGCTTTACCCCGCCTGTATGGGCCCGCTGGCTTCACCGTTTAGGATGGCAGAGTGGAGGATCAGTAAATATCAGTGATATTTACAGATTCTCTGTGCAGGGCAAACACTGGAGCAAACAGCTGATCACTACAGTGTTTGTAAATAACTGGGGGACACTATGTTTCCCCAGTTATGAATAAACAGAAAGTGCTTTACATCACTTCCTGTTCATTCATGAGTTTCTCAATGGGTGGAAGCACTCACTACAGAGGCTCCTACCCTTTCATAACTGGATGATAGTAAATGTTTTACTATCACCAGTTTCTGAAAGAATAGGAAGCCTCTGTACTGAGTGCTTTTCATTCATTTAGAACAGAGGTTGCCGAAAAAGAGATTGAGGACATCACACGTCGTTTGGGGGGGCACAATTTCTTGCCTTGGGCGCAAAAGGAGCTAAGGAGCTAGCTATTAGACATGTGCACTGCCAAAAAATTCGTTTAGTTTCGTTTCGTTTTAAATTCGGATTTGTGTTATTTCGTTTTTCAGGATTCGGGTGTGAAAGTCAATTCGGATTCGGACGAAAGTGACATTTGAGGGGGAAAAATTATTTTTCTCCTTCTCTAATGTCACTTTGCTCCAACGAACGAAACGAATAAGAAACGAATAAGAACAGAAAACGAAACGAACGTTCGTACTAACGCTACCGAATTTCGGAAATGGAAATTCGGATTCGTTTGCATTCGTTATGTCTGTAATTCGGAATTCGGATACATCCGAATGTCCGAATTTCCGAAAATTCGTCCGAATTTCGATTCGGAACGAAACGAATCGCACATGTCTACTAGCTATGGCTCTACATAGATCATATAATTTCCCCATCCCGAAACAAGTAACTTCTTTACCATGTTGCATGCTCTATATATTGAGTGGCAGCCACATGACTCATTGTTTGACTATTGATTACATTTTAATCAGGCTTATCTAATAAAGTGGTCACTGATTACATTTACATGCAAGTGCTGCATCTATTTCCATGAACACAACATTTAATCGCAACAATGAGTGTTTGTATTAGATTCATCAAGACTCTTTGTGTTGTAAAATAGGTACTCATTCTACCTTGGCACTGCCAGGTACATGCCAGCGCTATCACTAAATATTTCAAAATATGCTGGAAGAATAGATGCTATTGTCTTGTCACATTTATAAATGTATTCCAATTACCAAGGAAGTACAAGGGAGTGGTAGAAATATGTGAAGTAACTCTTATCTGTAAGTGGAGGAATAGAAATAAAGCTGAATTCTAGAAAAAAAATGTATAGTTTAACCCAATCACTATAATACTCTATCATATAAGCAATAACATTGTAATGCATTGCAAAACTCATTTTCAGTATTCTTAAATCTGCAGGTTTCTGTCAAATAATAGCTAGCGATCCATCCAAGAAACAACCTTGTTTAGGCACTTCCTGTTTTAGGTTGTCAATGTTCCTGCTTGCTACACGTGCTTCTAGTGGAGACTGCAGAGGATCAATTCAACACTCATTATGCAGGGACCATCAGGAAACCCACTCAGATACATCTGGCAGCCATCCAAGGAGTACATGCATCTTAAAAAGAAACTGGTTGCAAAGAGGCTGCAGGAGATCAAGAACACTGATTTGCTAGCAGTGTAAGTACCTGAATCCATCTGCCTTTTTGCAGTCTCTGTACAGCAGGGCTTGCGTGTGAGAGGAAGCAGCAGTACAAGAAGCCATTCAGTTCATGTGCTGACAAAAAGCACACTGATGAGGGGTGAGAGCATAATGACAGAAAGATGAGTTCATCACTGTGCTGTTTCTATTTTCACTGTCTAGTCACATACTGTGGTGGGTCCAGGACAATTTGGGTTTAGAAGTGGGTTGAATGATGTTGGCAATGAGACTTAGGACATGTAGCAGCAGAAAAAAAGTACTGTGTGGGAAATCTCTGGATTGAAAGTGCAGTTGGTTTTGTTATTTTATCTTTTAGCTAATCATTTTGATCTTATTTTCGTCTGAAATTCTCACCTAAAATGAGTACAGAAGGCAGGTAAATATTTTCCTGCTGAAAAAGCTGCTGGGAACCACCAGAAATAAAAGAGCAATGTGCCCATTGGAGTCAGCTATTTCATTGGCTCAAGCAGTCTTACTGGGAATAAGATCAGTTGGCCGGGCACTTACAGGGACCTGCAGAATGGAGCCATGAGGATTTTCTTAGTAGCCACAAGTTTAGTTCTGATGCAGATCAGTAGTTGAAAGTACAGAATATTGTGGCAATCTATGGGTGTGCTAAATATGTTGGGGATCAGCATTGTTTGGTGGGAGGTATTTTGTGGTTGGAAAATTTGTTGTTTTTATCTTAATTTTCCAGGTTGGTGGATAATTGCAACATGTTTCATCTCTGACTAGGTGAATGAGACACTTGCAGGTCAACTCTGGCTTCACTCATTCCACTCAAAGCACCAACAGAAGTATCATCAGAGAGGCAGAATGGGATCCAATTATTATGACTGTTATCGTCGTTGCCTTCATGTTGTATTGGGTACCTGTTTTTTACCCACATATTATTGTATGTGTCTGTTTGTTGTCTATGCATTGTAACTATTTCCTGTTTGTTGTCTATGTATTGTAACTATTTCCTGTTTGTTGTTCATGTATGGACATATGATAAGGATTTCCTGTTTTTTGCCTATGTATTAAAACAATTTCCTGTTTGTTGTCTGTGTATTGTAACGATTTCCTGTATGTTGCCTACATATAGTAACAATTTCCTGTTTGTTGTCTATGTATTGTAACGATTTCCTGTATGTTGCCTACATATAGTAACAATTTTCTCTTTGTTGTCTATGTATTGTAACGATTTCCTCTTTGTTGTCCATGTATTGATGTGTTGTAATGATTTCCTATTTGTTGTCCATGTATTGACATTTTGTAATGATTTCATATTTAGTGTCCGTGTATTGATTTACAGTATGGTAATGATTTCCTGTTTGTTGTCCATGTATTGTAAGGATTTCCTGTTTGTTGTCTACCTATTGTAACAATTTCCTGTTTGTTGTCCATGTATTGATGTATTGTAACAATTTCCTGTTTGTTGTCCATGTATTGATGTATTGTAACAATTTCCTGTTTGCTGTCCATGTATTGTAACAATTTCCTGTTTGTTGTCTATGTATTGTAATGACTGACTGTTGTCCACAACTAAACACTTGATGCACAGGGATTGCCAAGATTTTCTGTTTGTAACCCATGTATTGTCAAGATTGCCAGTTTTATGCCTACATATCGTCAAATGAATGCTTTGTTTGGAAGACCATAGCACTATAATTTCATCCTCTGCAGGCTTATCACTGTCAAACCATGCCCCTAATAGATAGAATATTTTGGTGCCCCCTGTTAGCACCAACACACTAAACTCCCACTATCAACCCCTCCAGTTTGCCACACTGCACTACATGTATTGTTGTTATCTCCTCATTTTACCATATAGCATGCCTCTGTTAGCCCGTAACCCCAACACGGCTTCAGGTTCATAGAGTTCTAGGTATGCTTCTGAGCCTCTTACAATCCCCTGCACAGAAGCATTAACAGTGTGAGAGGGATGGCCAGCAATTGGAGCCAATTAGGCTCTTCTGCATGTGCCTGATAAGGTACACATTGACAGCAGGAGAGACCAGAGTTTGTGTGTTTAACTGTAGTGGAGAAACGTGAGGTCATCTGTCTGACTTTGTTGTTTGCCAGTACTGTTTAAATCTTATTAGTGGCTGCATAATATATGAATCTTTGCCAGGAAAACAACTCAAAGATATAGCACTCTTGAAGAACAAAATTCAGAGCTTCAGAGCTAAAGACAAGTATATAGAATATTTGTTTTAGTGTCATTTCTGTGTTGTACAATGTATTTACTGTACCAGTCTAACAGGATGTTATAGACATCACAGAAATATGAGTATTGTTCAGTAATATGAGAGTTTCACTATGAAAAGGATCAGCAATTCAAATGTTTGTCTGCTTCCTTGAAGAGTGTAGTGTTCCAGTCATTTATTAAAATGTGAAATATTGAATGTAGAAAAAAAAACTAGTTAAGTAATCAGGCTTATTCACAGGACCCATACAACTATTCAAAATTTATATAGTACTAGACTGATTCTTCTTCTCCTACTCGGATTTTGAAATGCCAAATCAATCACAATTCCCCCTGCACTGATCTGATTGGTTATTATGGGTTATTGTACTTTGCCCTCAGCACATATAGGATTGTTGTGAGATTTTTATTGATTGATTATATCGGGAAATTATTGTGTGTGTATAGGCAGTCTGCAAGCTCTGTAAGTTCCAGGAAGTAAAGGGAGTTCGAGTAACCTGCCCTTAGTTAAAATGGCCACTGTCAGAATACTGGGGAAGAAAAGAGAAATAAGGTATGCAAAAAATAAAAAGCCGGCAATTATCTAGAAGTATACTGTATACTGTATTTGTAGATTGTCATTAATCAACATATCTAGAGGTGCCTTTGTTGTTATTTTGAAGATATAAGTAAAGTTCCTCTTTAACATGAAGTTTTTTAGAAGGACAGGCAGCAGGAGAGCTGTCAGCAGTCAGCACAATTCTAGGGAACAGTGCTGGAGTAAAAGAATTGTAGCACTAATAATAATAATAATAATAATAATAATAACAACCATTATGATATTTGCTATTATGATAAAAGAATAATGCTCTTGCACAGACTTCAACCCTCTTTAAACTTTAGCTTCATTAAACATTTTTGTTTAGAACTACAAACCTCAGCCCTCATATAGAAGGGGATTTTAGACTGCATTAGGCATATGGGATTCATTTCAGTCTGTAGCAGAAGTTTACAGTAGAATAAATCTACACTGTTAGGATAAATAAGCAAATGCATATGACTGCACAGGGTGGATCTGTGATTTCAGCTTTCTATACCGGAAACCTCACAGTTTAGCCCCTCTAATGGGTCCCCTCACACACCAGGCCCCACTGCAGCCGCATGGACTGCTATGGGTATTTTTTCACCACTGCACTTACCAGTAAGAGCTGGGAATTTCTTGGCTTAATTTTAAACCCAGTAGAATGTAGTTAATTACTGGTCCTAGATGGTACAATGATGAATTAAGTGTCTGTTAGAATTACTGTAATTTATATTTGATGATAAGCTCTAACCATCTTATGAGGGTTTTAGATCCTAGTGTTGGGCTGTAATATATATCTCTTATGTTTATGAGGTTGAGAACTCCATTACTGAAGCATAGGAGGAATGTTTGCAACAACAAAGAGCAGAAGACATCAAGTATGACCCAGTTTGGCCTGCTTTGCTTTGCAGTAACACATTTCCTGCCCCTGGGTGACAACGCTCACTCACTGTACTGTATTTATGGAGGAGCAGTATTGAGACTCAAGGACAGGAAGCATATTAGGGACTGTGAGGGACTGATAAAGTCATACAGAAAACGATTACTTCAAGTTATTGCTGCTAAAGGTTCTACAAGCTATTGAATCATAGGGTGTAATTAGTTAGTCGCACATGGCTTCTCCATTTTGTCTTTATCTTCGTAAAATAAATAACGACACAGTGTAATATATCATGAGTTGTTGTTCATCTGAGGTTGTATTTACCTAATTTTAAGACCTCCTAAGGACCAGATGATTTTCTAATACTTAAAACTATAGAATTCAAAGAGGGTGTACTTTCTTTTTTACACAACTGTATATGGGAACCTTTGGCTTTTTCCACAGATCCAGCTTACTTGCTATCAGAGAAGGATATCTTCTAAAGAGCATTCAAAAATAATGCTGTCCCAGGGTCATAACTACAAGACATGGGCCCCATAGCAAATCTTTTGGGGCCATATTAGGACTTCAGAATACCTCCCACTGTCCACCTCTCCACCTCTCTATAACCTCCAAGGAGTTCTCAACCACAAAGATAGCTGAGAACAATGATAACTGAGACGTAGACATGAGCTCAGGTTAGTAAAGTAAATTACATTTACCTAATAAGGCTATGTGGCCATATAAGGTCAATGATGTCAGCATACGCATCCCGCCCCTCTGTTTACATGTAGTAGCGTGGCGGGGAATGCCCATACCACAGCTGATTGGGTGGTGCCTTGTTCGGGGGTGCTCAGGTTCGGACGGTGTTTGGTCCAAATCAGAGCTTACTGATAAGAGTGTCACACAGGCAGAGAACATGATTTGACCCACCCAAATAGTTAAATATTTGCATCTTTTACATGGTGTTTCTACTATAAAAGTGACAGGGTCACTTTATCAATCTGGGCACACAGCAGCTAGGACATTTAGGCCATTATAAAATTAAAGTGTGTGTATCTTTTATAAAAAGAATTAAAAATGTAAAGATTTTACTTATTGCACAGAGTTGTTCTTAAAAACGTTATTCCACCTTCCACTGTTTTTTTTTTACAGTTTTGGGGCATTTAAATAGTTTTCATCCAAAAGAAAAAAATATTTCACATTTAAACTGTAAACTGTGTAAGATTTCTAAAGTAAAAATTGACCAATATAGCAAGTATCCCTTTGTTTTGTTTTTGGTGTGTGCATTATAGCTTACCTGAAATTGTGTATTTACAACAACAAAGTGTTACAAATACCTTGCTAAGTAACCAAATATTTTGCCCTGAAAATGCATCCCTGCGGTGCGCGGTAGCCGAGCTGAGTTGTGGCAGTAGTCAGCAATGCGAGGATTTTTTTATGTGTTTACTGTTGACTCTGCAACGCCAGAACAGGTGGGGGAAAACTGGAAAATCAAGTTAAGGATTACGAGGACATGTAGATTTTATTCTACTTCTTTATGGTCTGTAACGTAGAACTCCATATATGGAATGGAATGGAAACTCCAGTAATGACTAAATGTATATATGATGCCAAAGCCTTCCCCAAGGCACACATTTCTATAAGAGAGGGGTGTGCCACCATTCCTCACACCATGGTGAAAACTTTAAAAGCTGCAGGGTGTTATTAAAATAATTAAGAGGAAGTAATAGGTTCACAGATAAGAAATGTGACTGCTCATTATTTGGCACGTAAAACCTAAATCCCCTTATCAATAGACATGCTTAGTTTATTAGTGTTCTAAATTTTTTGAATAAATATGTGCAAAACTCATTAGGTAATTCTTATAACAGAGTATCTGCATGTTCTACTTCCATCACAAACTCAAAAAAAAAAAAAAAGTATGCCTGTAATTGTACATGGTTGTACATGGTATGAATACATGTGGTTTGTGTTAGATGATTGTAGGACGTAGGATACCCTGTTTCCCCTAAAATAAGACCTACCCTGAAAATAAGACCTAGTACTATTTTTGGGAATTGCTAAAATATAAGACCTACCCTGAAAATAAGACCTGGTTGTGACCATTCCCAGGGCCGATGTTGGCATAAGGGGGAACTTGAAGAGCCGCAAGGCGGCACCGGAGGGAGAAGAGCCGCATAAGCCGATGCCTCCTCTATAGTGCCGGCTTCTGTCACAGACAGAGTGATACCATATGCACTCCGCCCGTGAGGAATTGATAGTGAAAGCGCGCTTCGCTCATTCTGGCCAGCGATTGGTTAGCAAATTGCTCTTGGAAAGGTACGGCACCCCTGATTACCATATTTTTGTACATGAATACATGTAGACTGTTGTACATGAATAAGTGTGGATTGTTGTACATTAACAAAAAAAATAAGACCTACCCCGAAAATAAGACCTAGTGTGTTTTTTTGAGCCAAAAAAAATATAAGACAGTGTCTTATTTTCGGGGAAACACGGTAGATGCGTCCAGCAACAATCATCTTTTGCAGACCCCATGTAATGGTGCCATGTATATTTACATGCAGACTGCCACTTACAGATGCAGCCGCTGATAGGGACACTGGGGAATGTAGTCCATCGTGGGAGTGGTTACTTTACAACACAGAACAAAAGTAGCCACCCTCCAGAAGAAAGGACAGCGTTGGCACCAATTCAGAGATGATTTGAAGATTTACAGTAGAGCGATACACAGATAAAGATACATTTTTGTTAATAGTTAGGGTACTTAAATGAATTTCTAAGATTTTACTCCTGATTTTAGTGTCACTTTAATAAAGATGTTATCACTAGTTCATTGGTGATACAAAGCTATCCTGGGCACTCTTCCACTCTATGCTTAGATATAGCCGTCAGTACCAACAGCTGACCCTACTTAAATATCTTGTCAGCTGAGGCCCAGCTTCTTCAACCTTTCTGTTCTGCTATCTTTGTGCACTCATGCTGCTTCCTTCCAAAAGTAAACTAAACATGATATTGTAGTCCATCACGGGAGTGAGTTTGGAGTGGTGACTACTTTACAACACACACAGGGACCATGGGGAACAAAAGTAGGCACCCTCCAGAAGGAAGGACAGTGTCAGCCCCAATTCAGAGATGTTATGAGGTTCTACAGCTGAGTGATGCACAAATAAGATACAGTTTCACTGTTTTCTTGCTGGAAGCATTTTAAAGATTTAACTGAGCTTAGTGTCTCTTTAAAATGCTAACTATCTTGACCAGCCGCAGGAATAGGCACTATAAATCTATCGAGCCAAATAATGTGTATGGTCAATGCAGGCACTGGTGTATTTTGGTTTTGTGCTGCCGTAGGCAAGACTTAACTCGGGCACCCCATCAATCTAAATTTGCCCCACCCCTTCCTGTTTAGGACATTTTGCGCAACCAGTCAGTTACTGGATACAGCACACATGGGGTCTCAGGACAGCTGTGCATGGTCTCTGGTGGGCTGTACAGGGTTTCAGGGGTGCTGTGCAGAGTTTATGGTGGGCTGTGTGCAGTCTATGGTGGGCTGTGCTGGGTCCCTTTCCCTGATACATGTGCGGTTCCTCTTACCTGCAGCTCAAAGTGCCATTAGTACCAACAGGATACATTGCAGTCTCCCAGCCTGCTTCTGGGACATCCCGCCATCAGATCACATGCTATGGCCAGCCCTGAGCCACCTGCTGCTTCTTCTCCACCTCCTGTACAAAGCCAGCTGGACCGCATCTCACTGGGCCCTCCCCTCCACTGGGAAGCTCTCTAATTAGGCAGCTGCTCTTAGGGCCTTGTGGGCGTCTGGTTTGCCTCATTAGGCAGCCGACGCTGCCTGATTCTGTGCCGCCCAGCCTCGGCCCACCGGGCAAGTGCCAAGTATGCCCAAAGTTAAGTCCGGCTCTTTGCAGAAACTGCCGCCCCCCTGGAAAGTGCCGCCCTAGGAAAATGCCTAGTTTGCCTTGGGGTAGATACACCCCTGAATGCAGGCAGGAAATGCATCAAAGCATATGGAAAGGCATGGCGGCCTGAAAATGGAGTCACTGGAGCTTTGTGATTACAGTGAGAACATGTAGTATCCCAATGCAACCAAACAACACTCATCGTTCATTGTTTTGACTCTCTTAAGTGATGAATGCAATCTGATTGGTTGCTGTGTGTAACAGACAGTACATCATGGTACTACCCACTTCTTTTTTTAAATGGACTTAAAAGAAAAGACACCAGACAGGTAACCTTTCTATCCTCTGTCCCCCTCCAGCTCTCTCTATAGCCCCCCCCCTCTCTCTTCTCCTTCTCTCTCTCTCTAGCCCCCTCCCTCTTTCCCTCTCACTTCTCTCTCTCTCTTTCATCCTCTCTCCCCCTTCCTCCCCCCCTTCTCTCCCCCCACTCTCCATATCTCTCTCTCTCTCTCTCCCTCCCCCTCCCTCTCTATTTCTCTTCTGCTCCCTCTCTATATCTTTCTCTCTCCCCCCTTCTTTCTCCTCTTCTCTCTCTCTCCCCTCTTTCTCTCTCTCTCTTCCCCCTCCCTCTCTATTTCTCTTCCCCACCCTCTCTCTATCTCTCTCTCTTAATTTTGAAAATCTGGTCATCTTAGTCTATGCAGCCTTAATTGTATTATACTAGGCTATCATAATGCAAATCCACAGCAGTAAACCCCTCCTGGATTTCTCTAGTTGTCAGTCCCGCTGTAAGTAAACTATAAAAGAAATCAGTGCCTGTATATGTTCACAGTCACATCATCTGAGCTTGGTATTCTCAGAGGTAACTAAAGAAAGGTTTTGTTGGCAAAGCTACAAAGCCATTCAAATTGATAAATTATTGTGATAATGTTATGTTATTGATCCCTAAAATCAACAACATTAACCTTGTACATTTCCTTTCATTGACTTACTGCTTAGGGCATGCATTGCAACCTGTCTTGCCTTACCTTGTGGCTCCTGAGTTCCCAGGAACATTTTTAAAAAAAAACAATCCCTGCCCTGACATTATCACTATATCTAGGGGTGCCTTTAGATCAGAGAACACAGCACCAGTTCATTATTTGCGGAGGGAAATTCTATTGGAATGGTTAATTATTCCTGGTTAATAGCCATTGTTCCTCAATGATAGGAGTGGCTGTTTATATGCTTGTTCTTATGATACAAAATAAACGAGAGTTTAATTATACTTATAGTATAGGTCTGTGCATGTCTGCAATACATGCACATTTCCCCATGTTTCCTGCCACTGCATGCAGAAACATATTTGTTGATGTGCCAGAAATCCAGTGTGCTCCTAACTTCCTATTTGAGTAAACAACACGTTTGCTTTGTGGCTCCAAAATTAAAAGCAGCATTGGCAGCCCTGTCTGCTGAGGTATGGAACGCCACCTATCCCCACACCTCTTTGTCACTCTCCACATGCATAGATTGATTTTATTAACTTGTGAAAAGATGCTGCTGTGTATAGGGAGAGGGCTCTTTGGAGATGTAGTTCTGGGGGCATGTCTGCAACAATAGGATCTGAGCTTCTTGCAGCAGCTCTTATAATAATTTTAGAAGCCTGGAGATGAAATCACAGGGAGTAATAAAAATTCAGGAACAAGATAAAAGAAATAGGAAATAGAAATGGGAGGTACATTTGGTCCATGCCTGTACATATCTTTTAAGCTAGCCACTTGAATGACATCTAATTGCATAACAGCTGTACAATTGTCATTATAATTTCAAACAATTTGGGCCCATTCACACCACATCCAGATCATTTCCAGACCAGACCACATTGTTTCCGGACCCAAAATGTATCCTAATGTATCCCTATGCTATTTCTGGGGTCTGTTTCCCACCAGCGCAGTCTGTTCCAGACCAGACCAGACCAGAAAAATATTGCAGCTCTCATTTTGTCTGGTCTAGAATGCTCTGGCACTGCGGGCAGGTTCACACCATTTTCCGGACTAGATCTGGTAGGTTGGTAATACACTATTAATTTTCTATTCTGCTTGATTCCCCCATCAACACTTAACAGATCGAATGGGGGAATCCCGGTGCTGGGCTATTGTATTCTGACTGTAGCAAGTGTGCTAATTTCCAAGAATTTTCAGACTGGCTATTTTGACAAAACTTGTTGAACGGAGTAGCACTATTCACTTTATATCCAATCAGGTTGGCCTTCCCACTACATAGCTGTTTGTAAACCTAATGGGAATCATAGCTATACACACAAACTTTTATTCTTGCCTGAAACACCTATTGGATTACAATATAGGTAAAATTCAAAACAGTTTATATGATCTTTAGGGCACAGTGATAAAATATACTTGAATGCTTAACTTTACAAGCATAGTTTTAAAAAACCTGACAAGTTGGCTTTATAATACTATATTTGTAAGTTATATATTAAAGAGTGTCCACATATCTACATTGTAACCTTGACAGAAAATCACTAGCACTCTTAGATTATTCACAATTAAAAACAAATCATATATGTTATGTAGAATTTGATTCATAAAGACTTAGAGATTTCTGAGTCTAAACTTCAAAGGGAGTCAACATTTTTCATGCATGAGGTCAGAAAGGAGATTTTGTTTCCTGCTTGCTGGTGGGTGGGCCTAGCTTAATATCAGAAACCTCCCACTGATCATGATGTTTTCTAACTCTCCAACGTCTCCAAGTGGTTTCATGTAGCTTTTAGAACTGTTCATGTAGAATGCTGAAATTTAAAGCTTTTGGTTAAAAAAAAAATCAGTATTTTTGTTTAATCCATTGTACATCTTCTGAAGGCTTAATATGTCTAAAGGGCATATAGGCGTACTACAAAGTGGCTGTGAAAGTATACAGGTATATCTGTTACCAAAAACAAAAGATAGTAAAGGCTGAAAACTCCTTTTTTTAAGACAGAAATTTAGAGTAAACCTGTCATGAAAAATAGCAAGTGTGCAATTTCTGACCTCCATGTGGAAATGCTGGTTGAATGGCTATTCTAAGGGCACCCATTGCAAAAGTCAAAAGTGCTTATAAGCATACTTGAGCCTTAATGCAAGAGGATCTGCATGGCAGCCAGTGAACTAGCATTTTCCAAATGAGAGGCCAGTTTCTGTGCAATATATCAGTCTCTGTACAATCTTTATTTGATTTATTCAATCACATCCAATCAGGGAGGCCCTCCCACATTTTTTGTACACTTTAAGGGGAATTACATTTTAGAATGTACATGTATGACTAGATTTCCAATTGTCTAATTGTTGCAATTAATGATCAGTAATAATGAAATAATATGCAAGGTACGGATGCCTCAAAGGGAATCTGCAGTGTCTCTAAAATTATTAAAGTGATATTTAAATCAAAATGTTTTAAGCTATTTCAAATGCTGATGAAATAACTTACAATTATTGCTACTGCTTGAAGTTTAAAAGTTTTAGTTTTCTGCAGTCAGCTGGGCCCCTGATCACTGGTCCTTAAATTCTGTTTTAGGGTGGCCCCTTTTCCCTATGGAGCCACCTTGCACACACATACACAGCAAGGTAAAAAAAACTCCCTTACCCCCTCCCCCCCACTCCTCCCTTCTCCAGGCTAATAGATGGACGGCTTCTGGAGACAGTGCCGTCCCCTGTGATCTTGTACTGGATGGGAAGTTCAGGGAAGCTGACCCAAGAGAGCTGGAGCTGTTCTGAAACATGATGACTGTAAGTGTTTTGGCAAAAATGTTTTTTTTTAAATGCTTTGCTGGGGAATGTATGATTGTTTGATCTGGATTCCTTATTGAAAAAATGAGTCTAATAGCACTTTAAGATAAACCCAACAGGACAAAGCAAGTATCGCAAGGTACATGCCTGTGCCTTTAAATGTGTCCAAAACTTTTAGCCACTTGAACACAAATGAATGCTTCCTGAAATGCTTAACTCTAATTTTGAGCTCTGATCCACTCCCTGGCATCCAACAATGCCACGTTTTTGTAGAATCCTAAGGGTTGAAGGCAAGAGGTTCAGACTGGAGCAAAGTTAGGATTTCAGGAAGTGTGTAGTTGGGTGAGAGTCCTCATCTTGTGGTTCATACTTGCCAGGCTCCTGTTAGTCTCATAGGTTGGTGATACTACAGGTTTACTTGAAAGTGTACATACACAGATTTTTTTTTGGTACAAAACAAGTTATTTTATATTACCAACAAATTGTACTTCTTTTTTCAACTTTTTGAAAAAAAAGTCATGAACTATTAGTCATTTCTGGACTTTGGCATGAGGGCTCTTAAAATGTAAACTATTACTCATCAAAGTGATAATAATCAAGAGTGTGTTATTTAACAAACATACATAACCTTTTACATTGCCATATGTCTATCTGAACAAATAATTTAAACTGTCAGAGTAATTGATTTTTCACAATTTTTCTTATGAACACAGACATGTACACATGCAAGTGAATGCCTGTAGATCTATAGCTCTGACCCTTGGACTGTATATCAGTTGATTGAGGATTTTAGGGTGTGCCTGTGCACTGATCTTAGTGTACTGACCGCTTCCAAGAAGAGTAGTGGTGGTGCTGAATTCCTTCAATTTTCCTGACTATGGACTGATCTTAGAATGGGCTTCCTACTTTTTTCTTCTAATGTCCTCAGAATTCCCCTTTTGCTTAGACCCTGTTGTACGTCAACATAATTATGTTGTTGAGCAGGAAACTGGCCAGGTCGAATCTACTTCTAAATCGATTCATGGATTAGAATACTTGATTCCAATTACATTCTTTTAAGATGTAATTATCCTACTTTTTGCATCAATTTCCTGGATTATTTTTTATTTATATTGAATATTTAAGTGATTCTTTCAATAAATGTATGACAATAATGTTGTGTTGTTAGTTTTTTTTAAAAATAAAGCTATATGTGTTATTGAAAAAACTTAAATAAAGACCACATTACAGTCTGGGAGCCGAAATAGAAAATCCAGAAAATTTCAAGGGGTTCTAAAAAGTTTTCTCACAACTGTACTGCACAATAATGATAGTTCTACATTCAGCCATATGACATAACCTTAAAAATCTGCCAAATGAAAATGACAGCCCAGGTGAACAATGTGAAAAGGTTTACATATACAGTCTGAACAAACGTAGGTAGGGTGAACAAAGGAGTGTATGTAGACACAGCGGTAGAGGGGGAGGGTGATTTACCTGTGAAAAGTATTGCATTGGTTAGAAACTGGTATTGCTAGATTCTAAAGATAAATATGCTGTAACGTGAGATTTGTCAGCAACTGTTTAATATGAGTATTCTATGATCATCTCTGAAACCAAGACACTTTAGGATCTGTTATCTGCACATTAAACCAATGCTCAGCCTGCACTCCTAGGTTAGTTTTTGTGCCTGTAAATAGCAAGACCCAGAGCTTTGATCTTCATATTCGTTATTGTAAAAAGGCATCACAGTAGGCTGCTATCACGTCATCCTATTAAAATGTGCTCCCAAACTGCTCAAAACAACAGTATGAAATCATACTGCAAGACGTACTACAGCATTTACTCTACAATGTCAATGGCTCAACTGCCAACAACGATTGATGAATATATGTTTGCTTTAGCATGAAAAAGTGTTTAGGTATGAATGGATCCTTAATGGTGCACACAATAAGAAACTGAAGATTAAACCTTGCAATTAATACAAGCAGTACGGCCTATCTATTTCAGTTTTTCAGCCGGGAATTTTTGTAGTGCACGAGTCTATCCAACACACTTTTGCTGGCGATCTTAGAACACGTATTTGTAATTCATGAATGGCGTTGCCAAACTTACCTATAGCAGCCTCCTTGTTGTTTCATGGGGGAAAAAAGGCTAATGTAAACAAAAAGAGGTTTCTAACAACCACCCATCATATTCAAACCCTCCATGAAATTTTATAGTTGAATAAAGTTTAGTTATAACCAAATAGGTAGTAAATAAGTAGGAAAAATAGTAATAGTATGAGTAATACAGTCAGCATGTAATGAAATGAAGTAGTCCATACATCTAGGTTCACAACAGAACGGTCAAACATGGATAACGTGCAGTAATAATAACAATGATAAAAAAAATGTCATAGGCCAGTATATATAGTCAGGACTTATATATGTAAATCATCAAGATTATCAAGACATATTTCTCGTCAGGAAAAAGGAAGAGAGTTGAACATCAGAAAAGAGCAGTAGGTAAAGGAGGTGTGTGGGAGAGAAGAAGAAAAGTGAAAAAGAAAGACAAGAAGAGAGGAAGGGAGATGACCCAGGGAGTCAAAATCAAAGTACCAGAAAGCTCACGTCACAGGGGTAAAGGCCTCACAAAGATCTACATAGGTCATTGGAGGTTGAAAAATGTATCCATAGAGACCATTGAGCAGAAAAAGGATCTGAGGTGTCAGTTTCAGTAGCAAGAAGCTCCTCCATTCTCATAATATCATTGCCATGGTTGACCCAGAGAGACAGTGGAGGAATAGAGGTCGTCTTCCAAAATATAGGGATAAGCTGGTGGGCTGTAGCCAAAAAATGTCTCAATAGAATCCGCTTTTGACTCTTCCGAGAACCCGGCATATAGGACAAAAGAGTCAGGGGATGGCTCCAATGCATCTCCATATACTGTAGGTTATTATAGATGTCAAAAATGCGATGCCAAAAAGATAACATCAAAGGGCATTCCCAGTGGATATGTAAATAGGTGCCTCTGGCCTCTCTACATCCCCAACAGACATCTGAAGAATTTGCAAATATACGATGTATAAAGACAGGATCCCTAAACCATCTAGTGAGGAGTTTGTAGTTTTTCTCCTAATCATAGCTAGATATAGAGAACTTATGTGTGAAATGGAAAATGGTGTCCCAATCATCTTCCGGTAAGGTACTGGATACATTATAATGCCAAGAAACCGTGAAACTATGTAGCTGATTTTGATGTTTAGCCTGCAGCATCCCATACATTAAAGGGGTTCTAAACCCTCCGTTTTTTTTGCCTATATCTACTGCTAGCAAGCAGTAGATATATGCAAAAAGTTTTTTAAAAACACTTTAACAGCGGTTTAAACTTACCCCGTTTTCGTCACGCTCTCCCGCCCGAGAATCCGAAACTGCTCGGGCGGCCGCAAAGCATCCTGGGGCGGGCGCATGCGCAGTTCGGATTTTCGGCCGGGAGACGAGCAAAGACGCAAGGTAAGTCTATGGACGCGTGCACCTGCATGCAGACACCGTGGGACAGGAAGTGCCAGCATGGACAGAGGAGTCAGCGCTGAATCGGAGAGCCGCCGCAGCGCTGGGGGGGACAGATGAAAACATCAGGAAAGAAGAGGAAGATCGGATTAAGAAGCATTAACATTGGGCGAAGGAAACATTTTTTTGACTTTAATGTCACTTTAAGAAAGCTAGATCCATACAGATTAAAGACTTACTGGACACCATCTCTCGACTAGAATCTATACACAACTTACTCCCCTCTATTGTTGAACTTTCCAATGCACAAAGGGAACTTCTTTCTCTTTTGGATTCACAGTCTCGCATAGCTAGAGATAGCGCTTGCCGGATACATTATCAATCGGCTAACAAATGTATTTTATTTATTTATCTCCAAACCGAATATACCCAACATATACAATACTACAGGTATAGCTAATTAATTCCTCTACTTTTACTAAGAATTATATAACCTTCCTGCTCCTAACTTCTGTCCTCCTCCAGGTGGCTCTTTTGAATCAATGGAGGAATACATTGCCCGAACTTCTCTCACTACCTTAGATCCATCTGTTTCATCTGCCCTAGATGCCCCTTTTTCGGCACAAGAAATCAAAGCTTCAATTTCAACTCTTTAATCAAGAAAATGTCCAGCCCCAGATGGCTACAGCCTACACCCCTCGCTTTTTAAAAATGTTTGCCTCTCTTCTCTCTCCTAACTATAGCCAATCTCTCTACTAAATGTCGACCTCAAACTTTTCTCTAAAATCATTGCAACGCGTCTCTCTCCCTCCTTGCACAATATAATCCACAAAGAGCAAAACCTATTCATCTGATCTCTCATGTTCATAAACATAAGTTGAAAGCATGTCACCTATCAATTGATGCAGAAAAGGCGTTTGATAGAGGTAATTGGTAATTTCTCTGTTGCACGTGCAATGCCTTCTAACTCTGACTTTCCGCTACTCAGGCATACTCCTTTCATCACAAAGTGTCCTTATATTCAGATGACTTACTCCTTTACATTCAACGTCCCCATATTAGTATCTCCTTATTATTGTTAGAATTTAAAAACTTTGGAGCACAAAGCAACTTTAAAGTTATTATGTCCAAGTCTGTAGCTTTGAATCTTTCACCCTCCACTCTTGCCTCGCTGAAACATAATATTCCTTTTCAGTGGAACTCTACATCCATCATGTATTTAGGCATTACCAGTAGTGGCTATAATCTTTACACTATGCCTGATATGGAGACCAATTATAACGCAGCAGCGTTGGCCTGTATTTTTTATTGGTTTCCCCATCCTTCTTTGAAGGCATCCACTATGGTCCAACAAGACCTATGCCTGACCTATGCCTCTACTGAGAAGGCACCCTTTCCATTTTCTCCTCTTACTGCAGCCACTCTACGAGCTTGGTATTCTATGCGTGATACTCATGGGCTATCCACTTTTCCTATTCCCTTGATTCCCTGTTCAACAATTCAGCTCTACCAATGTGTATTGCTATCCCTTTCATCAGGGGTTATGACCGCAAAATCTGTCCCCAAAGTAGAAATTTTGTACATTCGTCTACTGGAGAATACGTTGTTTTCAACAGACTCACAGTAGATAAATGTGATCATTGGTTGTTAGACCACCATTTCTGTAAGACTCTACACAGTACTGGTTAGATACACAAGACTTGACTCAGTTGGAACGATTACTTACACCCTCAGAACCATTGTGTCATAGGCTGTCCTTAAAGTGACATTAAAGTTAAAAAAAATTCCCTCCCCCCCAATGTTAATGTCAGCACTTACCTTAAATGATGTCTCTTAATTCGATCTTCCTATTCTTTCCTGGTGTTTTAATCTGTCCCTCCAGCGGTGCGGCGGCTCACCGATCCAGCGCTGACTCCTCTCTCCTTGCTGGCACTTCCGATCCCACGGTGTCTTCATGCGGGTGCATTCGTCCATAGACTTACCTTGCGTCTCTGCTCGTCTCCCGGCCGAAAATCCGAACTGCGCATGCGCCCGCCCCAGGATGCTTTGTGGCCGCCCGAGCAGTTCAGTCTACTGAACAATTTGTGAGAAGAGGAGAAATAAGTGTAATCCCTCTCGGAAGTGTGTAAGATGTGCCACACATCTGTTAAATGAAGTTGATTTAATAAACATTAAAGCTTGGTATGGGATGCAAGAGGCAAACATGACTTACCAGAAGAGGAGTGTAGACCCGGTACCAAAGTGAAGTTGAAGTCCCTGCCTAGGATCAAGTTGTGATAACCAAAGCTTTCAAACTCAGAGATAAGAGAGACAAGTAAACGCACCTGGTCCTGGATGGGAATATAAACTTAGCTAAGGTGTAGATAGTGTCAAACAGCTTAACTTTAACCCTTTCGCTGCCAAGCCCTCCAGAACATTTTTCAAATCAGCTGGCCAAGCCATTTTTAAAAAGGTATCTGCCATGGTGATCAATCTGTTGTTGCAAGATCTCAGGCTGTAAAGATTTATGGATGGCATTAGGAACACCTTTAGATTTTGCCAGAGGGTTGGTACTGTGAAACCATTGTATATAATACTTAGTAGGTAATTTACGGAGAACATTACTACAAAAATGAGTCTCTTGCAGAAACAGGAAGCCAATTTTACATCTACGGAAATGATATAAAATCTGACTTCTTTTCTGAGGAGTCTTGAACCCCCGGGCATTCAAGGAAGCAAAGAATAAATATAATTGTATCATCAAAAAGGCACTAAGAAACAATATTTAAAAAAATAGACTCCCTAAGCCAACAGGAAATGGAAAAAGTAGAAAAGGATAAAGGGAAATAAGAAGAAGAAGAAAGGGGTAGAGCAGGCAGGTAACCAGAAAGAGAGAAGAAATAAAGGAAAACAGATAAGAAGCAGAGAGATCAGAGGAACAATGAGAGAAACTCCCTCTAGTGGAGTAATGTGATAACAGCAATAAAGTAGTTATTACAAAATAGTAAAAATAAGGGGGTTATTCACGAAGGAGCCGAAGGATCCAGCATTAGCTTCGGCTGATCCTTCGGCCGCTGGAGCCCTATTCACTATAGCCCGTACAGCAGCCGTAGGCGGCTGAGCGGCCCAGCCGAATCAAAGGCATATGCTTCGGCTTGACTGAGCTGAAGTGACAGCCGAAGCAGGGCGAACAGCCTGCCAAAGGCCAGCCGTTTGCCCCACAAATTATAGCTGGGCGGAGCCAGCCATGATCTCACGGCTGGCTCCGCCCAGTTGTGATGACAGATTAGCGTCCCCAAATGACCTGTGGGCGCTGAACTGTCATTAAACAATAACAATAGGGGGCGAACAGCAGCGCATGAGCTACTGGAGCTTCGGCTCAGCCGATCCAGATATTGGAACGGCTGAGTCGAAGTCCTTCTGCACTTTGGCTCAGCCGAACATGCAGAGCTGACTGAAGGGAGTCGATGTACGGCTGATTTTAGCCGACTTATGACTGAAATCAGCCGTACAAGCCAGAAGTCAATAGTCACTTCACTTTGGCTCGTTTATTCACTCGGCTGCCTTCGGCAGCTTAGTAAATAACCCTGTAAAATAGGAAAAAGCCAGTGAATACACACACTGACAACTTTGGTGGGGGTAATGCAGAAGACACAGGAAACGTCTCCCACTCCTGGGCACAATATGATATATCTAACATCTCAAGGAGAAAGAAGGTTAAAAACATAAAACTGTAATAATCGAGGCAGCAATAATATGAGGCAAATTAAATAATAAATATGAACACACATCAAATGCAAAAGCTACGAATGCAATACCAAATGTCAAATATAAAGAGAAAATCCACAATAAATGCGTTAACAAGTGAAATGTTGGTATAGAGAATGCAGTTGCAGTAATCTGCACAGAACATTTGTAAAGAAAACGGTTTAAAGGCAATATACTCCAAGCGAAGAAGGCCTGAAATGTCCAGTGTAGGCATGTAAACATACTGCATCAACAATTCCAAACACCATTGAAATGTAAGGAATTATCACAACACTAGGTGTTTTTCCTGCCTGTAGCATTTGTAAAGGGACAAAATATTGTGAAATGTCCATGTATTGGAGAGAGATGTACTGAATATGTTTTCTTTTGCCTAAAAATACACTTCCAATGCATGTATTTTTGGACAGTGTGTGGAGTGCGTGTCTTCTCTAATAAAATCTTGTTAAAAATGTATTTCCGGGGGCGTGGCCTGAGCATGGCGGCAGGAGGACGCTAATCCGCTGAGCTCTGCAGACCGGGGGTGATTTTTTACAGTAGATCTGCTCTTCACCACCCCGCTGCCCCAATTTATTTCCATGTCTTATATTTAGAAACAAAATTAGGATCGCTGTGTTTGATATTCTGTACCAAGTAACGATCAAAGGTCGCCTTCCCTTGTGTAATTAATTCATAGTATTGCATAAACCATAAACAGTCTCAGCAATCTTGCTCAACCTAATTTTCCAGTAAATTGTGTAGAAATAAGGAAGCTCATGTGGAACAAGACACACCTGGAACAAGGCAGAACATTCCTGTTGTTTCCGGCAAGGAGAGTAAAAAGGCAGCAATGAATGAAAATGAACCGTTATTATGAGATGTCCTGCAGTAGTAAATTAAAAAAACTATTTAGGAGTTCCACTCTAATTACAGAGCAGGATAACTAGCTTAAAATGAGAACCTGCTTAAATATTATATCCTGCTAACACGTTACCCATTTTCCTTGTGAAGGAATAGTAGCTCGTATGCCTGGGGCTCTCCAGCACCTTACAACCTCAAAAACGTGTCTCTGCCCACCACCTTCAAGAAAACCTGCTGATATATAGCAAGACAGCAATACCCAAGAAGAGCTTAGAGATTTTTCATTGATTAATTCATTCAAGATTTACTGCCTGGTGGATTGATCGGCTGTATGGCAATTTACAGAATGGAAAAGGATTTAACAATGGTCCACAGGCTCTGGGTAATACCATACAAAGTTAACACACTTAGACTTGCTACATATCTACAGTAAGTGATAAAACATCTAATTCACAAAAAACAAGACTGGACCTGGATCCATGAGATCACTCATGGCAAATATCTGTGGCCTGGTGGCTCACTCCAAAGACCTCAGCTCCTGGTTATCTTGGCACCATCATACATTCTTTCATGCATGATCACCCCTGCTCCACTGTGCTTGCCTGCCCTTTTCACACAGTTATTCAGTAAGAGTTAAGTGGCCATTCCCCACATAAAAATATGTGACAGCACATTGAGTGCCATTTTTCGTTAAATATCATGAATCATCCAAGTATCAGGCAGACCATTTGCTAATAGCTCTCAGTAGTTTTCCATAACTGCATGAAGAAGTAACCGGGTTATTTCATTCCACTTCACACACATACAGGCAAGTAGGAGCAAGGCCATTATAACAATGTCCTGTAAAAAGTGCACCATCCAAAAGTGAACAACTCCAAAACAGCTACAACTAGTTCACCAGTCATGGCAGCCTACAAATGGCAACCATGTTGTGTGTTCTTTCCGTAATGTTTTATCAGAAAAATAAAATCTTCTACCCTGCAAGTTTTCAAGTCACATGGGCCGATAGTATACCTCCTGCTGTGTTGATCATGAGTGTCAGTATCTCGGTCAATGGGTCTCTCATATACACTATCAAGTAGAATAACCAAAAAATTTTCCTGATGTCACTGCAGTCATTTTGGGTTAGTAATTTTAAAAAAAAACTAAACTGCTTTCTCCTCCTATCAGCATGCTTTTTGTCAGCACATAAACTATCAGGCTCATTGTGCTGTTTCTTCCTTGGTAATTTTGCTGCCCTTTGAGAGTTGTTCCATTATGGATACACCCAACAAGGCCTTTATGATATATACATGTCACATTTTTAATTATACTGCCCCTGTTTTGGTTAGAACAGTGAATGTACAGTTTAAATATACTGAAATAATTTAATAATAAAAAACATAATAAAATAAATATATATACTGAGATATGAAAATTAATACACATGTAGATAGCATATAGCATAAAGCAATAAATACATTAAAGGAGAACTATGGTTTCAGGGGTTTTCCCCATAGTTCTCCTTAGGGTAACGGGAGGACACAAACTAGCTTCCTCCCGTTACCCTAAGCTCAGTATACCGCAAGCTACAGCTCGCGGTATACTGAGACGCCGCAGCCGGAGCGAGATCCGCCCAGCTGCGTGAGTGACAGTTGGCTCTGCCTATCTAGAGGCAGAGCCAGCTGTACCCGCCCCCTCCCCCGTCCGCTCCGCCAGTCAGCGATGGCGGATCGGATCGGGGAGGGGGGAATCCAGCCCCCCCCCTGTCACGGCAGAGGGCCGTGACAGGATCGAGAAGTGAGCGAACACCGGCATGTGTTCGCTCACCTCCCGATCTACTGAGCCGACCTGTGACAGTCTCATTGTCACAGGTCGGCTAGAACTATGAGGTGAGTGAAAAGCACTCACCTCATAGTTCTCCTTTAATACATAAATAAATAAACGTTTGTATGACTTTATTATATATTGAAATGATTAACCTTTGTATGATGCAAGGGCAGTTGTGTCATCTAGTGGCCACTATTAGTCTTTACATATTTAAGTTCAAGAATACAGTACGTAAACTCATTTTACTCAATATTTAACATGTTAATCTCAATATTTTCAATATTTTTTTATAGTCTGTAATTTTTATTAAAAGAATACCTGGTAAGCCTGCCATGAAGGTCCTTGTGAAGGCATTTGCTGTTATAAGGTGACAATAGTCTGTCTCTGTCTCACAATTGTTCTCCTACATTGTCACCTTTTCACACAATCTCCCATTACACACTACAAGCGGCAACATCAAAGCACATTGCACAGGAATGTTCCATGATTATAAACCTTAGTAAACCTAGAAAACCTAGAAACCTAGAGAAATGCAACGTTGCACTTGCTAAAGTAAGTGCACACATAGATAGATAAATAAATAAATAAATTAGATATACTGTATGGGAGCCCTTAGGAAAAATATAGTGTGCCCAGGTCCTCTCTCTTTGTGGGAGAAACAAAGAAGCCACTAACAGGCTCATAAGGATTGGTCAGTAATGTATTCTTTTTTTTTCCATTTTACTGCTACTCAGGGCCAATATCAGAACTTTCATGGGTTCTATACGATCTAAAACTTAGCTGCCACCCTCCAACGTCCTCAGATAAGCAATAAAGTGGCAAATACATGAATATATTACATGCAGAAAAACTGGAAATGTGCTAAGATGGCAGTCCTCTATATTTTACTTCATTAATAAAGTGTGATAAAATTAGAGGTACCCTATAAGAGGTGGCAATTCATCATCAGCATGCAAGAATCAATGTCAGGTGTGAGTCTGGCAGATATACTTTTAGATGTTCTCATTAACAATAAAACATATTTCCAACTCACCAGCAGGCACATGATTTCCACAACAGTGTGACATAATTATATTTTGATAACCTTTCCTGCAATGTAAAACATAAGGGGTGACATTTCAGGTTACTGCAGTCAAATATTAAAGCAGATCTAAGCTCAATTACTAAAATCTCATATAATATTTACCATGTCAATTATCAATGGATTCATTAAGATAATAGCTGCATGTTCCACGGTTGTCATGGGGGAGGGGGGGTTTGCACGGTACTTCTACTGGTTGCCAGGAGCTGGGCAGGACGCCAACCAAAGCATTCCACTCAGCTCCTGGCAACCAATGATGTCAGTGAGCTGGGCAGGACTCCAGATAGAGCATCACAGGTTGCTAAGAGCTCTTAGCAACCTGGGACACTCTGGGCGGAAAAGAGGCGGCAAACACACCAACCACCCTCCCTATGTGACCCAATGAGATGCCAACTGAAGCAACCGTGATAGGCTGCCACATTATAGGGACGGCCCTGACAAAGTGCCATAATCCATAAAGAGCAATTAACAGTCTCCTTCATTATTCTGATTGGTTGCCATGTGTTACTACTTGTCATTGCCCTTTGCACTGGCTTAAAGGAGAACTATGACATGAGTGATTTGCACTCACCTCATAGTTCTAAGCCGACCTGTGACAATGAGACTGTCACAGGTCGGCTCAGTAGATCGGGAGGTGAGAGAACACATACCGGCGTTCGCTCACCTCTCGATCCTGTCACGGCTCTCTGCCGTGACAGGGGGAGGGGCTGGATTCCCCCCTCCCCGATCCGATTCACCAGCGCTGACTGGTGGAACGGACGGGGGAGGGGGCGGGTACAGCTGGCTCTGCCTCTAGATAGGCAGAGCCAGCTGTCACTCACGCAGCTGGGCGGATCCCATCATCTAAGTCGGGATCCGCTCCAGGTGCGGCGTCTCAGTATACCGCGAGCTGTAGCTCGCGGTATACTGAGCTTAGGGTAATGGGAGGACGCTAGTTTGTGTCCTCCCGTTACCCCAAGGAGAACTATGGGGAAAAACACTGACCCCATAGTTCTCCTTTAATAAATAAGTCCATAAAAGTGTTATTATTTCATCTTCTGCATCAGACACTTGCTAAGGTGTCAAATATCAGTGCCCCCCTGCTGCACTCTTTTGTTTCATCCACCAGCCTCTATGTCACTACATCACGCAGGCCCTGGTGGAAGGAATCACAGAGAGCAACAGAGGACTGGGCATCCAACATACCACGGAAGCAGTGGCAGAACTACCAGCCTAGCGACCAATGCGGTCGCTATGGGGCCCGCGGCACTGGGGGGCCCGGATCCCCTCTGCTCTCCGCCGCTTGTATGGGCTGAGGCAGCGGGTATCCGAACAAAAATGGACGGCGGAGGAGCCGCTGTCATCCTGAAAGTGACAGGAGGACAGCAGCTCCGCTCTCCTCCCCGCCTGCCGCTCGATCATCGTGATCGGTTACGGCAGGCAGGGAGGAGAGCGGAGCCGCTGTCCTCCTGTCAGTTTCAGGATGACAGCGGCTGTCTGCGTGGCCGAGCTGAGGATTGGTAAGTATCATTGATATTTACAGATCCTCCATGTGCAGCACAAACACTGGAGTGATCGTCTGATCACTCCAGTAACGCATCGCAGTGCATGATTTTTTTCTTTTGTAAATTTTAATTTAACTGTGGCAGCACATGGCAATGGTTTGTGAAGCATTGCCGTCCTTTGTGATACCTTGTGTTTGAATTAAATATACGCCTGTATCATTTTATCACAACACAAACACCAACACAGCGCAAAAACCATTTATAACATAAATCGCTTATTTACAGTTTAGCGTTCCTTCATTTTTTTTTATAATCGTCCTTTCCTCAGCCTCTCATTGGTGTGGCAGTATTAAAGTAAAGTGTTAGGCCTCATTCAGGCGCCATTCACACCAGGGCGGAAGCGATTCCCGTGATTTCCGCACGATTTTTGAAAGCGTTTTTGGCTGTTTTTAGTTGCATTTCAGCGCTGAAACGCAATTAAAAATGCTCAAAAACGTGCTGATCAGTGCATTTCTATTAAAATGGATTCAACACAGCGACGTTCACCAGAGCTGGCAGCTAGTATTCTTTTTCTCTGAATAGAGTTTTCTTTTCAGCACTTTAAATAGAGACATATTCATTTTAAATATTTTTTTTAATGTTGCCCACAGCCCCCAAATTGTCAATTGTAGCCTGAATGTCTGAATCTCATTGGTGGCACTGAGCAACACAGACAGCTCTTAGGATAATTTTTGTACATGAAGCCTAACATTAAATATATACAGTATTATAACAAAAAGATGAACTAAAAGAAATACTGTAAGCATTGAGTAATCAGATACAATGGCATATTCATGAACAAATATGAATTTGGCACTGAGACCCAACTATGATCCTACCTTCCACATCCTGGCGTGTTGCACGGGCCCGTCACACAAATGTAAACGCACGGATGTTCAAGACATAGGGTGTATGCAAAGAGCACTGCATAAGATATTGCCAGGTGAACAATGCACCCTCAGCAATTCAACTATCTCATCTATTATTAAATCTTCAGTCAAAAGTAAACAAAACCTCTATCAAGAAAGTAATGAGGGCCAACATAAAGGGTAGCTTTTATACAGAGGCAAGAAATGGCAGCTACGTGACACACAAGAAAGAAAAGGAAAAAATAAATGAAAAGCCAAATGCCAGCGTGGGTTAAATAATTCAAGCTTGAATTAAATGTAGACAATGACACAGTGATGAAATAACGAGGTTCTTTTCTTTTTAGTTTAAAAGCGTGAATTTAGCCATCATGGGAAACCTCAAAGCTGGAAGTAATTGTAAAAAAAAATACAAAACTTTAAAAATAGCAAATTTATAAACAAGCAAATCTTAAACTGCCCCCCCCCAGCCCCCCTCCACCCCAAAAAAATTGCTGATTGACAGGCTTTTGTATGGGACAATACGGAAAATTGAATACTCCCCTTTCGGTAGTTTTCCTTTCCTGGTGCCTTGACATGGCAGCATACCTGTGGTTGAAGCTCCTCCCCTTCAACCCCAGGACCAGGAACTCTATAAATTGATTGGCTTCAGCCACACTCTACAGAATCAGCGGGGCTGGGGGAAAGGCATATCCCAGGCTGAAGTCCCAGGGTTAAACCAGGGCATCTATCCTCTGAGTTTCCTTGCATGCATGTCTGGTAAAGAAACTGATGATTGGAGACGCAAACATGTCTAGTTGGGGATGACCCCACTGTTCGAAAATCATCTGAAATAAATGATCATTGAGCACCCATTCATTGTTGTCTATAATCTTTCTTGACAGAAAGTCTGCCTGCACATTCTTCTATCCTGGAATGTAAATCACACTGATCCTCTTGAGATTGTGCTCTGACCAAGATATTATGGGATTCACCTCCTTCAAAAGAGAGGAACTGTGCTCCCCTCCTTGATTTTTTACATACGACACTGCTGCTTGATTGTCTATTTGGAGTAGAACTAACTTCCCCCAAATAACCGATGCAAAGCTCTTCAGTGACCTCCAGGATGCTCGAAGTTCCCACATATTTGATACAGTACGGTAGGTGGGGACAAACCACCGACCCTGGGCCGCTGTTCCCTCCGAACGTGCTTCCCAACCTAGGTGACTTGCGTTGGTGGTAATAATGGTCCTGTGTTCAGCAGATTGAGTTTGTGAGTCCACCACCAAGGACTTTGTCTCATCCTTCCCGTAATGTCTTCTGAGTGAGGGATGACGATTTCCATTGCCGAAGAAACCCGAGCTGGAACAGCCTCAGATACCACTTCGCCCATTGAACCATCAGGATACAAGAGGACAGGGTCCCTGTTATCTTCAGACAGTCTGAAGCCATCAGACGGTCGGTGGTAAGTGCTCAGACTATTTAGTCTTTCACCACTTGTCTCTTTTCTGCAGGTAGAGACACTGTGCACTTGATTGTGTCAAAACACGCACAAGATATACCATCTTCTGTGAAGGAATAATTGACTTTTTGACCAATTCTAGCTATCAAAAGGATATATTTGACATAGTGCAAGAGCCTAATGCCTTGCAACCTTAAAATCGCCACAAGGATGTCCCTGGAGAAGTTAATAGACCAAACGGCAGGCATTGGAACTGCAGATGTTGATGTCCCACCTGAAACCTCACTAATATCTTTGAGAGCTCGAGACCTCTGTTGTAACCTCTATAACCGCTTTCTGTTGTAACAAGCTTCTGACATAGTCCTGAAGGATTAATGCCTTCTGATGATTCTCTGGAATCTTTGTCCGTGAATAACACGGTACAGGGGGACTGTTTCTGAAAGTCCACAAGTGACCCTCCGAAATAGTGGGGATCAACCTAGTGTTGGAAACATGTTGAGCCCAAATCTGCCGAAAGGCCTATAGTCGAGCCCCGACTTCGCAGACTTGGACTGATTGCCCGTCAAAAGGACTTCTGCTGTTCTGCTGGCTGGGAAGACATCTTGATTTTAGCTTTCCTCAAAAAAGATGCCTGTGCACCCCTCCAGTTTCTCTTGAAGTATTTCCCTGGTCGGCAAGACCTCACATCCCTGGCCCTCTGTGGGAAGGACATCTTGAAAAAAACTTCCTCTTCCTACTCCTATCCTGCGGGATAAGACCACTCTTTCCACCAGTCACCCTGTTGATTGCTGTATCCAGCTTCTCCCCGAAAAGAGCCTTTCTGTCGAAGGGAATGCGGCACTAGGTTTGCTTCAACATAGGATCAGCTTGCCAAGGCTTGAACCACAATACCCTTTTAACCGTGATGGAATACTACATTGACCTAGGGGAACAATGAATTGAGTCAATTGCTGCCTAAAAATCTGCAGATAATTTCAGCTCATCCAGGGCTGTGATTATTTCTTCAGGAGACAAAGCCCCCTTGAGTGCAGATTCCAAATTATCTGTCCAGATTCTCATAGCCCAGACACCAACATTAGCACCACCCTGGGCTTACAGGCTGTTCCCACTGCTAAATATGCCTTCTTTTAGTCCTGATCGATGCGGCGATCCAAGATGTCACGGAAGGACACCACATCTTCCAATGGTGGCGTAGTATTCCTAGCTAACCGCATGATTGAGGCATCCACCACAGGGAAGGCGTCAAATAAGGCTGCATCAGAATCAAGAAGTGGGTAGAGTTTTGACAATCTATTTTAGAACAGGATTGTCCTCTCCACTCTTCCAGCACCAGGTCTTTAATTTCCTCCCTATGAGGAAAAGCTATTCTCTTTTTCCTTAATTGAGGAAAGTATTTCCCCTTCTTTCGTCTATACCAGGGGTGGCCAAACACCGGCCCTCCAGCTGTGGTGAAACTTCAAATCCCATGATCCCATCTCTCTCCGGAAGTCATGTCTGTGAAAATCTTGCAATGCCTCATGGGATTTGTAGTTCTACCACAGCTGGAGGGCCAGAGTTTGGCTACCCTGGTCTATACTGTGCATGTACCCGATCCCGCACCTGCGCAGTAACACAGCCGGACATCCGACCAGCAAAGTGTCTCACCCACGAAGTGCCACCACCTCCAAGGGAGCAGGTAGGAAAGCCAAGTGCAGGAACCAACAACACTCTGACCACACAGCCTTGAACCATCCTAGCCAATTCAGACTGAAAAGGTACCCAAAAAAACACCCCTCCGCACCTTATATGGCACCTTTAGCAGCCCAACCGTGTGGGCCTCATCCAGGATAGCCAGCACTGGATGGCCTGACCCTGTCAGAGTCAAAGTAGGAGCATGATATGATGGTCCTGCGGATCTTGGGACAAGAAACAAGAAGGGAGAGTGAGGCTGAAGCCAATCAATTTATAGAGTTACTGGTCCTGGGGGTTGAAGGGGATGAACTTCAACCACAGGCATGCTGCCATGTCAGCACCAGGAAAAGACTATGTATGCACACTGTAGGGATGTGCACGCCTGTGTGAATGAGGCCTAAAAGTACTGGAAAAGGATGTAATAAAATAAGGACTTTATCAATATCGCAGCTCATAATACAATAATAAAGACTATTCTTGTACATGGCCTGCTATATGCTGAGTTTTGGGTCAAAAGGTTTGGCCATAGTTCCCTTTTAATAACAATCCACTGACTGTTGCAATTTTCTTGGGGAGTTCCTTCAAGACATATGTGCTTAATCATATATAATTAGTATTGTAGAATATGTGCATTTGTTAAGGGAAAAAAAACTGATTCAAACTTGCAATTCCCAACAAAAACGCATTGCAAGAGCAGCAGAAAAGGCCTTCCACGAAGAAATCCATCCAAATCCACTATTGTATTTTTTATAAAGCGTATGTCAAGGCAAATAAAAAAAATACATATAGTATTTAGTAAATCTCTGTAATGCATGCACGTTTACCCATGTTTTATTCTTTAAGGACACTGCAAGTATAGAAAATAACTGTTGATGTGGCAGAAATATAATGTGCTCCTACCTTCCTCTTAGACATGACAACACAGTGTATTTGCAACTCTGAGTTTCTTAGCAAGTGGTGTCAGCCCTGCCTACTTTATTTCTGAGGGATTGCAAAGAACATAGACCTCTCCTCATCTCCTCGCCCTTCTTCATCTCCATATCCCCTTTTTGTGCCCAGGCAGAAAGCACAGGAAGTTATCAAATCACAAAATATCTGGAAAAGTCAACAGGTATTTATTAAACAGATATAACAAAACTTTTTCAATTGTACAGCCGGCAGACCAAAAGGGATAACAAATAAGTTCATTGTGAGGGTTTTGCGTACACTTTGGATGTTTAAGTATTTGACTGAATATAAACTTTTTACCACTAGATGGCACACAGACCTGAATGTCTTCCAGCTGAAGAAATACAGAGAATAGGGATAAGCTTGAAAAAAAACCAATTTGGAAAACGACATGGATTTTAGAAACAATGTATTGGCCAAATTGCCTGCCACTTGCCCAGAATTCATTCACTATTCTTTGCGCTAATATCACCCTGTTTATAAAGAACAAATAGAGGACAGTCCGTTCTTCAATAGTCTGTACTGCAGCACAGGGGCGTAACTAGGAGGGCCCTTGCAGAGCCCACCTGAGATCCCAAACAGCTCACCTGAGAGTGAACCTGCAGAGCCCACCATAGACTCTCTATGGTGCTCTCTGCAGGGTCTCAGGTGGGCTGGTCACACCCCTGCACACCACATACCTGTCAGCCCCGATCCACTCCCCGCCTCCTCCACGGTCGCTGACGGGCCCCGCCTCCTTTGTGGTTGGGCCACGCCTCCTCTTCCATCGCCAAGTGCTGTCTCCTCCTCTGCTGCTGTTGCCGGGCCCAGCATCTTCCTCTGCAGCTGCTGGCTGTCACTGACTCAGAGTGGAGAAGGTCCATTCTCACATCGGCTGTCACAGGAGAGTCAGCACAGTGCTGCGCTCAAACTCCTGTATTGGAGGTGACAGGTCCAATAAAGAGAACCTGTCACCTCCAAATGCTATCATACAGGGGATTGTTAGCTCCTGTATGATAGCAATAAAGTGAAAAACATTTTTAAAAAAATTGATAAAAGGTAAAAAATAATAAAACATTTTTAAAAAAGTAAATCATAATAAGAAATAATAATTAAAAAAACAAAAAATAAAAAATGGTAAAAAAGTTTAAAAAATAAAGAAAAAATTCAAAAGAATTAAAACTAACCCTGCCACCCCTGCCATCTGGTTGCTATTCTCCATTGTGGGGGTTTGGCGGGGAGGGGGCGCATTGAGGAACCTGGCCTTGGGGCAGCAGAGAAAGTAAATCTGGCCCTGACCCCTCCCAAAGCAACGGTGCCCATAAGGGGTGCTGGCTGAGGAGGGCTTATATGCCACCTAACTTCCCCCATGAGGGCTTATATGCCACCTATCTGCCTCCCATGAGGGGCAAGTAGGTGGTTTCCCCCTCCCTGATTAATTGTTGTTTGGGTTTTTTTGTGTCCCCTAACCAGTTCACCATGCATGTAGATATGAGTAAAGTTCAAAATCCTTTCATTTGAATTATTACTAATATTTACCTTCCATGTTCCATTGGCATCTAAAAGTATCTTACATCACCCTCTTGCTCCTTCTTTCTCCCTAGCACCATACCTACTCTGTTCCTCCCATTCCCCTCTCCCTTACAATGCACAACTTGTCCCCCTTTACTGTTTGTGTCCCTCCTAGTTGACCACTTATGCCTTAATCTTCCCAGTTTTGCTTTAGCATTTCATTAAGACCCCTCAACTTGTTCTATAACCTTATTTACTATAACAAGATTATATCAGCTCTTGAAGGGTCTTTGTAGATCTAAGCCCCCTTTATTAACTTAGACATGTTCTTTGATCGTTCTATTTCATCTATGCGTGTTAGTGTTACATACATTGTTGGTATTTTTTCTTGTTATACTTTGTGACTTTTTCTGGAAAATAAATAAAGAATTTGTAATAGTGTCCTGCAGCAGGTCTCCTCAAGGGCTGGATAGCAAAAGAAGAAGCATGGTTCTCTTTTACATACTTCTCAACCTCCTATTTGAAAAGTTAGGGAGTTTCTAGAAATTAGGGAAATATTGGAGTTCCACTTTAACGCAAATTTGTACTTTAAGGATCTACTAGGTATACTTTCACTGTGAATCTTTATAAATAGACTTCCAAGTCCTAGCATGCCCTCTCAGAGTTAAATAAGTTATTTTTGCTCAAAGAAAACCTGTACTAAGAATGAGAACAATGCCAACGATGACCTTTCCTTTTGAAAACTTGTCTGTCTGTCATCCTGATCCAGTGATTTAAATACTTTCTAAAACACAGACCAGAAATAAATATGCATATCAGAAGTTCTTACTTCACTCCAGTGATGTGCGGTACCTTTGGTTTCGGGTGAGGCATTCCCCAGCCTTGCGCCCAGCACACCCCACCCTTTACCCAGATGAAGCCCTGCCCCCAAACCAGCCCCTAAGCTAGTGTGAAGGAGGGAGGGAGGAGGAAGGGAGGACACAGGGAGGAGCCTCTCTGTCCCCCACTTGTTCATCAGTGCTGAGGCATTGAGATTGATGGCCTCAGTGGGTTTTTTCTTTCTTTTTTCTATTGAATAGCTTGGACCAATGGCGCTTTGCCATTGATCCAAGCCATGAAGCTGACACACTGTCAGCTTCAGACTTGAAGATGACAGCTTTTTTCTCCATATTACTAGGTGAGGCTCTGCCTCCCCTGACCACACGTCCCTGCTGCACTCTGACTTTCCAGTCTTCATGCTAAACTGCAGGCTCTCCTTAAAGCATGTGTTAGGCCAAGAAAAAAGAGAAAACATGGCCTGTTGTGTGGGCTGGAGTTGAAAAACTGGTAAACAAAAAACTGAAAACACGCTGGGAACGGTGTAGGAGGAGGAAGGACAAGAAAATAGAAAAGTGGGAAGGCCTTGATTAGGAAGGGGTTGGATAAGGTAATTAGGAGGTTGAAAAGGGGAAGGGAGGAGATTTTTTTTTTTTTTTTAAATATGTGCTTTTGTTCCCAAGATCATCAGTAGCTGTACATCTATATTTACTTATTGTTATTACTTATTCTATGTGCACCAACACTTTTCTGCAGCAATGTACAGAGAAAACCGAATCATTTCCAGTAGTCTGTGCACAGTAATGTAAGTCATACACCACAGTCATTCAAATATTCACAAGCCAAAAAACCTACATTACTTTATTTTTGGGATGCTACAGAAAAGTGGAACTACGAGGAACCATGAGCAGACCCTCCAACACGACCTTTCCATAAGGGACAGGTCATCTCCTGAATTTCTTCCTACTATTCTTATTAATATATATATATATATATATTATCACCAGGAATTTAAGGAATTCCCTGATTTAAAGACTTCACTGACTAAATCCCAGGTTACTATACCAGACAGGGAGGCAGACGTTCTGGTGCAGGACATTCACCACCTCCTGCAAGGGGTCATATTAGAGGGTCTACTCACACAAACACATGCGCATGATGCTTGTCCGTCCATTTCTCTCAGTATCCAGTGTCATGTTTAATAAGCCAAAGCAAAATGATTGCTGAATGAAGAAATAATTTACTGGAAGTTATCCAAACTGGCATCACAATGGCACATCAAAAAGCATAATAATGATATGTCTGTTTTGTATTATCATGTTTATGAGCATGGGTTAAACAACCAGGCATGAGCAAGAACAAAGCTGGTGTGTCTAAGAATATTGCATAAGATTAATGAGAGGATTGTTTACCTCCATGTATTCCAGCAGAAAATGTTTCCATACATACAGTATATCCAGCCGCTTTTAACAATTACAAGAAATGAGTTGCTCAGTAGCACACACAACGCTCTGGGACATGCACAGATGGCTAATAAATGTGCAAGCTGATGAGACTGAAACCGAATGAAAAAGAAGGGCTATACAAACCTCCTAGTATGTGTTATAGATAGAGGTGAGAATTGCAGTCAGGAATTGTATCAAAATGTGTAATATCCTGCCTGACCAACTGAGAAGCATGGCTCCTACTTCTATGCAGAGTGCCTTCACACCTTCTGGCAGGCCTCCTTTACAGGGGCATTTCTACAGTGAGGGTTAGGTTGGTGAAATACAGCTGGCAGCTAGACCTCAGTAGAGTCACAGGTCTCACTTTACTATGATGCTGTTCTGTCTATCAGCTCAGGGGTAGATGGGATAGACAGTCTATGACAGAACAGGGCAAACCATAGAAGAGGGCAGTTGGTGATACGTGGTAGCAGTATTACCCTACTCCCTTGTCCTGTGCCAGTAGAGGCAAATAGATGCTTTTCCCCTGCATATGTAGGTGGCATATATCCCTGATATTTATATTTTAATGATCACTGCAACTATGCTCTTCTATTCACAAAAGGCATAAATATCACAGACCTTAGATTCACATTATACATGGTACCACAGGTTGCTCACTCCTGTGCATCCTCTGGTTTCCGCTGCCTACCAAGAGGATCCATATTAGCTCTGCATAGATATACAGTAATAGCCATACCAACTGTAAACAGCGAGGTTGGCCATTATATCTTATGTAGGTACAGGGTGTATGCATGCCCTCCTAACAGGCAGAGGCGACTCAAACGTATGAAACTCAGCACAGGGATGGGCATATCTCAAGTGGGGTACTGTACTGTATATAGGATGCATCTGAGGTCTGTATAATGCATGCCTATTGTAATTTCTTACCAACTTTCTAAACTGAGAAAGAGGGACACCTTCCATAGTCACAACCTCGTTTTTAGCCAATGGACACACCCCTGCCACACCCCAAGTTATACGGACCGTTTATATAACAAAAATTATTGGTAAAACCCAGAATCGTTATTTTTCACCATTACTTTTTCTTTATACTGGCTTTTCAAAAGAGTAAACCGGACAATTCAGAGATAGGATGAAGGCTTTAGTGCAGAATAACACTTTTGGTAGTTAAATAGAACTTTGTCATAGAGATCCATACATGAGGCCTGAAAGAGGAACAACTGAGGAGGAAAGAGGGACAGAGGAATTAGATTCCAAACGAAGGACAGTTCCTCCAAATGAGGGACAGATGGGATTTATGTCCATTTATGTTCCATCACACATTTGCGAGTGCTAGCGCACAGAATTTATCTTGCATGTTTTCGTGCTTTGAGCAAATTATGTTAAGGCATTCATTTTGAATGTGCTATGCACCTGCACTATTTTCTGTCAATGCTGTGGTGTGCTATAGTGCAGGTGCATTTAGGTCTATTGCATGTACATTGGGGTACCATTCTGAATGAATGGCAATGAATGGCAATGCGCATATATCACGGTAATGCAGCAGGTGCTAAAATGAAGGTTTAATACATGCACGCCCATAAGTAAAAGTCAAGTGATTGTCCCTGGAAATGTTCTTCGCTTTCAGTACTATTCAAATGAACCATAACATTTAAATCTGTAATATAAACTGGAAATCGAAGTTAATGTGGGCTGCCAAAGTTCACAATCACTGACAAACAAAATTTGAAATGAAAAAGTGTCTAACAAGCCTGTAATAATTTGCTGTTGGTCCTCTGGCACACAACTCTGTGACATGGACTTACCTTTCTAAAGGTCTTGAAAAGGAGCATTTATGCTGTATGAATCACTGGAGTTGCATTGGAGAAAGATTGCATGAGGTAGAATTAGCAAAAAAAGTATAAAAGTGACATTTCTTATTTGCTAACCAAGCTGCTACATGTCCCAACAACAGGAGTGATGTAACGCCACATTTATAACCTAATTACCCAAGGCAGGGCACTAGATAATCAATATTTTACACTGTATTCAAACATGCCTCCCCTGTCTTACATTTGTCAATGTGCCTAGTCAGAAATGCTTAGGTTTTGTTGGTTGCAATGGAAGAAATATAGATACACGGGGGACATTTATTGGTTCTGTTGCAACAGCAATGCAGAGTAAAAAGGAGCATTGTGACAGATTTAAGACAGATTAATAATATATAGGCAGCTTCATTCATAAATCCCCCCTCAGATGCTCTAACGTAGCACTGGGACAGAATAAACTCTGCATCTGACCACTTATTAATTTTTCATCTCTTTTGAGTGAAAATCTGTCTCATGCCCAGTTGCAATTCTGTCACAGATCTGTGCAAATCTGTCACAGTTGGCTGCCCAGGATTACAGGCTCAGGAGTTGGAAATAAACAAAGAAACTGTTGCATAGACATTGCTAACTGACAGGCAGCCTGATTTGCGCCTAAATTTGTAATTAATTTGCACGATAATTTTTTTTGCACTTTTACACATTTACAAATTGGACCCTGTATTCAGTGCAAGGTGTTTTTTTAAGGTACTTTGTTTAGATTAGTGGTACTAAACAACTGTCCCACCGGCCACATGCATCCCACCAGCATTCCCTGTGCAGCCTGCCGGGTAATGAGCTGGGCTGCCACAAGCACAGAGGCAACATGGTGCTGGGCACTGAAACACACTCTAAATGGGAGGTATTGTAGCAGTCATTGACACAAAAACTAGAGGTTTTTATTGAGATCACTGACACTAATGGTTGGGGTTATTATTAAGGTCACTGACGCAAATGCTAGGGGTTATTATTAAGGTCACATACACCATTGCTGGGGTTTTTGATTGCAGCCATTGACACCAGTGATGACTCTAACTTTCTCTTCAGCGTGCCCTTCAGGACTGAAATTTTCAGCTGTTCAAGTGTGTTGCAGGCCATTCATTTTGAATGAGCTGCTTAATGCAACGCAATGCACCTCAATAAATGAAAATGCTGTGCAGCCCCTTCGAAGTGTCTGGGGCCACTGTTTTTTCAAGTTGGCCACCACTAGTTGAGGTCTTTTGATGTCCCATGATGGAGTAAAAATGTATGCAAAGCAACAAATACTAAAAACAGTGGTTAGATGCCTTTTTTATTAGATATTCAGTGACTCAGGCCTTCAATTTAGAAGTGTGGAAATGTATGTATTTAAACATTACATCTCACATGACTCATTTGTAAAGGCTTCGGGTCATGCTAATACGTCTGTGTTGTGAGACTGTTTTACACCATGGCAATGGATTTTGGTGTCACCCACTCATGCTCTGCCCATTTCTTGGGACTTTGCTGGACTTTATACTGCATCCCCCGGGTAAGAAACGTTTCAAAGTGTGCATGACTGCTCTGTAAATTGATCATACAATTATGATACCTCAGTTCCATGGGACCTCAGTCAATCCTTCAGACATGCTGACCTTCTCCAAAAAACATTAAAGGAAATGGAGCATAACTAGACATAAAAAAATTAGTGTTTGACAGCATTTCATTTTTTATGTGGTTTGTAACATATCCTTTCTTTTTATAGCAGAAGTAAATTGTATATCACTTAACATCTGCTGGAAAGAAAACACAAATGTAAGTTTGCTGATTTTTGCTTGTTTGATAGTGCTGGCTTGAACAAGAATAATACAGCTGTGTGGTAGCGGAAATTCCTATAGACCTATACGCTTGATTTCCTAATTCTTTAACCTTAGGACTGGTTTCCTTGTGACCACATCACAAGCGCAGAGAGTAGTGTTGTATTGTCTGTTCTTGGTCCCATGCAGAGTGGGATCTTGTGAATTCTTTGACAGGTCAATAAACAAGCTACACCACTCCATAAAAAGGAATTAAACACTAGTTTTAAAATATCTAATGGCAAGTGGTGACCTCTGAAGATGAGCACCAACTCCATTAGCAGACACTTGAAAGGAAAAAGAAACATTCTAAACTCTATTTCAAAATATAACTGCGATTGATCCAAGTTTCTTCAGAAAGTTTCTCACCAAAATGAAAATGTAGAAAATAAACAATGGTATCAAGAATCATCCTCCCTGTATATTTTATAGAAAAGATTTTGTTACTGTTCAATATTAAGTTTGTCAATATTCCTGATGCTAGACATCTGTGTAAAAAATATGAAGATACTTTCATTTAATTTCTGCAAGTTAATTTCATTGACAGATATAGCACGTCTCTGTTACATAGAGAAACTGGATTTAGCATTCTTAAAGTGATATTAAACTCTCAAATGTCTTCAATAATGAATCCAGATTAAACAAAAATACATTGATCAGCAAAGCATTTCTTTGCATGTTTGCCCAAGCACTTACAGTCTTTGTGTTTTCAAATAGATGGCTCCAACACTTTCAGCTCTGCTTCCTGAATTTCCTGTTTCGGTGTGTTTGTGGAGACACACAAAGCTTACTAGCACACACAAAGGTGGCTCCATAGGATTCTGCATGGAAAAGGAGCCACTCTAACACAGAATATCAGGCCCAGTGATCACTTGACCAGCTGATTCTGCAGGAAACTAAAACGTTTAACCACCAAGGAGCACCATGCATTGTAAGTCATTTAATCGGCATTTAAAATAGCTTAAAAACCTTTTTTACTTAAAACCTTAAGGACCAATGACAGGATTAATCCGTCATGAATAATTCCGTCATGGGTCCTTAAGGGTTTAACAGCAAGATAAAAACGGTAAAAAGGCGAGCGCACAACTGTTATGCAATGTGGCAAGAGGAATAGATCTGTTTAAAATAAATTTTAATACTAAACAATTCTGGAACAATTTTGAAGCAAAAACAAAAACAAAAGTTAAAACGAATTTTTGAAACGAATTTTTAAAAATTAGTTAAAGAATGGGTTGAGCCAGCTTCTCGTTCAGGGGGAGGGACCCTGCAGACACATGTAAAAAGGAGGGTGGAAAGAAGCGCTGCAACCCTGGGATATTGTGGGGATAGGTAACAACTTTAAAAACTTTAAAAACAATACTGGACTGAAAACTCACTGTTTAGGTGGACCAGATGAGGTCTTGCAAATCAGGAGAAAGGCTGTATGGATCGCTCAGCAGTGTCTTGGGGCGATCGGTGTGGATGTGGTAAACGGGCCAAATCGTCGATTAGGCAGTGCATGAATTTTCACTGGTGATTCTTTACTGTTGGGTGGACGTAGTAATGTCCTGCCGGTGAGGGGTATGAGTTTGGAAGTATCTGGTTTGGTCCCCTGATGGTGGAGGAGAGATAGTGGTGACAGCTAGGAGGCTCCTGTGGCTGGAGCGCAAGAAAACTTAACACCCACAGAGCGCTTCAAACGACTATGCAACAGAGAAACGTATTGGATATACAAACTGAATACCCTAACACCCAATGGATTAAATGAAGATCTAGAGATACTAACCATCCTCTAACATTTAATCTAAGACATATATGAAATCTGTTCCTTTGTTAAAAAGCAAATCCCTTCTTTGAAGAAACATTTCCCCCCCCCTTCCCCCCCTTTTCCCTCTGCAATATACTACTATATAAGCGATTCCAGCATTTTAAGTAGTATCATATACATATGTCAAATCCAATTAAAGCCATTTTTGTCCTAAACGGTGTTGGTGC
Organism: Nanorana parkeri; assembly: GCF_000935625.1. Lineage (NCBI taxonomy): Eukaryota > Metazoa > Chordata > Amphibia > Anura > Dicroglossidae > Nanorana > Nanorana parkeri. Next base: position 2,228,564 of record NW_017306389.1, read on the forward strand.
AATAAATGAGAAAGATGGAAATTGCGGTTGAACACACAGCAAAAATTGCTGTGGTCCTTAACTCAAAGACAAACATCTGAAGCTTGGTCCTTAAGGGGTTAAATATTACACACCAGGCAATCGATGATCTCTGAATTCTATCAAGCAATTTAGTGACCGGTACTCAAAGTCTATAGGACAGTTTTTCTCAATATCTGCAATCCATGCACTTTTAAGTAGCTAACTGCATTTTGCACAGGTCTGTGACATATTTAACACTGAATATGAGACAAATTTTTTATCAAGATGAGACAGAATTTGACTCTGCAGAGATGCACAACAAAGAAGCAGTCAGGGGCAGGTTTTATGTTGTCACAGTGCTGAGGGAGAAATTATGAAACAAGCTGCAATATTATAACAAATCTGGCCCAGAATCTGTCTTGTTGCACCAGTCTACAAATTGCCTTTCTGTAGGGCAGAATACTTGTTGCAGTCAATGATACAATTTGCTACCAGTTACCAGTTATGGATGTGGGGAGGGGGAGACTGTAAATAGATATCAGACCATGGAAAGGAGCAGGTTGCCAAGTTACACTAGTTATTCTGTTGCTAGCGGCGACTCACCAGTGATAGGATCGTTAAGAGAATGCTCACCTTCTCCTTTGGTGTCGTTACCTCCCTGGTCACACTGGTACAGTGTCACTCTGTCGCTGGTTCCCAACTGCTGAGCAAGATTCTACAGTGTTTTAGCCAGTAAGCGGTGGAGATAAGTCGTTTCTTTAGTGACCCTGCCGATGATGAGCAGACACCTGCAACAGGATCTCCAATGTTGCATGGCCCCCTCAAGACAAACAGGATTTGAGAAGCGTGTTGTGATGTCAGACTATATGGACTTTCAGTTGAGCTCACATTATATCATCATAGAGCTCACATTAGAAAAATGTCCTATTTGTTACATAGAAAAGCCAGTGATTTTTTTTTTTACTTGTTTCTGCCAAGACGTTTGCATATTCTTGGCACTAAAATAAAACTCATCAGCAGAAATAAATACAAGTGACACAACCCTTAAAAGTGATATTTCAGGTTTTGGTAGATGTAAAAGAATTATTATGCCTATTGGTTTCTTATGTTTCTCAGGAACAGCAGGGATAATATCTACGGCAGGGGTGGCAAACTCAAATTCATCGGGGGCCGCATCAGCAGTATGGTTACCCTCAAAGGGCCGGTTGTATAGGACTATGCATCTACTCTTTATTATCATAAATAGTTGCCTCTGCATTCAGTTGCTACTGGTTTTATAAACTGTGCGTTTATTCGCGTGGGGCTGGTTTTCTGTTTTTATTTACTTTGTAAAAAATGTTCATTTGTTTTATTATTTTTACTTAATCGCCTTTTTTTAACATTTTTATTTAGTTGCATTTTTAATTAATATTTTTTACTTTTTCTTTTTAACTATTTAAAAAAAAAAACTTTTTATTGTATTGCTATCACACAGGGAATAATAATCCCCTGTCTAATAGCATTTGGAGGTGACAGGTACTCTTTATTGACCCTGTCACCTCCAACACAGGAGTTCTAGCATAGCACTGTTGCTAGAACTCCTGTGATGGGAACGAGCATCGGTCCGTCACGCCCTCTGCTCCGTCCCCATCTCATTCAACGCTTCGTCCCCGCCCCCCGCTTCGTCACAGCACCACGCCCCTCGCTCTGTCACGCCCTCTGCTCCGTCCCCATCTCATTCAGCGCCCCGAATACGAATTCCACACCCCTGCGCGGGCCACATTACAAGGTCCGGCGGGCCGGATTCGGCCCGCGGGCCTTGTGTTTGCCACCCCTGATCTACGGTATATAGTTACAGTTCCCAGATCTGGACCTATAACAGTTATGAAAGATCTCCACTCACCTTGTAAGATTTATTACAATTATTTTATGTTATAAAGAACGCAACAGGAGGAGTGGGAACTTGAGAAGTATTAATAGAGCTAGTGAGCAGGAACAGAACGAGAACTATGGAACAATACTCTTATTTAGAGCACATGTTCACAAACTTCGGCCTAGGGGCCGGTAACAGCCCACTTTCCATAGACCGGACCCTGCATGCAGGGATTTCTCACTGCAAGCTGCAGTGGAGAAGCCGCTATGTGCAGAGTGGCAGCAGATGCCATGCACTGGAGCGCAGATGGTTGCAGCACCAAGCGTTGTAACAGGCACCTTCGAGTATAGTGATTGCACAACTCTCTAAGGCATGATTGACACTGGCAAACTTATGTTTATATGGTATCATTTAAATTGGGAGTTAACCTGTGTTTAGGTATGTTCAGTGTAATAGAAAATAGAATTTTGTGCATCCAGGACCCGATTAGAAACTTTGAGGGTCTGTTCACACTAGCAGCCATGGGTGTGCCTGGCACAGTGCTGATGTGCTCCATCGAGACACATTACACTGTTTGTTTTGTTAGAACTTTATTGAAATGTCCCAGGTGACATTTCATTAAGTAATATGGGCACATTGTGGTGGGGTGCAGCTGTACCATGTTGCACTGCAGTGTGCTGAAAAAAAGTACTGCATGCCATACTTTTTTTCAGTGCACACAATCGCACCACAACCCAGTGGTGTGAACCAAGCCCATCTGTAACACGGCACTTTACCTTGTCTTGCATTGGGGCTGTGCTGCAAAAAACGCCCAGTGCAGACCTAATGCATTGGGTGTGTACGGGCCCTAAATGTGGCTAAACAAATGTAAACATGTACAACCACAATTCCATAAAACTTGGAATGCTGTGAAAAATCTACGTAACAACAGAATGCAATTATATTTGCAAATCTTATAAACCCATATTTAAAGATAGAAAACACATCAAATGTTTAAACTGGGAAAATGTACAATGTAAAGAAAAAAATAGGGTAATTTTGAAATTGATGGCAACAACATGTCTTAAAAAAGTTGGGACAGGGCAACTAAAAGCTTGAAGAGCTGGAAAAACATTTTGTAACTAATTAGGTTAATTGGCAACAGGTCATAACAGGTTGGGTATAAAAAGAGCATCTTAGAATTAAGGTGCCCATACACCTTACGATTATCGGACGATAATCGTATGCGATCGACTTTTCGTCCGATAATCATATGTGTGCATTGCAGTGTCCGACCGACAATACTGTTCAATCGTACGACTTTTGAAGGTCAAGCATGTTTGAAAACTTTGCTAGATCGTACGATTGTCGTAAGGTTGCTGGCGTTTCCGTCCGTCAAAAGTCGTACGATGTACACTGCGCTTGCGCTAACGAAAATACGGCAAATCAATTACCGCATTTCGTCCAGGTGCTTTTGATTAATTACGGCTAAATGATTCTTGCGATCATCGGGGCAGGATGGGGCTGCCGTACGAAAATCGTACGACTATTCGATCATCGGACGAAAAGTTTCGTCCGATAATCGTAAGGTGTATGGGCACCTTTAGAGTGTCTTGAACTGGCCATATTACGTAGATTATCTGCAGATTTTCTATGGTCAGATGGAAAACGTGCAACAGATTCCTCCATCTATGCTAATCTATGTGGGTGGAGGAATCTCCCACTGGGCCAAGCTTCAGTATCTTGCTAGTCAACCCCGCTGGCTCTGAAAACACCTGAAAAATGCCTGCATCCAATCAGATTGTTCAGGTATTTGGGCATCCAGTGGGGCCGACTAGCAAGATACTGAAGCTTGTCCCAATGGAAGATTCCTCCATCCACACAGTTTAGCGTAGATGTAGGAATCTGTTTCACATTTTCCATCTGACCATAGAAAATCTGCAGATAATCTATAGGTGTATGGCCAGCTTTAGAAGTAAAGATGGGCAGAGGTTAACCAATCTGTGAAAAGCTGCATCTTAAAATTGTCAAACAATTTTAGAATAATGTTCCCCAACATAAAATTGCAAAGACTTTAAATATATCATCATCTACAGTACACAGTATCATCAAAGGATTCCAAGAATCTGGAGAAATCTCTGTGTGCAAGGCACAAGACCAAAAAGCACTGCATTAAAAACAGGCATGGCTCTGTGATTGACATCAATGCATGAACTCAGGAAAACTTCCAAAAATCACTGTCTGTGAACACAGTTCACCGTGCCATCCAAAAATGCCAGTTAAAGCTCCATCATGCAAAGAAGAAGCCGTATCTGAACATGATCCAGAAACGCCGCCGTCTTCTCTGGGCCAAAGCTCTTTTAAAATGGTCTGTTGCAAAGTGGAAAACTGTTCTGTGGTCAGACAAATCGAAATTTGACATTCTTTTTGGCAACCATGGGTGCCACGTCCACCGGATAAAGAGGCGAGGGATCTTCCGGCTTGTTATCAATGCTCTCTTCAAAAGCCTGCCTACCATCTCTGATGGTATGGGGGTGCATTAGTGCACATGGAATGGGCAGCTTGCACATCAGGAAAGACACCATCAATGCTGAAAGATATATCCAGGTTTTAGAGCAGCATATGCTCCCATTCAGATGACATCTTTTTCAGGGAAGGCCTATTTCAGCAGGACAATGCTAAACTGCATACTGCATCTATGACAACAGCATGGCTTTGTAGTAGAAGAGTCCGGGTGTTTAACTGGCCTGTCTGCAGTCCAGACCTTTCACCAACTGAAAATATTTGGCGCATCTTGAAATGAAAAATACGACAAAGAAGACCCAGGACTGTTAAACAGTAAGAATCCTGTATCAGACAAAAATGAGACAACATTTCTCTCCCAAAACTCCAGCAACTGGTCTCCTCAGTTCCCAAACGTTTATAGAGTATTGTTAAAAGAAGAGGGGATGCTACACAATGGTAAATATGGCCCTGTCCCAACTTTTTTGAGACCTGTTGCTGCTTTTAATTCAAAAATACCTTATTTTTTTCTTAAGATGGTAATTTTTTTCAGTTTAAACATTTGATATGTTTTCTGTTTTCTACTGTGAGTAAAATATGGGTTTATGAGATTTGCAAATCATTGCATTCTGGTTTTATGTAGATTTTACACAGTGTCCCAACTTTATTGGAATTGGGGTTGTATATCTGGGAAGCAAAACAATTATTGAAGTGAAGGAAAATCTCCCCAGTAAAGAGGGTTTTAACATTGCCTACTCTAAAAAGATTTTGGCTTTACATATACTTAGGGGTCTATTCACGAAGCAGCCGAAGGATCTAGCCGCGGCTTCGGCTGATCCTTCGGCTAGCTTTGGCCCCAGGACCCCTTCCGTTCAGTAGAACCGAAGGGCTGCTGTACGGGCTACTCACTATAGGCAGTACAGCTCCCGAAGTCGGCCGGGCGGCTCAGTCAAGCCGAAGGCATATGCTTCGGCTCGACAGCCTGCTTCTGACAGCTGGGCGGAGCCAGCCATAATGTTACGGCTGGCTCCGGCCACTTGCAGAGAGATCAGCGTCCCTGGTTACCAGCTAATCAGGGACACTGATCTCCAGACAGCCTAACTCTCCCGGGCGCTCCGGGAGTCTCCCGCTCCTGGCCGGCCAGGAGAAAAACACTGCTTTTTCTTTTTTATTCTGACACGGAGCCGTTGGCTGGCGTCAGAATAAAAAAAAAAAAAAATAATAATTTTCACCATAGGAATGCCTTGCTAGATTCCCATTGGCTATTTCAATTTGCAATAGCCAATAGGAATCTAGCAATGCATTCCTATGGCGAAAATGTTTCGTTTTTTTTTCTGATGACAGCAGAACCGCCGGCCAATAGAAAACAGTTGGGCGGAGCTAGCTGTCACTGCTGGCTCAGCACAATCGTTTTCTATTATTTTTTAAAACTTTTTTCACTATTTTTCTGTTCTGCTCGGTCCCCCAGAGGGACCGAGCAGAACAACCAAGCCGAATGCCGCTCAGCAGCATTAGGCTATTCACTCACTGCTGTTCGGCATCTATGAGAAAAGACCGAAAAGCAGCGAGTAGCCTGCCGGAGGTTCGGCTTAGCCGATCCAGATGTTGGATCGGCTGAGTCGAACTCCTTCTGCACTTCGGGTCGGCCGAACATGCTGAGCATGTTCGGCCGCCCGAAGCCAGCCGATGTACGGCTGATTTCAGCCGATATACTGCTGAAATCAGCCGTACCAGCCTGAAGTGAATAGCCGAACAGCGTTCGGCTCACTTCGCTTCAGGTCGGTCGGTCACTCGGCTGCCTGCGGCAGATTAGTGAATAGACCCCTAAGTTTCTAAACCATAAAATAATCCAGGGGCACTACAGTAGATAATGGATACTTCACCTCTAACTAAAATACCACCTTTAAGTAGACTGGCCCTTGAAAACAGTGTAATTTAGCCTGTCACAAACTTTGTGTCCATACATAGCATTATAGATTAGGCAGTATTAGGATGCATGTATAGGCGTATTGGAATACAATGCAAAACACGACTGTATTTGTGGTGCCCGGGAGCCCCAGCTTCTGTGTTTTTTTCTCCATAGGAATGTATGAGTAGAAAATGCTGTGGGCACTGTGCACATGCTTAAATGCTGGTACTGGTGTTTACATGTGGAAGGGTTCCCATACACAAAACTTTTACATTCATGAGCTTACATCTGAACCGGGGTTTACATGCGGATGGCCAAAATTTCCCATACCTGAAACTTCTTTTGGGGAGTTTACGCCTGTGCGAATGTGTGTGTGAACACCGGTACCGCCGTTTAGCCACATACAATCATATACAGTGTTTTCTATCCATACATTCCTGCAGACATCAAAGCGCAGCAGCTGGGGCTCCGGGGCACCACAAATACAGGAGTATTATCCCTCTGTATAACCAAGTGAGATTCTGAGATAACAGCATAATGTACAAAAACAAAAAACTGCAGAAAATAGGTCACAAGGCAGAAAGATAATGAGAAAAGAAGAACAGTAGAGCTGCAATAAGGTTTTGTTAAGTGTGATGTATATGCCTGGATATTCATAAAGTTAAAATAAAAGAAGAGCAAAAATGACAAATCAAGAATAATATGCAATGATTCAGTCTGTGAGGTTTGCTTTCACTCTTATATACAGTATATTATGTTGGCTCAGATAAAATACAATAAGATTTTTATGGTGTCATGGGAAAACTCTCCTCCTGTTTATATATCCGATTATGTTAGGGCCATTAACCTCATATCGTTGGCTAGCATAAAGGAGCTTTATGCCTTTTTTTAATATTATTATTGAGAATTTGCAAACCAAAAGTTCTATTAAAGTCAATGGCAATCCACAGCAGGGTCCAAAAATGTATTACAGAGCAACAAATAACGCAAAAGTATGCCGGTTTGGAAAGTTCTTGGCAGCCCGGCCTGATAAGATGTTGGCGTCAAAAACAGGCTGAGTCACTTGTATTCCACCAGGGATATGATGATAGATGGGACTTGGTGGCACTGGCAGTCCAGCCAGATAAGGGTGCTCAGACAATAGCAGAGGCAGATATAAGGCAGAAACAGCCTTTGATCCCTTTTTTCCAGAAGCCTTTTGGGAATCCCAAATAACACTAAAATTGGGATTCAGCTCAGGACTTCCTAATTCATGGAATACGGTCTGAATATAACATCATCTGAATTTCCAGATCAACATAATCCTTACTTACAGTCATACACACATGCACGCAACAGGGCCGTCCCTATAATGAGGCAGTTCCCTTAGGCAGCATCTCATTGGGGGTGGCCAGGTGTTGGGGGAGGTGGCAGGGGGCGGCCACAGCGTCCCAGGTTGCTCTGAGCTCTTGGCAACCTGTGCGGCTTCCCGCCCAGCTCACTGATGTTACCGATTGGCAGGAGCTGAGCTGGATGCTCCGTGTCTGTGCGGCCTCCCTCCCAGCTTACTGATGTCACCGGTTGCCAGGAGCTGAGCTGGATGCTCTGGTTGGCGTCCCACTGAGCTCCTAACAACCAGTGATGTCGGTGAGCTGGGCGGGATGGAGCCACTGATAGTGCAGTTTGGCATCTTCACCGAACACAAATCAGCACAACAACCGTGAGACCCGCCCCCTCCCGGGAAAATGGAGAAAGTCCAACCACACACAGTTAGAGAGTACAAACTGCCTGTAGGGAGGGCCCTTGTTGGAACTTAAGCTCAGGACTCTGGCACTTCTTTCATAGATAAATATATACACATTTCAGGAATATAGCAATGGGCAACAATATTTCAAAGGAAAGTAGAATAGCTAGGAGAGAAATTTTTCTAAATATAATTGACTTTCTGTCTTGGTTTCATTAGCAGAGTATTTCCAAAACATTTCTCAGTGCTCCACCATCACAAACTCCCACATAGCGACACTGCCAATATTCAAGTAGAATGTTCTCGAAAATGTTTACTGCAACAAGGCCATACCCAATGCTCCACGGCTTTACCATGCTTCATCAGATGCAGCCACTGGCAACTTTTTACCTGCATGGAAGTTGACATACTAAGGCCAGGACCCATTCAGATGGATTTATGCCCAGGTCCCCTAATGCCTTTACTGCTCTGATGGCTTTATCAGCTATAGGCAGTTCTGCATGGAAATCCTGAGTTCTGCCAAGTCCCCCCTACAGTAAGAGCGAGTACCATCAGCAATAAATGTTCCATGTTTTAAAAAGCTTTGCCTTAGAGGAATAATGCCAATCTTCCTTTAGCCCAAAGCTGGCCATACCAAGGTAGATTTGTATATGAATGTTTAGATGAAAAATCACATCAGAAGATTTGATAATGACAGAGAGACTTGACAAATGTTGTTCAAAACGTCATTTGATCTTAACATTCGATTTTGGAAAAGAATGGAGTTTCTAAAACTAAAATCATGTTCACAGGTAAAATTGAGTTTGTTCAAGAAAAATTTTCCAACTTGCATCTTCGATTGTCCAAATCTGATCAGAAGGGTATAAATAAATTGTATGAATGGTATTGGTAGCTTTTTCACACAAATTAAGTTTTATATTAGGACAACTAATCCCTAAATTACATCTTCTCAGTGGTCCTATAAAATACAGTGGCGGTGTGAGCTCCGAGCAGGACATGTCGGCACACTCCACAGGAACTCTTAAAAAGAATTTCCATATATATAAAAATCTCTGTGAGAGGTGGAAGAAGCAATCATTTTTAACAGCAATGTATAAAATGTAAAATTCATAACATCATATTCTCTAGTGCACAGGGGTGAAATTTGGATGCGATTTGTTTTACATTTAAAAGGAGGCAAAATCAACATCCCAGCAGACACAGCTGCAGCGGTCTTGACTGGAATCAAACAAAGCAAAAGGTGGAACCGAAATGCTATCCGCATGCAGATATTCCTATTCAAAATTAGATTTGCTCCATGCTCTCTCGTTTCGCATCACAGGAAATATATTATATTTGTTGGGTGCTGTTTATAAATATTATGCCACGGTCCCCTCAACCGTTCACTCGCATCTTATAGATGTTTAATAAATATGGATTGGATTTAGATGCTATATACATTGCTAAATGGATAAAATGGGAAAATACATTTATGCATGCTTGTTATCTTATTTATTTTATTTATTTATGAAGCGCCAACATGTTTTGCCATGCTTTACAGAGTACATTACTCCAGAGGGGTTTACAGTAGATCACAGTCATATCGTACATACTAATAAAGAATGGGTCTTTTACCTATATTACACAAAGGTGACCTGTAATGAAACTTGTAAATCTAAGCTGTCTCTGAAGATTAGGCACCAACTGTCCCTTGCTACAGAACAGTGCCAGGCCCTCCAAAACAACTCCTGGTATTGCATGCATTTTTTTATTATTAATTACAGGTATTTATATAGCACCAACACTATACATAGCTCTTTACATAGTTTCACAATCACATGAGTCCCTGCCCTCGAAGAGCTTACAATCTAAGGTCCCAATTGCACACACAAAAAAGGCCAATTTAGAAAGGAGCCAATTAACCTTCCAGCGTGTTTTTGGATTGTGGAAGGAAACCAGAGTACCCAGAGGAGTGATATTACTGAGAGGCCCTATGGGGGTCTGCACTCAACACTGAGGAGTGTCGGGGACATGTATCTGAACCAGAACAGTAGTCCTTTTTGTCTGTGAAATCAAAAACTGGTCATTGATTTTATTATCTGCATGTTTTTGCACTGTGTGAGTATCCTCCACTTGACAGGACTCAGTGCCCGAGTGATCTGACTCCTTTTCCATGAATTCCTAATAATCATATTGATTTAGAAGTTTATAAACTTATTGAAGATGCCCATAGGATGCACTGACACAATTTCACTCAGCCTTATGAATAAGCAATGCCTTGTGTTACAACTCTCAACCAGCCTACCTTCTGAAATACAACTCAACATCTGAACAATGTAACAATATAATTGGTTGCTGGAAGCATTGCATGATGGGATATATTGTCTTAAAAAAATAGAGATTGTGTCACAGTAAGCAGCAGGAAAAGAGGTGTAGAGCACACTGGGAATCCAGGGAGTTGTTGGAGGTGGCGGGCAGACAGAAGGCATCACTCACTACACAAGTAAGCTTTGATTGCATTATCAAAAACAACTCTAGTATGTATTCCTATTACAATGCTGACCTTATAACATCACATTAGGTTATGCTGCAACTTTAGAACTTATTTTAAAGAGTCAGAACATCTGTCAGATTTTTATTTTTTTAACCTGTAGAATCTGCATTTTTGGGTTGCTTTCTATCAAGCAAGGATCTTTTTTTATATGTCTGTTTTATTATCTCAAGATAACTGAGCAACAGTAAACAATACACATGCACATATACTGTACTCGGAAGATTCATTTTCATTTTATCTGACACGCTCACTCTGTATTTTGGAAACAATCTTTTTTGAGCTATACACAGTACTGTTCAGGAAAGGTTCTTTCCTATGAAGATTGTTCATTTGAAATATCTTACACAAGTTCACAACAAGGTACACAAGGTGCCTTCTTCAAAGGCACCTTGTGGGTTGATGTCCTGCTTCCCATATCTGGTTATACAACCAAAGGGTTCCACATCTCCAACTGGTGTGTGTAAGTGGTACACAGAGTGGAATGGCTGGTCTGCTGCACAATGTTTGTAGTGTGCCTGTCACCCGCTTTCTGCCCAGAGCATCCTAGGTTGCTAAGAGCCAGGCAGAAGATGTGCCAGTTAGCAACCGGGATGCTCTGGCCGGCATCCTGGCGAGCTCCTGCCCAACCAGTGATGTCACTGTTTGCCAGGAGTTTGGCGAGACACCAGCCAGAACGCCCCAGGTTGCTAAAAGCTGGGCGGGGAAATTCAGAGCCCCTACACATCTCCCCGCCTGACTCTTATTGGCATCACTCTCCACCAGCATCTCCCCCTCCCACTGATTGTGCACCATCCAGCATCAACAGCCTCCCCACCACTGCCTTAGGTGGCAAAAAGGCTACAGCACCACTTGTGTCTGTTTTTCTACATGCAATGAGTTAAAATGGTCTTCGGACATTCTGTTTATTTTGTATACAAGCTTTTTAAAGCATATCTAAACCAAAAACTGAAAGTACCGTATATACTCGAGTATAAGCCGAGATTTTCAGCCCATTTTTTTGGGTGAAAAGTGCCCAGGCAGATTACTAGTCCTTAGATGTGGACTAGTACTTAGAAATGCAGTATCCTTGTAACTTCCTGTAAGTTGAAAAGGGGCACAAATAACCCTATTTTCATTGTGTAAACTACTAATCCTGTCAATCCACCATGTAAATAAGATTAACAAAGGCAGACATGTTTTAAATCTGTGGGATAACCCTGGCTCCTTCCATGGCTACAGTGAAGAAGTGAGTATAGACATGGAGTTACAGGAAATGTGTTATTTACAAAATTACCAGATCAGAATAAAGGGAAAACGTATAAAAAAGAAAGCTGATGCAGATACTAAGGACAGAATTGAAGGACTGGAAAGCTGCAATGTATACAATGTTTGTTCATGGCTTTAGATACACTTTAATTTTATACAGGCAGGGCTTTCTTTCCTAAAGTATGTAATATCCTATATGCTTTGTGTGTATTTGCTATACAGCTGTATGTACTGGAAACATTTTATGTATTTGTATTGTGGATATTACTCATCCTTGTTATTTCTTTGTAGCACCACAGGCACTATAGCATCCATTTGTAGTAAGAAGATTAAAAACATATACAATGATTCTGATTTATTGAAGGAGTTTAGAATGTTCACACAATAAACTGTTTAAATATTCACTTCAATTATCCAATCATGTGCAGATGAAATAAGTAAACAGAGATTTGACTTTCACATGACTGGATAATTGAACTGAATCTTCATAGAATTTATTAGCTCCTTTTGTAAATCAGCCTCATTGACCTAGAGATGCTATGCCTACATCACATATTTTTACTCATGCTTTTATTGTGTCATCCTAATCTAAAAGTACAAATTTTATTATTGCAATTGTTATTATTTTAGTTTTGTCCTCAGTTATATTTTTAGTTTTGTCAGATTGTTATAAATGCCTTGTAAAAAAGATATGACTCTGTGATTAATTATATACATTTCCTATTTTCTGCTCACGTAGCTTTTGTAAATTTGGGCATCAATGTGTGTAGCAAATGTGTACAAAGGAATGATGCCAAGACTAATGAATCAGAATCTTGAAAGATGGCTCGACCATCTGTGCTTTGAATTTTTGATAGCTGAATAACAACTGTAAGGTAAAAGACAAAATCTTCGTTATGTGCTCAGATGGACTACTAATGTAACCAGACAAAGAGGACTACTGTTGTGGTTCAGCTACATGTCCCTGACACTCCTCAGTGTTGAGTGCAGACCCCGCATATGCACTCTCAGTAATAGCACTCCTCCTCAGGGGGTGGGTCAGAATTACCCCTTAAAGGAGAACAATGGGGTTTAAGGTTTTTCCCCATAGTTCTCCTTAGGGTAACGGGAGGATACCGGATGTACTGGTGCTAGGCATCAGAGCATTTGGGCGAGTACGACTACTTGCCCAAATCCTCGGAATCGGCACGGATATCAATACTAGTATCGGTATCGGTGCATCCCTAATTCTTACAATGTTCAACAGTCGTTTCTACCCAGCTCCTATGAAGCACTCTTCAACAAGAAGAATCTTTGCAAACCCGGCTACCAACAGATATTCACTCCAGCAGGTAACTTGAGTCTTTGGGACCATGGCACATGTCCCAGGTTGAGGCAAGGCCCAAGTGGAGAGACACTTTTTACACACATCCTCTCCAGGCAAAAGCCCAGGAGGAGAACACTTTGGAAAGGTGACACAAATATTTATCTTTCCAAACCATACCTCTGAATAATAACCTCTGGGATTGGTTGGCTCATATTTTCTTAGGCAACAGTAGACAAAGTCCTAGGTACAGGTACCACACCCCTAATGTCTATACACAGTGGAAAAATAAGATTAAAATGGGGTTTTAACATTAGCCCAAATAATTGTTACCTATACATTTCATAAAACATTACTTTTTATTAATAGTATAATTGAAAGGACATTCACGTAATTAAAAACAATTTCACGTGCACAATATCTGAACCACCTAAACCACCTAAACCATGAGTCTTTAATGAGAATGGCATTGAAGCAGTCTTTCTGGTACCACAGTAATGGTTTCAAGCGTACAAAGGCTTGTTGTTTTCCATCATATATGTAGTGTTTTGATGGTTTATCTCTCAACACATTTCACTGTAACAGCTTCCTCAGGAGGGAGGTGATTTCCGGTGCTATCCCTTCAGCATGAAGAAAATACCCAATATACCTGTAATACCTGTAGTTTAGACAAACCTTATTGGAGGAAAGATCAGATGACCACCACCACAGATATTTAAAAAGATTCCCCAGCGACTGTTGTCCCAGGTGTAATGCTTGGCAAAACTTTAATTTCTATTTTGTTGTCTGTTCTTTGCAGTAAAGCTCAAGGAAACTGACCCAGTAGCATTTAAAGTACTTTATTAGGTGAAAATGCTGCGTGCACAAATTTTGTTACAGGAAAAGCAAAATAAAAACAAAACATACATACAGACTGCTACATACATAAACGTGCACTCAATACACTATCCTTTCTAGTACATGTAATGGTTTCTAAGAGTGGAAACACTAATAGTACTTAGCTTCCAGCTGCATATTCCGTAAATTCCATAATGAACAGGACTTCTTGGCAATTAAGCCTTCGCAGGAAAATGGCTTCTGGTTGCAGTCTCTGATGTCTAAGTCCTTGGTGAGTCCTCTCTTGGTCAGAGTGATGTCCTCTCTTGCCCAAAGTTCCATTCTGAAGTCCTCTGTTGCTCAAAGTTCAATTCTGAAGTTCGGTGGGCAGTGCCACACAACACTTTTATGAGTCCCTATGCAACCTGTATTTCACTTTTTACAGCTATAGGTGGTAGTGATGTATCATGAATTGCCATCAGTAGTCAATGGTGAGTAAGCCTTGACCAGCCTAGGCGTGCTTTTGTACACAAGGTTTCCCTATAACACCATCCAATTGTGATACGAATAATGGGGAAACAATACAGGGCAGCCATACCATTATCAAAAACCAGTTTGGTCTGTTGTGAGAAACCAGCTCTCTGTCAACAGCCGAGCAGACCCTGTGTCTCCATTGCAAATTTCCTGTGTGAGCTGAAGTATCCATCAGTTTTATATATATATACATATATATACATATATATATAGAAGGCGGCGTGCTTCACTTGTTACGGGTATTTTCTTTGTAAACAGAGACCAAAAATCCAAAAAAATGCCCTTCTCTCCAAGAGCTTGATGACCTACAGTGAAATGGATAAAAATTGATTATCCAAGGGACATAAATAACAGTTGTCACCATCTCACCATCTCAATAAAAATTGCACTTAAAATGATAAAGGGTACAATCATTGGTAGTTACATGCAATAAAGGCTGCCACAAGGCACAATCAGCCATGCAGTGACAGGTACTCTTACAAGAGGGGCAACATCACATCAAAAGCATGTCTACGCTCAGATGTGCAGGAAGATCCATGCAGCCGCTGAGTGTGTCAGCCTGTCATTGATTTTGAACAGGCTGCTGCACAGAACACCTGTGACTTCCGAACGCCTTCCATGCGCATAAACAAAGATTCCCCTATATGTCCATTTACCACAATATACGTTTCAAACACATTGTTGGGTTCATTTGTATGCATTTGGGAAGTATTTACAATGGGGCTGTTTTGCCAAAGAAGTAGAAGCCATTCACATTTTTACTTGCTCCAGCCATGTCTAAAAAACAGAAAGCACTGCAATGCACTGAAAATAAGTTGAATTCTTCTTTTATGTAGTCAAGTGCTTATAAAATGTGCAAAAACCAGCAGTGTATGTAAATTGTTTATTACTATGAAAATCATAAGAGATATTTTTAAATTCAAGTAAGGTGGAACACACTCCGATGTTCATTCTAACAAAGAAATAAAACGGACTGCGATTCTGCTATAGCTCCAGGCTCAGAAACACAAGCTATGTTAAACTATGTGATTAGCAAGAATTTTAAAAATGTATCCATGTAAATGAATTCAAAGTGAAGTGTGATTACACGGTTGCTAGATTTTACAGCTCAAAGCAAAATAGTATATTAAAATGCATATGATTTTTTTTTGTACTTCAATCATCTCAGATGCTGGTTTTAAAGTTAACCTGTCACAAGCCTACACAATTCAAACTAAGCATAGGATGAAAGTCTTCCTAAGCAGTAAAAACTGTATGTCAAACAATCTCTAGAGCTAAAAATACAAACAGATAAAATTTGGGTGTTATTCACTAAAGAGCCGAAGGATGTAGCCGATGTAAGATGTTTGGCTAATCCTTCAGCTCGCTTCGGCTGCAGAAACCTTTCGGCTCAGCCGAACCGAAGGGCTGCTGTATGCACAATTCTCAATAGCGTGTGCAGCAGCTGAATGCAGCTAAAGTGAACAGCCGAGCCAAACACACAGCTGGAGCGGGGAGAAGGTCTGCCAAAGCAGACCTCCTTCCTGCAAATTGTAAAAAAATAGAATGAAAGAAAAACAAAGTGCAGGGTTCCCCTTTAGGTCTGGTAGGAATGTTAGGAGGGACCCTCGCTGTAAAGAAAAAAAAATGTGTAGGCTCCCCGTACAAATTCATACCAGACCCTTTAGGTCTGGGAGGAATTTTAAGGGGGACCCCAACGCCCAAAATTTTGGGGGGAAAAACATGGGGTTAAATTTCATACCAGAGCCTTAATCCGAGCAGTGGTCTGGCCAGGCAGGAAATGGGGAGCAAGCACCCCCCTCCCTACACCATAACAGGCCACATGCCTGGGAGGGTGCTTTTTTCCAGGGGGGAGTGAACAGCAGAGAAGGAACTGCCAAACGCACGCTTCAGTCGATCCAGATGTTGCATTAGCTAAGGCGAACAGGTTCTTCCCTTCGGTTCAGCCGAACGCGCTGAGGCTGCTCGGCCGAGCCGAAGGGAGGTGAAGTGGGTTGAATGCCGCTGATGTGCATCTCAAAATAGCCATGCAGGGCTGCAGTTAATTTGCCAAAAAGGCTTAGGCTCCCTTCACTTTGGCTCCATTATTCATTCGGCTGCCTTCGGCAGCTTGGTGGATAACCCTTTTTAAAATTTCTTATCAAGGTTGGTCCCTGATGCTTCTGGAAATGCCTTTGATATGATAAGTGGACTTGTTGACCAATAGGAGGCTCAGGAGGGTAAAGGGGGCAGTGACAAGCTCACCATTTGAAAAGTGAAGATTTGCATTTTACATGGTTTCATATAAACAGTGCATTAAAGTACTATTAGACTCTTTAACTTTTTTTGTCAATAATAAGTCCAGATCAACAAATATAAATTGCCCAGCAAAATGTTCCTTTACAGTTTTGCTCAAGCACTTGCAGTCATCGTGTTTACAAACAGCTGACTCTAACTCTCTCAACTAAGCTTCCCTGAACTACCTGTCCAGTAGACCATGTTTCAGAACAGTTCCAGCTCTCTTGGGTCAACTTCCCTGAACTTGTCATTAGCTTTCCCTGAACTTCCCAGTAGTACAAGATCAAAAGTGTTGTATAAGATGGAGATTGTTGTAAAATAAAATAAAAAGATATTGAAAAAACAAACAAAAACATTTTGACTTTAGTAAGGCTTTAAGTAGATTTACTGGAAAGTTGTTCACTTTAAGACACAAGAATGCTCTTTTCACCTAGAGAAAAACAGGTTAAAGCATATCTAAACCCAAAAGCAACTATTTAATATATTGCAGCTTACCAGCCCTCAAATGTGATTACTGCATTAGTTTTAGGCTTTTTTCCCTTAAATTTCTCCTGGTGATCCGACCGTTAATTCTTTTATTTTTCAACCGTCTTTATCATACCAAGCTGGTTAGAAAAAGTGGCAGATAGAGGGTTGAGACAGGGGGGCTTAAAATGGTCAGCGCCCTTCCGCCCGGTATCCCTCAATCAGCTAATCGAAGGAGCAGGTCGGTAAATTCTCGGCCTAACGGAGCTAGCAGCCTGTTAGCACTAATAATGGACTAAAACATGCACGGTGTGTTGTTGTTACCATAGCGAGCCGGTGTGAATAGGTATAAATGTAGATACCGCTCCAAACTCGCTCTCATGATGGACTACAATCTCACATATAGTTTACTAATTTGTATTGGGATTGTAGTCCCTCACAGGAGGGAGCTTGGAGCAGTGGATACTTTACAACAGGGACCATGGGAACAGAAGTAGCCACTCTCCAGAACGAAGGACAGTGTCAACGTGGATTCAGAGATGATTGGAGGATCTACAGCTGAGTGATACACATAAAAGATACATTTTCGTTAATAGTTGAGGTACTTAAATTCATTTCTAAGATTTAACGCCTGACCTTACTGTCACTTTAATCCATGCAGTACGGTGGAGTGAGGTGGGATGTCCCGCTGCAATGGTAGTTGTAAATTATGGAGATAGTAATTTTGCTATGGAAACAAACATTCATACAAACATGGTTCAGGAGATAATGACTGAGATCAATGCGCCAGGCAGCAGGGTGTTGATCATTTCTGTCACTACTCACTATTCTTCAGATGCAGGATAGAAACAATCAATGAAATCACTTGTTACATCTTACCCATATTGTACACTGATGGAGCTGGAGGAATCCTCAAACACACTCAGCAAGTCAAATTCTGGTACCCACACTGCTTGCAAAACATTTCATGATGCATTTATTAAAACAGAGCTGCACAAAATGTGTCTTTTTCATCTGTCTGGAGTTCAGCTTTAAAGGCACAGTCCACTTTTTGAGCAAAAAATAACGAATGCATACTTCTTTATAAAAGAACAAAATGTGCTCTTATTAATTTTTTTGCATTGGAGCCAGTAAAGCATTGCAACCGCGATCAGTAGATCATGTGACCATCTTTCATGTTACACCCCTGAAAACGAGTGTAACATAAAACATGGTCCAAACATGGCTGATTTTGCCAATCTGCATTTACATATTATTCCTCTTCCTATATTTTTCCAGTATGAAGTAAACTGTTTAGCAGACATCTGCACAACATAACAATTTGTTTCCAGACAAAACAAATGAAAAAGAAAAACATTTTTATTTGTTTCGTCAAAGGAAACAAATGTTTATGTTCTTTCGGATTCGGAGGCAATGAGCCTCCGAATCTGAAACCGCCGAGCGAGCTCGGCGGCACGTTGATTCGCCGGCGCGTTCTGTGCATGCGTGCCACCATTTTGGAGTAGATCTTGGTGTGCACCAAGATGGCGGGAACCGCGTGTTCAAGCACCGCCATCTTGGTGTATACCAAGATCTACTCCAAAATGACGGCGTGCATGCGCAGATTGTGCCGGTGGCCGATCTGACCACCGCTCGTTCAGTGTGTGACGTCATATGCTCCGCCTCCAAGATGGCGGCGGGCATGCGCAGAACACGCCGGCGGCCAAAATGGCCACCAGCGTGTTCTGAAAATTAATTTATTTATGCCTGAATATAATTTTAGTATATTCGGGCTTATATTAAATTCGTTATTTCAGATTCGGACGAACCGCCGAATCAACTGATTTTCGTTGATTTGCAGGTTCGTCCGAATCTGAATGCACATGTCTACTGTTTAGAAACATGGCCATCAATAATTACTTGGGACAAGTATCCATATCAGGGACGAAATGTGTGTTATGGGTTCAGTCGTGTCTGGCGCTCTGCGATTGTATAGGCCACATTATTTAATCTTGTACTCATTTTTATTGGCTGATGTTGACTCTTTTGGTGTCTAACCAATGTGTTCTTTGGTGGCCTGACTTTCTTCAGTTGCTAACCAATACGACCAGGGGCAAAACTGTAGATCCCAGGGCCCCATAGCAAAATTTTGATGGGGCCCCTCGGTGACCTCCCTACTATCAATTAAATTAAAGTCAGGTAGCAGGAGAGTGATATGTATTGTCTCCTCCGGGAACATCTGACATCTGCTCTTCATCATTGGAAATGTCACAGGGGGTACAGGGTCACTGTCAACAGCAACTTCTGCAACTTCCTTAATGGGGTCCCCTTCCAACCCCAGGCCCTTATAGCAGCTGCATGGACTGCTATGGCTATTGTTATGCTACTGAATCCAAGCATAGTGGACTTCTCCAAACATCAGAAATAGGGGATCCAAGGTTCTTTAATTTTGCCATCCAGTGAAACGTCTGGTTTTCTGCGTTCCAGTATTTGCTTGTTTGTTATCTTTGCTGTCTATGGAATGCACATGAGCTTTTTCCAGCACCAAGACTCGAACACGTTGATTTTCCTCCTGTGTAGTTTGGTCCATCTTTCACAAGATACATGATTATTGCATACTTGTTCTAGGTCAGCAATTCAAAAAGGTTGATTTACTGAAAGACTGGAAGCTGCTTAGTGTTTAGCAAAGTGAATGTTAGTGTATAGGGTGAAGATGTTTTACTTTTGAATACCCAATCATCCTCTAGATTTTTTTATTTTTTTTATTTCCTTCACACATGATTGAGTATTCAGAGTAAACACAGCTTTACCTTATTTACTAATATTTACTTTGAAAAGACAACATACACTGTACACTGTGAACATCCACTAGGTAAACAACCTCAGCTCCTTTGGTAAATCAACCCCTATCGAAGCCAGGAGCAAAGCATAAAAGTCAGGCAATTCATGTTTTCAGAAGGACAGCACAGCAATGGCTGTCCCCACGTTTTTCTAATTGATTTTCCTTTAAATTTGACATTGCAACATTTTTATATAAATCAGACAAACACTTTCTGGCAAATTGTGTACTGCATAGTAGGTTGAAAGATGATTATTTCTAAATCCAATCCTAAAACATCATTTTAAGAGAAGACTTGGTGGGCGTTTTGCTCATTGGTAGGACAGAAACTTGGATCTTAGGTGCCCCGTGTGGCTATTCCTTTGTCAATATGTTGAAGCAGTGTAAACCTATACCTTCAGCAGAGCAATAGAATATTGATTTAATATATTTATTTATATTTATTTATATCTATTTCATAGAACAATTAAAGCTGAACTCCAGGAAGGTGTAAAAAACAGGAAGCATTTCAGTACAGAATTTTCCCTGTACCTAAATGGTAAACCATCGTAACAAGACTTTTTCCTACCCCTAGCTTTCAAATGAACATTGTTGATTTTTCAAAATCTTGTGCAGAAATCATAATGGCAAGTGAACCAACTGTGTGTGGCTATGGAGAAATATGGTCTTTAAATGTGGTTCAAGGACAAAAGTGAAAACACACAGATCCTTTAAAGAACATGCTTGGGAGATGACTTAATGGCTCGTTCACACGAGCGGCCATGTTATACCACGTATGCTGGTATGCACTGTGAATGGAGCGGTGATGATGCTTTGTAATGACACATTATGCTGTTAAATATCACAAAGTTACATAAAGCAGCATGTTACAATGTAGCGTAGTGCATTGCTACACTATAATGTTAGATAGAAAAAAACTGCGCTAAGAATCAGATAGCACTCTAAGAGCAGCTGTGCTTAATAGGTGAGTACACCCAAAATAGGAAAAAAGAAAAAAGCACTGCGCTTCAAACTCAAAAATTATATTCCTAAAATGTGAAAAAAATTGTATGAAATGTGAAATTGTCACACAGTGATAAACAATTTTGTGTCATACACAACACCTGTGTTGCACAATGCCTGTGCTGATGATGGTATGAAAAAGCTCTAGGTCTATGGTCTAGACACTATAAACCATAATAAACATGGGGGAAAAAAACCGTGTTAGTACATCTCATTAAATGTGTACATATAGAAAATCCTGTGTTAAATCTCACAAGTGATGTACAACTCCCTCATTAATCTACATAACCACATGTGAAGTCCATTATTTCTGGATACAATAAAGTCCTTGAAATATGTGAGGATATATCTTCCAACTTTTATAATCAACACCACGTCCGTGAATACAAAAACAATTGGTGAATCAGTGCTCTCCAGTCTCCTCCGTGCTCAAAGATCAGATCTGGCCGCACTCACCGACTCCTATTGCTCACCATATTTCAGATGAACAATTAGCGCTTTGCTGATATATATAGAACCAAATCCTCTCCTTTGTTTTTAATCCAACAATAAATTGGGGTAGATTCCTCCCAACTCTGGCTTAACTTTCCAAAATCGTGTAACACTATTCCTCCATCTTCCACCTTCTTTTGTGCTCAGAGAGAGAGAAAAAGGCTTCCCATAGTGTAGTATGTCAGAATAAATTTATTTAAAACGATTAAAATGCACTTACAATTAAAATAAGGCAATTGCACATGGATTTCATCACTATTGACTTCCTCTGTGGTATGCAGACCGTTGCCTCAGAGGAAGTCAATAGTGACGAAATGCATCAGGTGGGCGGATCTATGCGAGCATTGCAATCATAGAGACAGGAGCTCCGGTGGACACTGTGCAATCGCCTTATTTTAATTGTGGAAATGCAAGCTTGTAGCTTTGTAAGCTTTGGGGAAATTTGTGTTTTTTGCTACAGTTAAAGGTGTTGTATCATGACTGTAGGTTAAACTCGATGGTCTTTTTTCAACCTGACTAACTAGTTAACTATGGAACTACATATACATGTTAGTAACATTTTTTTCTTCAGTCCTTGTGCAGACCTCCATCTTGGCTATGTATCCAGTATTGTGGATGTTTGGCACTATGCAAGGGCAGAATGTGGGGTACCCCAATCCAGTGATATTCTAAAGAGATACATCTGTCTAATTGTAATGGTGGTAGGTTGTCTTGTGTTTATACTGTATATTTTGTATTATAAGATCCAGTAGTTTTGCCTTTTAATAAGTAGTAAAAACCTTGAGAGTGCAATATAACATCTATTCCATGTCTGCCTTGTTAGAAATATTTTCATATCTTACCAGCAATTATTGAAAAAGAGAATACGCTTTTTGTTCAGTGGCCTTCTTTTAAAAGTCAATTGCTGATAACTATTGATAATGGCCTTCTGTACATTGAACTTAGTATTATTAAATAAACCCCCTCATGTCTCTAGCAAATAAGTATATGAAACACAAAGAGCACACTACCACACTGAGCTGTTTTTCTTCAGCCTTAGCATCTCCTGAGAACAAATGAATGTATAGCCAAGCCTGTGACATTTAGCAGCATCATTTATTCAAATGTTTCAATTATCCTCCTATGCATATTTATAACCCACAAATCTTGCTTTGTGTAAAACAAAATGTGTGTGCTACAGAATGGCATGAAATGGCTTAAAAAGCGGAAAATGTCTCTTTCGAATGCAGTGTCTGTGGGGTTATTGTTTGCTTTACAGAAAGCAAACAGACTGCTTGTTTATATCCTGTTTCTGTATGAGTAAGGACTTTGGACGGTAAAAGATTTTTTAACCGCTGAAATTCCATGTCTTGCAGGTACCTTCACAGTGAACAGGAAATTGGAGGTAAAATGTCAATGAACAATTAAAGGAAACCTTTACTTAAAGCGCAAGTAAACCGATTTACATTTTTAATTTAATTTTTATTTTTGCACCGCACACTTGCACATTAGGGCACGCTTACCTTAAAGTGTGTCCTTCTCCAGCGCTGTTGGATCAACCTTTAGTCCTCAGCTGTGTCCCCTGCCACCCCTTCTGGGTTCTCGGTAGGCGATTGGTGATTGGGTGGTCACTAATGATTTAACTCTTCTGCATGCTCACAGAAATTACATCCTCTATGCAGGCACCCGAACCATTCACAGCATCTCAGAGATGCCGAGAATGGGCTGAATGCGTACAATGTATGGCACACTTGTCATACAGTATACACACAATATTTACGAAAATGGCTGTTTTTGTTATATTTTACTCCCACTTTAATTGTTGCCTGCCATTGCTGACCACTCCTTAAAAAAATATATTTCGCGTCATGCTAGTTCAAAGGTTTTGAAACTGATCTGCAACATGTATGCAGGTTGGTAACACAAAGTATTGAAGCCAGAAACAGCCAGGCTACTAGTATTTTCAGGAGGACGTCCACAATGGAATACCTATTTGTCCCAATTTTCTTTTAAGGCCCCCTTCAAACCTTTCTTTTTTGGTGCATTGCGTTAAGGCATGTGTGTTATATATACGAGTTATACAAAATGTAGAAATGTCACCAACACACCAGAAACATTTTAAGATAGCAGAATGTTCATTTATTTGAAGTTCCTTGTCATATAAACAAGCACTTTTGGGGCCACGCAGGGTCCCTTTATCAGGCTTAGCATTCTGGTGTGCTGGTGACATTTCTACATGTTGCTGATATTTGCGGCGCCATCCGCAGTCACTCGGTAAGCAGTGCAGCAAGGCAAAGAAAAGTATCTATATGCGAGTTATGCCACATGATAACATGTCATGTCCACTGACCACCAATGTAAAGGGACACTTCTCCACTCACTAATAATATAATGGGCACTTCTTCACTGACCACCAATGTAAGGCAAAATTTCTCCACCAATTTAATAGGGCTCCTCTCCACCAACCATCAATATAAGATGGAACTTATCCACTGACCGCCAATGTAAGAGGACACTACACTAACCATTGGGGATGCACCGATACCGATACTAGTATCAGTATCAGTGCCGATACCCAGTATTTGGCCGAGTACTCGCACTCGCCCAAATGCTCCGATGCCTAGCCCGATACTTCCTGTATCAGGAAGCCGGGCAGTGCGTTATTACATTCTGCCCAGGCTTCCTGATTGGCCAGGAAGCTGGCTGCATGCTCCCTCGTCACTTGCTTCTCATCACATAGTGACGAGAAGCATGGGACGGCTTCCTTGTTAATCGTCAAGCCGGGCTTCCTGAATGGGACTTCCGGTGCTCGGTATTTGGTATAGGTGAGTACAGAACAAAAATATCGGTACCAAAATACCGGTATTGGTGCATCTATACTAACCACTAATGTTAAGGAGCACTTTTTTTTATTGACCCTTAATGTAAAGTAAACGTGATTGATGTTTGGATTGCATCGATGGAAATTGTTTGTTTTTTTTAAAATAAAAAAGGCTGTGTTGTGGGTTTTTTTGTAATAAAGGACTTTTTTTTTTTACGGTGTGGTGTCTTTATTTATAATTTTACTGTATTTGGTGAATGAGTAGGGGTGACAACTACCCCCTTACTCATTCACAAGGGGGGACGGCATCTGGGTGCCCCCTTTATGAAATTCTGATTCCTAGAAGCCTCCCTGCCCGTAGACCCCCACAACCACCGGGCCAGGGTTGTGGGGAAAAGTCCCTTGTCGTCATTGACATGGGGACAAGGTGCTTTGACAGGGGGTCCCCCCTGGCAAAGCACCCTCACCATGTTGAGGGCATATGGCCTGGTATGGTGCACCATTCCTGCTCTGCCAGGCTGCTGCTCGGATCAAGGGTCCAATAAGGGGTTGTTTTTTTTGGAGTTGGGGTCCCACCTAAAATTCCTGCCAGACCCTAAGG
>NW_017306389.1:2253639-2261646 GCF_000935625.1 Nanorana parkeri
TCTCGCCGCGACTCGATGTTGGGTTGGAGGGGGGGGGGGGGGGGGTTAAAAATTTTTGTTTTATTGTTTCTGTGGACTAATAATTAATGAGGATGAATACTTTCATGAGGTAAACATATTCCTGTCCTTAAATGTGTTCATTATTGTTAATAAGTAATCTAAATAAGCTGACTTTATGATCCACTTTGTCTTGTCTACAGTCAATGTTACTCCATTATATATTTCATTCATTTTATTAAAATAAAATAGTAATTGTTACATATTACAATAAATGTATAGCTAAGAGGATATATAAATACAATATGCTCAGTGATTGCATCATTTGACCTTCCAGTGCTATTCAGCTATTGTGCATCAACACTGAGTGAATGAGGCTAACAAATCACGTGAGCTAGTCCCTATAGAGCAGCACTGGCATGGAGATAGAGGAAACAAGGATCATAGGATTTCCGGCACCTGTTTAAATGATTTAATTGCACTAAATAAACAATACCCCTCCCTTTTCTTTATACCATGTAAGGACTGCTTCCACAAATCAACCTGCCAGAGTAGTTCCTCATGCCATTTTGTCATGCCGTGTGATACATTTGTATTGCTCTCTCACCGTGTATATTATATATATACTTTATAATAACTCAATCAGTCATTAGAAACAATATGAATTAAGGGTTTTCTCTTTTCTGTAGGCCAGTATTTTAGTCCAGGAGATACCTTACAGGACAGTCCAGAGGGTCAGCTTCTACCTATAACTACCCTACAACTTGAGATGAGAGTATGAGATCGTATAAAGAGATGTTAGATTGTAAGCTTCTTTGGGGTAATAATAGCAACGTATTCTGTAACACATTGCAAACTATGTTGGTGCTATATTGACAAAAATAAATAATATTAACTGTCTAAAAGGCGCATTTTATCTGTCATATTTACATCTTGAAAGAGTGCAGAAGCATCTGCGGCTGGACTGAGGAGGTTGGTTAATGGAGCTTCAGCTCCAGACCTCCTTGCAGGAAACCTGTCCTAAAACAAATCCTAATCCTAAAACAAATCGACATACTGCCTTTGCTCACTTGCTTCTAAAAATGCTAGTTTAATGTCTGTCCTGCTGATCTGATGGCTTATTTTCTGTCTAATTCACTGGCGCAGCACAAGCAGACAAAGCAGGTGTTCCAACTTGTTGCATACTTGTTTGTATCCTTAATTAATTTAGCACCTGAACCCCAATATAGCAAGTCAATTAGTTTTACAGTTGGAGGTCAGCAATGGTGGCTGATGTATTGTGTTTATCTTTACTATTAGGCACAATTGATTGGAAAGTATAGTTTAGTTCTCATTAGGGATGCACTGATACAGGTTTTTCCATATTGAGTACCAGTCCCGATATTTTTTTAACGATACCGGCATCCTGAGGTATCGTGGGCCCGACTTCCCAACCAGTCAGGAAGCTTTGTGATTGCCTGAGAAGCCAGTGTTCTATCAAAACCAAACTGGCTTCAAGCTCCCTCATGACACTGCAAGGCAGCCTAACTTCCTGACCAATCAGGAAGCCAGGCAGCGGATCATGACCTGCTGCCCGGATTCCTGATTGTTCAAGAAGCCAGGCTGCCAACAGTGACACTAGGCAGCGTGAAGCCGGCATCCTAGCCATTCAGGAAGCCTGGAGGCAGGTTATGACGTGCCGCTCGGCTTCCTGATTGGTGAGGAAGCCAAGCTGCCTCACAGTGTCGCTAGGCAGAGTAAAGCTGGCTTTACTAGCCAATCACAAAATCAGGAGGCGGGACATGGCCCACCGCCCAGCTTCCTGATTGGCCGGGAAGCCAGCTCCATGTTCCCTCATGGCACTGGCGGTATTGGCATAGGTATCGCAGCATTTGAGTACTCACCCAAATGCTCAGTATCGGCACCAATATCAGTATCGGTATCGGTGCATCCCTAGTTCTCACCAACTACTACAGATTTAGCCATATATTTCATTAGCCCTGGAAATTATAAATGTCACCAGGCACCATCTACTGACTGTTTAGTACTTCCTGCCACTGTGTTCTCATATTCTCTCAATGGGCTGTATACCAAGGCTCAAATCAACCCTATGGAATCACGCAGGGGGGGCCAGTGATGGGGATGGCATGTAAACAACATTGAAGGCAGCCTCTCTAGAACTAAGAAATGTGTGGGGGTGGCTGTTAGTGCAGTTTAGCTTTGGGTGGGGGAGCAGTAGTTATAGCTAGGTAGAGCTGTGCTTGTGGAACCTGTGGGTATGGTGCACTTTATCACTAGGGTATGTTTATAGACTTTGGAGGACATGACATGTTCACCTTTGGTTATACACTGAGTGGCCAGATTATGACCACCCCATCAGTACTTTGTTGGGCCAACTTTTGCCTTCAATCCTGCGGCGATTCTTCTTGGCATTGACTCCACGAGATTTCGAAAGGTGATGTGAGGAATCTGACACCATGCCTGATGAATAGCACTGTCCAGTTCTGTGAGATTTGATGGTTGTGGAACCAGCTGCCTGATGGCTCTTTCAACTTCGTCCCACAAATGCTCAATTGGATTGAGATCTGGTGATTGTGGGGGCCACCTAAGCAAGGTAAATTCTCCCTCATGTTCTTGAAACCACTCCTGCACAATACGAGCACCGTGGCATGGCGCATTGTCTTGTTGGAAGAAGCCATCTCCATTGGGATACGCCATCAACATGATAGGATGAACTTGATCAGCAACGATACTTTGGTATGTTGTGCTATTCAGACGTTGTTCCACACAAATTAAAGGGCCCAAATCATGCCAGGAAAACATGCCCCAAACCATAACACTGCCCCCACCAGCTTGAAGGGTTGTACTCATGCATGTGGGGTGCATGCTTTCATACTGTTTCCCCCAATTTCTCACTCTGCCATCTGCATGATGCAACTGGAAACGTGATTCATCGGACCACATGACTTTTTTCCAATGCTCGACTGTCCAATCCTTGTGTTCCTGTGCGAATTGGAGACGTTTTATCTTGTTAACTACAGACAGCAAAGGTGTTCGAACAGGCCTTCGGCTTCCATATCCCATACGATGCAGTGTACCCAGATTTTTGGGTGACAGTCGCGTTGTTTACCCATATCTTCAGAAAAAATCACTTCTACTGTCGTGGTAAACAACCTGCTTCCCTATTTATAATGGTCTGGCCCTCTATCAACTTCAGCGCGAAATTATAGCTAATTTGCCTACAAATGTCACGTGGTCATAATAATCTGGCCACTCAGTGTATATACTCATGCATGTGGGGAATGTGAGCATAACCACAACTTTTATGCCATACTGACCACTATATTAAATCCACTATTTTTTTCAAGTCCTATGTATTTCAGCCCTCCAATTACCTAATAACAGCTATTATTCAGAAAATGAGAGTATGAGAAAATGCACAGTACACCAGACACCTGAGGGAAATATGGTTTAGAGAACAATTTCTGCTCAGGAAGAGGAGAACTTCCAGGCAAATAGACTGCCTTTGGTAGCTCTTTTCTTAGAAAAGGAGAGGATGCCATATGGTATATATAGACAGGAGTCTACATATAAAAGGCCCCAGGCAGCATGGAACTCTAGTTGAATGTCTCTGCTTTCACCTGGTGTTACCTCTGTAATTTAACCACTTGCTGTCCAGAGGAATGTCTTAATATTTGTGCACACATGATAAAATCGGAATTTTTGGCTAGAAAACAGCTTTAGACCCCCAAACAATTATATATTTTCTAAAAGCAGAGGCCCCGCAGAATAAAAAAAAGGTAGTTGCAATTTTTTATGTCACACAGTATTTGCGCAAATGTTTATCAAACCAGTATTTTTCGGATAAAATACACTAAAATTAAATGTAGTAGACAGAAACAGAATAAAATACCAATTTTTGGTAAAATATAAAAGATGGGGTCATGCCGGGTAAATAGATACCAAACATGTCAAGCCTCAAAATTGTGTTCGACCGTGAAACTGCAAAAAAAATACAATAACCATAATTTCCCATAGACGATGCTTTAAAAGCCTTTACTGCCCATCAGTTTAGGGTTAACAGTGACTTAACCCTTTCGCTGCCAAGGACGTACGTCGTACGGAGCTACAAAAGTGCTTCCAGCTGGCCAGCTCAGTACGTCGTACGGACCTGGCATTTACAGTACTAGAATTATTGTTCTCGCTCTGATGTTCAGGGTTATATGTAACATGTGTGATGCAATTTTTGTTTTTGCACGTTGGTGCACCTGACACGAGTTTGCATGTTTTTTTCCCATGTTTTAATTTTTTTTTGTATATGTTACTTTCCCCCCCTTCCCATGAAAACCATTAGCATCTGTTTCAATGGATGCCAACGCAAGGACATCTAAAAATAAATGGTTGTAAATGGAAGCAGTTCACACCAGTCTGTTGCGTTGCGCTGCCCTTCGCTGAAGAAAAAGAAGAGCAGCGGACATGTGTGAACTACTAATGTGTGTCAACGGTACAACTAATACCTTATATAGC
This sequence comes from Nanorana parkeri, assembly GCF_000935625.1. Taxonomy (NCBI): domain Eukaryota; kingdom Metazoa; phylum Chordata; class Amphibia; order Anura; family Dicroglossidae; genus Nanorana; species Nanorana parkeri. The sequence continues at coordinate 2,258,143 of NW_017306389.1, forward strand.
TTAGTGTAAGAATGAAACAAAACAAAACCCAGAAAATGCAACGCAATGGATGTCAACAGAGTATGCAAACTTAAGTCAATGCACCTCCTGTGACTTGTGTTTTTGGCCCTGATTCCCGTGTGAATGCACCCTAAGGCTCCATTCACATATAACGTTTGCATTACCCGCGCTTAAATCTTTCATCTGCACGGATTCTGCTCCTTGAAGAAATCGAGATTGGACTATTTTGCGGGTCGCCGCAAAATTCTGAACAATGCACATTAAAATGCATTGTTTTTTATGTTTAGAGCGGCTCCGCCGTATTTGCACGGCCGGATACACGCGGACAACCGCTCCTGCATGAATGGAGCCTTATTCAAGTATAACAATCTCTATTTTAGCCATGTGACTGTAATTTATAAATTTCGCTGGATTCAGTTAAAAAATTAACTGCTACTTTTTTGAAAATGTGAATATTCATCCCGGTGTGTTAGCTTTGTGAATTGAGCCTAATATCTGGTTATCCTAGTATCCAGGTCTCAACGGCATATGTAACATTAGGTTTAAGTCTTCTATCCAGCATTTTCATTACTATAGCGATCCAGAGGAAGATATTTTTAAAAGCATAACGTCTGTAACACATAGGGGTCTATTCACAAAGCTGCCGAGGGCAGCCGAGTGAATGACCGATCAGAAGTGAAGTGAGCCGAACACCGTTCGGCTATTCACTTCAGGCTGGTATGGCTGATTTCAGCCGTATATCGGCTGAAATCAGCCGTACATCGGCTTGCTTCGTGTGGCTTCGGATCAGCCGAACATGCTCAGCATGTTCGGCTGATCCGAAGTGCAGAAGGAGTTCGACTCAGCCGATCCAACATCTGGATCGGCTGAGCCGAACCTCCGGCAGGCTTCTCACTGCTGTTCGGGCTATTCTGAAAGATCCCGAACAGCAGTGAGAAGCCTGCCGGAGGTTCGGCTCAGCCGATCCAGATGTTGGATCGGCTGAGTCGAACTCCTTCTGCACTTCGGATCAGCCGAACATGCTCAGCATGTTCGGCTGATCCGAAGTGCAGAAGGAGTTCGACTCAGCCGATCCAACATCTGGATCGGCTGAGCCGAACCTCCGGCAGGCTTCTCACTGCTGTTCGGGCTATTCTGAAAGATCCCGAACAGCAGTGAGAAGCCTGCCGGAGGTTCGGCTCAGCCGATCCAGATGTTGGATCGGCTGAGTCGAACTCCTTCTGCACTTCGGATCAGCCGAACATGCTCAGCATGTTCGGCTGATCCGAAGTGCAGAAGGAGTTCGACTCAGCCGATCCAACATCTGGATCGGCTGAGCCGAACCTCCGGCAGGCTTCTCACTGCTGTTCGGGCTATTCTGAAAGATCCCGAACAGCAGTGAGAAGCCTGCCGGAGGTTCGGCTCAGCCGATCCAGATGTTGGATCGGCTGAGTCGAACTCCTTCTGCACTTCGGATCAGCCGAACATGCTCAGCATGTTCGGCTGATCCGAAGTGCAGAAGGAGTTCGACTCAGCCGATCCAACATCTGGATCGGCTGAGCCGAACCTCCGGCAGGCTTCTCACTGCTGTTCGGGCTATTCTGAAAGATCCCGAACAGCAGTGAGAAGCCTGCCGGAGGTTCGGCTCAGCCGATCCAGATGTTGGATCGGCTGAGTCGAACTCCTTCTGCACTTCGGATCAGCCGAACATGCTCAGCATGTTCGGCTGATCCGAAGCCACACGAAGCAAGCCGATGTACGGCTGATTTCAGCCGATATACGGCTGAAATCAGCCATACCAGCCTGAAGTGAATAGCCGAACGGTGTTCGGCTCACTTCACTTCTGATCGGTCATTCACTCGGCTGCCCTCGGCAGCTTTGTGAATAGACCCCATAGATGTTTAAAAAAAGGATTTTTGTTCCTGCCACAATTCAGCCAGCTATGGCCTGGGAGACTGTTTATTGCGAGAAAATCTGAGACTTCAATCACATATGAATTGCAATGGTCCTTGGAGAGAGCCAGCAAAGGAAAGAGTATTGATTCTTACACGTATGATTATTAGTTCTTGTTAGTGCTTCAGTCCAGCCCATAGAGGATTCCTGCCACAGAAAAAGGAAAATGATTTGAACAATGTCAACTGGCTCACAAACAGGGTTGCTGTATGTTGAACTTGAAAGAGAAATGATGCATAATTTTTAAAGGAAAGAGAGAAATATAGAAACTGCAATTAGTTGTTTTCATTTTTCAAGCTATAATTTTTAGTAGGGGAGAGAGAGAGAGAGAGATTGAGAGAGAGAGAGAGAGAGAGAGAGAGAGAGAGAGAGAGAGAGAGAGAGAGAGAGAGAGATATTTTATTATATAAAAAAAATATAATTGAATGGAGTGTATGTAATGTCTGTTCTAAAGAGAGACAATTTCTGCCTTTGATGTCAGCATCTTTCAACACACATCACACATCTACTCCATTGGTGAGGGCTAAAACATGCAATTATCATACATAAAATCGAGGTTTCAATGGACCCCAAGGAGATAGGATTAAAATTCTCCTATTATACCCTTGCAATCAAACAACTGTTTTTTTTGTGCATTTTCAATTTGATCTTTCAATAAACTGTAGTGAAGCTGTCAATGTATTGCCCAATTTCCCCTTCACAATCGTCCAAATTATTTTGGTTGATCGAATGCGTGGGTGGTAGGTGGCAGACTGCTTATTTTGGATTGCTTGTGAATGTACAGTAAGTGCAATTCCAGCTAGATGGAAAATGGTTGAAAGCGTTTGAAAATTCCCACATGCACAGGCAGCTTATGTTAGGGAAAAATTAACAGCAATTTCCATGAATGGTACTGCATGACCAAAATTAGCCTTGATCACTGTAGATTGCCACCAGCTTTCACTGCACCATATTCCAAGTGCCTTTATGATTGCTACATAAATGGGCCTCTGTGACCATCCTGTGCTCTTCTATGTATAGAATATGCACTACTGGGAAAAGCTGCGATGTTCACATCAGTCACAGATGAATTCAGCAATGTGATCTTCCAGGGATTGCAGTTGTCTGTCTTTTAACAAAATTAAAACCAAGCAAAATCAATCACCCAAGTCATTTAGAACAGAGCAATGCAATTTTTTTTGCCAATTTTTGCAAACAAAAGCTAGTTGAAATAGGTTGAAATTCAAACATATTGTCCTGTGTATGGCCAGCATACGAACACTTCTACCTATGAGATATGAACTGCTCGTGGGCTTTAACCTCCAAAGGAACTTCAACCATTCCCATTAAATTAATTTGCAATATGCCAGTTCAGTTACCTTTGATGCTCTTTTTGCTAGGAAAAATATAATCACAAGCACGGCGAATCCTGCATTGTTCTTTAAGGCCAATGGCCGGCCGCTCGGCCAGCTTCGACTTTCAGCACGGCTCAGCGCTCGACTGAGCTGCTCGGCCGTGATCGGGAGCTGTACGGGCTATTGTGAATAGCCGGTACAGCACCCCCTCGGTTCTCCTGAACCGAAGGGGTCCTGG
>NW_017306389.1:2261934-2265189 GCF_000935625.1 Nanorana parkeri
GTGATGGTGAGAGAGAGAGAGAGAGAGAGAGAGAGAGAGAGAGAGAGAGAGAGAGAGAGAGAGAGAGAGAGAGAGAGAGAGAGAGTTATTATTTAATATAATTGAATGGAGTGTATGTAATGTCTGTTCTAAAGAGAGACAATTTCTGCCTTTGATGTCAGCATCTTTCAACACACATCACACATCTACTCCATTGGTGAGGGCTAAAACATGCAATTATCATACATAAAATCGAGGTTTCAATGGACCCCAAAATTAAATATAATTGAATGGAGTGTATGTAATGTCTGTTCTAAAGAGAGACAATTTCTGCCTTTGATGTCAGCATCTTTCAACACACATCACACATCTACTCCATTGGTGAGGGCTAAAACATGCAATTATCATACATAAAATCGAGGTTTCAATGGACCCCAAGGAGATAGGATTAAAATTCTCCTATTATACCCTTGCAATCAAACAACTGTTTTTTTTGTGCATTTTCAATTTGATCTTTCAATAAACTGTAGTGAAGCTGTCAATGTATTGCCCAATTTCCCCTTCACAATCGTCCAAATTATTTTGGTTGATCGAATGCGTGGGTGGTAGGTGGCAGACTGCTTATTTTGGATTGCTTGTGAATGTACAGTAAGTGCAATTCCAGCTAGATGGAAAATGGTTGAAAGCGTTTGAAAATTGCCACATGCACAGGCAGCTTATGTTAGGGAAAAATTAACAGCAATTTCCATGAATGGTACTGCATGACCAAAATTAGCCTTGATCACTGTAGATTGCCACCAGCTTTCACTGCACCATATTCCAAGTGCCTTTATGATTGCTACATAAATGGGCCTCTGTGACCATCCTGTGCTCTTCTATGTATAGAATATGCACTACTGGGAAAAGCTGCGATGTTCACATCAGTCACAGATGAATTCAGCAATGTGATCTTCCAGGGATTGCAGTTGTCTGTCTTTTAACAAAATTAAAACCAAGCAAAATCAATCACCCAAGTCATTTAGAACAGAGCAATGCAATTTTTTTTGCCAATTTTTGCAAACAAAAGCTAGTTGAAATAGGTTGAAATTCAAACATATTGTCCTGTGTATGGCCAGCATACGAACACTTCTACCTATGAGATATGAACTGCTCGTGGGCTTTAACCTCCAAAGGAACTTCAACCATTCCCATTAAATTAATTTGCAATATGCCAGTTCAGTTACCTTTGATGCTCTTTTTGCTAGGAAAAATATAATCACAAGCACGGCGAATCCTGCATTGTTCTTTACTCCGTCCTGCTCTTCCAAAACACATAACATCCTTGGCCGCTATCTTTATTTACTATGTAATTGGTAGCTGGCAGACTCTTGGTTCTTGCAGCCAGCCCCCTGATGACGCAGGATTAGATGAATTGTGCTAAGCTCTGGGGAAGCCGTTCCCTCCTGGGATATGTAACATTGGTATCCCAAGAGTCTTCTGGAGGGGGCTTCACATCATTCTTGCTGAGATGAGAATGGAGGCAGGAGGAAGTTTGAATGTGAGAAGAAGAAAAAAGGGGGAAAAAGACCCCAAAGGTTTTTGTTTTGTAGTTTTTCTTTTTTTTAGATTGTGGAGGAGGAGGGTTAGAATGCTGAAAGGTGTGAGTTTTGTGTGGAAGTCCACTTTACCATTCACTAATAGCTGCCTCATTTGCAATACACTGGATTTTAGACATGTGTGATTCGTTTTGTTCCGAAACGAAATTCGGACAAATTTTTGGACATTTGGACATTCGGATGTATCCGAATTCCGAATTACAGATTTAACGAATGCAAACGAATCCGAATTTCCGTTTCCGAAATTCATTAGCGGTAGTTCGTTCGTATGTTCATTTCGATTTCGTTTCCTGTTCGTTTCGTTCGCTCGGTCGTTGCAGCAAAGTGACATTAGTGAAGGAGAAAAAAATTTCTTCCCCCCTCAAATGTCACTTTGCTGCAACGAACGAATGAACAAAACGAATAAGAAACGAAAACGAATAAGAACGTTTGAACGAACTACCGCTAACGAATTTAGTCCGAATCCGAATTCCGAATTGACTAATACACACGAATCCTGAAAAACGAAATAACACAAAATCCGAATCAAAACGAAATGAAACGAAACACATTTTTTGCCAGTGCACATGTCTACTGGATTTAACTAAAGCAATTATCAACAAGTGGAACTTAAAAATTGAAGACTTGCTTTGGTATAGGGAACATCTAGAGGTTAAGTGCAGCTAAGCAGTATCCTACAAAAATCTAAATTTTTCTTGAATTGTTCCTGAAAAATAGCACTTCCTAGTATGTGAGGGTGCCTGCACATGTTTGTGCCTACAACCTCATAGTTGTATCTCTGCTGGGAACTGCTGCCTCTGACTGCTTGTCTAAAGAGATTTGGAGTGGGATTTGGTGATTTCATCTCTATACTGCTTACCGTTCAACTTGCTAGAGGCTCTGACATGAGGAAGCAAAACCCTGCCACTACCAAAATGGCTGCCTCCACATAGAGACACGGCATGGTAAGTCATTAATGAGGGAAAGATCACAGGGAGACCACAGGCAATATTGGTGAGTATTTATTTACCCCTTTTTTAGCGCATAGTTTCCAGAGTTCAGAGGCCGTCTAAATCTTATGCTCATGAGCAAAAAAAATCTGACTAAGGCCAACTTAAGGGTGCCTACAGACATTAGAACAGGGCAGAATAATAAATCTTTTGAGAGTTGCATAAACATGCAAGCTTGACTATGACATCCTAGCTAGTTTCTGTTACTGGCAAGGGAATGAGGTAGGAGGAAAAGAATGGCCAAGGCGACTTGTTGGTGGACAGAGTACTGACTAGACCGTTTTGTCTAATGTCACTTTGCTGCAATGAAAAGTCGTTCATAATTAAAATTCATACAGGTGAAACTCGAATAATTAGAATATCGTGCAAAAGTAATTGCAGTAATTGATGCAAAAGGGGCCCAAACCAAGTACAGCCATTTATTTCACTAATGCAACTTAAAAGGTGAAACTAATATATGAGATAGACTCATTACATGCAAAGCAAGGTAATTCAAGCCGTGATTTGTCATAATTGTGATGATTATGGCTTACAGCTCATGAAAACCCCAAGAACCCCAAATACACAACCTCAAAAAAGTAGAATATTACATGCAATCAATAAAACAAGGATTGTACATAGAACAATATCGAACCTCTGAAAAGTACAAGCATGCATATGTACTCAGTACTTGGTTTGGGCCCTTTTTGCAG
>NW_017306389.1:2265484-2265910 GCF_000935625.1 Nanorana parkeri
AGTGGTCAGTATAGAAGATTATTATTCCATGTCCTCTATATTGTAGATCATGTCATGTCACATTCTCTGATCGCTCTTAGTGGTCACTATAGAAGATTATTATTCCATGTCCTCTATATTGTAGATCATGTCATGTCACATTCTCTGATCACACTTAGTGGTCAGTATAGAAGATTATTATTCCATGTCCTCTATATTGTAGATCATGTCATGTCACATTATCTGATCGCTCTTAGTGGTCACTATAGAAGATTATTATTCCATGTCCTCTATATTGTAGATCATGTCATGTCACATTCTCTGATCCCTTTCAGTGGTCAGTATAGAAGATTATTATTCCATGTCCTCTATATTGTAGATTATGTCATGTCACATTATCTGATCCCTCTTAGTGGTCAGTATAGAAGATTATTATTCCATGTCCTC
>NW_017306390.1:0-39749 GCF_000935625.1 Nanorana parkeri
AGCGCTGGTCCGGTGGGAGGAGCTCCAGGTGGGGTTCTTATTTAGCTGGCTCAGAGGTGCCGGCCAGCTAAACTAGAACCCCACCTGGAGCTCCCCTCACCGGACCAGCGCTGACTCGCCACTGCAGGGTTGTTTTTTTTTCTTGCTTACCTCGCCGAGCGTCGCGTCACTGCTGCTCAGGTGGGCGGTGCTCCGAGCGGGGTCATCTGGCAGTCTCCGGCCACCTAAATTAGAACACCACCTGGAGCTCCGCCCACCGGAGCAGCAGTGAAGCGACGCTTGGAGAGGTAAGAAAAAAAACAAAAATCATAGCGCAAGCTTCGGCGCTATGTATCGGGGCATTTTGGCAAGTATCGGGCCCGATTCCGATGCTAGCATCGGTATCGGGACATCCCTACTTTCCAGCAGCCCTTCACATATAACACCCAGCTTTTTAATGATAATTTACATGCCCAGTGTGATGTGTAAATTATCATTTTTCCTGGGATTTGGTTCTATTGGAAAGAGTCCAGAGGAGGGCAACCAAACTCATAAAGGGGATGGAGGACCTGAGCTATGAGAACAGGCTACTAAAATTAGACATGTTCTCATTGGAAGTAAGGAGATTAAGGGGGGACATTATTTTAATGTATAAAATGTTTATCGGGGATAGTAACATTAGCAGCAAACTCTTTACAATTAACTTGAGGACAAGGACGAGAGGCCACCACTTAAAATTTGTGGAGAAAAAATTTCCGCACATGGGGCGAAGGGGTTTCTTCTCAGTTAGATCAGTCAGGGTCTTGAACTCGCTGCCACATGCTGTGATTTCGGCTGAGAGTGTGGAATCAAGAGGCGATTGGACGATTTCCTCAGAGACCATAATATACAAGGGTACAAGTACTCTTAAGATTGAGAACACACAGGGACCTATACATACTACACACCAATAGGACCATACACATACGTATTTATTCAACCTCAAATACCGTATTTTGCTGTCCATAAGACGCACCGGACCATAGGACGCAGGGAGGTCCGGCGCGCCTTATGGAGCACTCGACAGACTGTAGCTTCTGTCACAGCTTCTATGACAGAAGCTGTGACAGAAGCTGCAGTTAGTGACCGCTGAGACAGGTGGCGCTGGGATTACAGCGCCACGTCTCAGTGATCACACAGAGCAGACGAAAGTCCGTTCTTCGTCTGCTCTATGGTGATCTCGATCGTCGCCGCTGCTCAGTTTTAATACGAGTGATCTCATTAGATCACCCTCGTATTGAAAGAGCAGTGGCTCCTACTGCTGAACTTGATCGCCGCTGCTCGGCTTTAATACGAGTGATCTCATTAGATCACTCGTATTAAACGAGCAGTGGCTCCTACTACTCGCCTGGCGCCCGAAACTGCATGTCTCGGGCGTCGGGATTCGCTCCATAAGACGCAGGCACATTTTCCCCCTCCTTTTGGGGGGAAAAAAGTGCGTCTTATGGAGCGAAAAATACGGTACTATGTAACTATGTGATAAGTCAGATAGGAACTAAAAAACATAGAATATCTTGTGCCTTCTCTTCAATGGGGAATTCTCTTTGATAAGTAATAGGAATGTACCTGTTTAACAAATGGTGAAAGCCACGAAAATGCCTTGTCACTGTCATAAATATGGAGAAAAGTCCCCTATATTTATCACCAAGTATCTCCTGCCGTGAGCCTCAGGGGGTATTTCATCTCCTATAGGACTGTTTTTTTGGTGCAAAGGTGAATCAGAAAAAAACCTATGACACATTCAGTTTTGCTAGAGATAATGGTCTCTAGACATTTGAGACAATTACACATCTATCCTGCATCCAGCAACAATCGGCTATCCCAAACTGCATGTAATCGTACAATTACTTGTTGACTCTCACTGACAGATGTGGCCGTTGTCACCCTGTCATTAATGTCAATGGGTACACTGGCCGAATCTCAACAAGAATCCCAGAACGTGGCATGTGTCCCCGCATGAATGGGACCTTATAAGAGAGGATGGTGGTGTTCAGTGCTGCAGAAAACAGACAAATTGTCTATCTTCCCTATTTTGGGTAGGTATCTGCCTGTCTGTGCCTAGTCTAAGAATATGTTCTGTATATTGACAGATTCTAACCACAAGAGGGAGTATAATGATTTACCACAAGCTGCAAGTGTCTGGTATTTTGGCTCTGATGTTAGATTGAAGAGAGCTGCGTGACATAGGTATCTAAACTGGAGAGCCGGGGAAAAGGCAGAAAAAGGCAGTGGAGAAATTCAAGCGACAATGAACATATATAAGAAACATAGTCACATATACAAATGCTGCCAAAGTCAGGGTTGTGAAGGCAGTACCAAACTAACCGTCACAAATTTAGGAAATGCTGACAAAGAACAGCAAGTCAAGTGTTTATTTGGTACTATAGCCAGCATGTTATCAATGAGCACACGATCGGGTAAGGATTAGCAGTCCCTAGTATCTGCCATTAGTCATTTAATACTTAAAAGCACCAACTTGTCTGGCTAATGCCACATCAAGATTACTAGTCTGGACTTGAACGTTTCTCAATGCAAATATAGGCACTATTAAAGGCAAAGTACATGTAAAAAAAATAATAAATAAAGATCAGTGGAGATATTGGTTATCTAATTGCTGACTCAACCACTAATAGATCAAATAGCAGTAATCTTTTGAGAGGCTGAACGGAGCTGTTACTGGGCTTTATACCCAGAGGAAGTGATGACACTACACTTCCAGGATTAGAATGTGGAAGCATTTTAAAACGCCAGCTGGGACTCAAGTGGTTAAAAGTGACTTGTGTGTTGGATTTGCTGAGTCTTTAAAGTAGACGTTTCCCAAACCTGTACAATTCAAACCTCCAAATGAAGTGTTGCATGAAAGGGTATTTCCCAACACCACTATGCATGCACTCACAAATTTACCCTTTGAGGTGGTCATGTGACCGCTCAGCCTAAGCATCCTTGTTTTCTTGTTGGGCCGCTGTGGGCGCACTAATGACACACACGCAGCACTGGGTGGTGCTAGTACTTATTGTGGCCAGCGGGAGACATGAAACCCCGGCATTCTATGCCAGCCAACTGACCTATGGGGAGTAATTGACAGGGAGAGGGTGACGACGCTGCTGAAAACTGAGAAGCCCTTCTGCAGCGTCCCTAGCACTTCAAAAGAAGTGCTGCAGAAAGATGTATACTGGCAGGGCCATGGGGTAAGAATTTGGGGATATAAGGGGAACTGAGCGCTAGCAGTCTTATCAAACTAACCTTAAAGAAAGTACCGTTTAAGAGGAAAAAAATGATTTTGCCTGGGCATCCACTTTAGGCCATACATAAAAAATAATCAGGTTACATGCTGAGAATGTTGCAAGTGCTGTTGAGGAAGCCAGGAGATATTTGATACCAGTTAAAATATTTAACCTAATTTGTGGCATACGAAAAGAAAAACTTTTCAAGATATTTTCATTTTTCATGAAATTCCTTTGCAAACTTTTCCTGCCTTATATTAAGTAGAGTAAGTTGCACATCCATGTTTGAATACTGGATATTCAGCAGCAATAACTTTCTATTAAAATGTGTTATGCCAAAAATATTCTGAGCTAGATGAAAGATGAAGCTCTAGCTTTAATGCAGATCACAAGCAGAACTTTCCATGGCTCCATTTTTAGATAAATTAGGTGATTTTTAAGTTTCCTAAGGTCCTTTTAATTAATAGCAAAATGTTGTCTTAACTTTCCGTTGTGGAAGAATTTATCATTTCCATTTTCCATTAGATGAAATTCTGAGTTTTCTTGTCAGGCCTTTACAGGGCCTATATCAGTGAAGTTTAAAGAGAATGGGCTCAGGGGTGTAGATACACAGCATTAGCCATAATGTAGCAGAATGGAGGTCCTGACATGAAATTTCATGTGACACTGGATCCATTTCTGAGTTTTTAGCCTTGTGTATTGAAAGGCTGGTTGTAAATGACAACTTTTTTTATTCTTGAGGGCCTTACAGAGCTGACCTCAAATTCAAACTTTTTTATTAAAGAGTATGTCGATAGTACGACCATGTAATTTAAGTGCTACTTCCCAAACTGTAAAAAAAAAACAACAAAAAAAAAACTTTGCATCAGAATCTACCTTGTATTTCATTTTCAAACCTTCAACCACTACTTTGCCTAGACCAGAGGTCGGCAACCCGCGGCTCCGGAGCCGCATGTGGCTCTTTCATTCCTCTGCTGCGGCTCCCTGTCCAGGGGTGGAACTACCACCAGGGCCTGAGGCTGTGGGGGGGCCCAGTGAGGTCCGGTCCTGGGCACCCCAGACCTGGTGGAATATACGGCAGTGCAGGGGCCCGCACTGCTGACGAGCTTCTCAGCAAGGGGGCGGGTCCTGTGACTCGCCTCCTGTCCCGGCCGCCTCCCTAGTAACAGGCGGCGGGAGAGGAGAAGTGTGTGTCACATGCCATGCCCCCTGCAGTACACACCGTCTGGCTGGGATGCTGGCTGTTGACCTTGGCAGATGAGTACGAATGAGGAGAGGGGGAGGGGGTGGTGGTACGGATGTAACTGCACACCGTGTGCTGTTATTTCATTTAATTAGAAAAGTGGATTATAATGGGGAACATTACACTGTAATGTTCCCTATTATAATCTATTTCCCTGATTAAATAATTAGACATGGCCGCTGTTGTATCAAAGTTTGTGACTAGGTTGGAATGTGTGACCGGTGACGTGGTCACACATTTCAATGTAATCCCGCCCAGTTTTTTGGCGGTGGAATGTGTGACCACCAATAGGTCAAGCACTCCGCTTTCTGAGCTGTTCCAGGGCAGATCGGCACCGCAAATTCTATGTGCACGAGAACTGATCTGCCTTGGAACAGCTGTTCGGTCCTGAAATGTCAGTTCTATCCGACTTTGTGAGTGGGGTGAAATGTGAGATCACACTCGCAGAGTCGGATAGAAGGGACATTTCAGGACCGAACAGCTGTTCCGGGGCAGATCAGTTCTCGTGCACATATGATCTGCGATGCAGATCTGCCCTGGAACAACTGAGAAAGTGTTGGAATGCTTGACCTATTGGCGGTCACACATTCCACCGCCAAAAAACTGGGCGGGATTACATTGAAATGTGTGACCACGTCACCGGTCACACATTGTAACGTAGTCACAAACATTGATAGAACACCGCCATCAGAGGGGTATGGCCTGTACCCATGTGAGGGCTCTGGGGCGCCTCTTACATGAGTATCAGCTGTACCAGGAGCGGCATGGCAGAGGTGACGGGATGGGGTGGAGGAGGCCGGGCCCCAGCAGCAGCAGGTAAGAGGAGTTGGGAGGAGGTACAGGGAAAGGGACCTCGGCGCGTCTTGTCTTGAATTGTATTATAACTGTAATGTCTTCCTTATATTGTAAAGCGCTGTGCAAACTGTTGGCGCAGGGCCCGCACCTGAGGCCCTGCAGAGCCCACAATAGAGAGTCTCAGATGGGCTGTGCAGGATCTATGGTGTGCTCTGCGGAGTCTCAGGTAAGCCCTGAGTCCAGTGCGTTACTAAGCCTACATATAGCTATATACGTGCTATTCATAGCATAAAGGTAAAAAACGATATATGCAGCGTTATCTTCATTTTAGATGTCAAAAGGGTTTTGTGGCTCCCGGTGTTTTATTTTCTGTGGGAAACGGGTCCAAATGGCTCTTTGAGTGTTTAAGGTTGCTGACCCTGGCCTAGACCTTTTCTACCTATTGAAAGCAGAGGTAAGTATCCTCACAGAATGGGAAATAGAGTGAGCCTCAAAGAAAGTTTATCAATCTATGCAGCATTTTGCACCGCGTCTTATGTAAGGAGCGGAACAAGGCCGGATTTACCATTAAGCAGAGTAGCACATCCTTACAAGCGCCCTCCACTTCCTAATTCCCGGTGTTGTCAGGATACAATCCTGGCAATACCAAGGAGGGTGCGTTTTGTGCAGAATGCGCCCTCCTTGCTATTGCCGGGGTTGTATCTTGACACAACATGCTGCTCCAAGACCAGCGGCGCCTACAGGAACTGCCGGGTACTTCAAATGCAGGGGAAGGACTGCGTATGGCTGCCCTAAATGGCTGTCCACATGAGAAAGGTGTTTAGGGCAGCCATAAGTGAAGCTGGGGTCCTTCTCTGCTTATGTGAAAGCCGGCGGGTGCCGGCTCAGGCTAAACAGATTTCCATTTGTGCCTACAGGCGCCCGAAATAGAATGCAGAGACTGGGTAGATGCTTGTGCCAAGTACATTAATCCACCTTTGTTTCCTAGTAATTTTCCAATAAAGTATAAATGGTGAAGCTACATTTCTGCTTTGATTAGACCAGTGTGGTTTATTTAAGTGTGCCCTGTAGTTTTGTGTGTGATACAGGCTTTTATAATACATCAGTGTAAAGGTAAGCAACATTGTAACACAGTAACTGCAATAAAGACACATTCCTGTTTCAGATAAGCTGTCTGCTATGAAAGGGCCTCGCAAACATACAGGATTTGTTAACATCGAAATATTTGAGCATGGTATCTGGTAGCATATACGCTGCATTGGTCCTGGGCTCAGCAAAAATTACTCTAAACGTTTATTTCCGTGTATGACTGACATTATTTTTTGAATGCTGTTATGTAACCTGCACTAAAACTGCTTGTGAGGACTTGGGGGGATCATTTAAAAAGGAGTGTTATGGCCGGGCTCTTCACCCAGATTTTTTTTTTCTACTCCTAATTCTTTTTTTATTACTCTTCCCTGTAAAGTGGTTGTCAATCCCAAAATATTTTTTTTAGTTTTGAATAGAGAGGAGAAGGATTAAACCTTTGTTAATATTTTACTACTACCTGGGGCTCTGTTAGCCCTCGTTCACACCTGAACGTTTTGTAGCGCGTTCTACGCTCGACGAACGCTCTACAAAACCCTCAAAAATATAAATCCCATTGTATTCAATGGTCTCGTTCCCACCTTGGCGTATTTCCGCCCGTCCCTAAAGCGCTACAAAACGGCCCACGCCTGAAAAGGTACATGTACTTCTTTGGGCCGTTTTGTTGCGCGTTTCCATTGGGATACAGCCAAGTAGCCTTCGGAAACGCACGACGGTCGCGCAACTTTTTTACCGCGAACCGCAGTAAAAAACGTGCGACAGACGCGCATATGCAATACGCCTAGGTGTGAACCAGGGGTAAGAGAGATATCCCCTCCTGTCCTGCTGACAATGGTTTGAAAGCCCCTCTCCAGGAAATTATGCTGGAAATCTGCTTTAATTACACAGGAAGGGAGAAATAATCTGCATCAGGGACTTGAACCAAGATAAAAATCTAACAGGTTCTACTCTTCTTTTTTTGCTGTTAGAGACTTCCCCTCACTTCCTGTAAAATATTGTAAACAGGATAGGAAGAAAGGGTGAATATCTCCAATGGAGCCTCAGATAGGAGAAATAATCTCACAGGGTTAACACTTCCCCCTTATCCCCACCTTATCCATTGTTCCCTATACCAACTTAAAGTTTTTGGCTTTGACGCTTGAAAGTTATTTTATGGTGTGGATAGAAGCTGTTGCTGGTGGGTTGGGAAGGCTGCAGTAAGGCACTGCTGTGAATGGATAGAAGCAAGATACACGAAAGGAATTAGTGAGGCGCTTTTAGGATCAGACTGTTCTAACTATTCTGACTTGGTGTCTTGTTGCTAAATAAAGTAGCATGTAGTTTATTTAGTATTTTATTATACTAGAATTGTAACATTTTATGCTGTAGATGGTAATATTTCTTGAATATAATGGAGAAAAGCTAGGAAGTTCATCCTGTGAGGCAGATGAAAGCTAGGTTGTTTTGCATGTGTGGGCTTTTCCTTCCTACATAATCCATGCTTTGTCTTGGTTATCATCCCAGGATCAGAGTACTGGCCAGACCAGCTCATCTAACACATGATGTTCCCTCTTTTAGTTGGGCTGCCTGAAGTGACACAGCTTGATGGAAATCTACTACTGGAATGTAGCACTGCAGAAAGCATTTCTATTTCATTGTTCTTTGTAACTGGTTTCCATATCTGTGCACTATTTAAAGGGACAGGGTGTTTAATAGACACATATCCTAAAATAGAAAAGCAAACATTTTGCTAACCACATTGAACATTAATATTTTTCTAGGGACGACCTATTGCTTACCTATCTTGTTTCTTATGGCACACTGCTCTTCAGATATTTACCTTGGCACTAGCATGTTGGCAACTTAACACACAACTCATACCAGTACCATAGACTGAACTTACTGAAGGCAAATTCTACATCTGCACCCCAGAAAAGAACTCATAAATGCCTTTCATATGCTTACACCTTTATTTTTAAGCTATCATTTCAAAGTAGAGCAAAGACTAGGTATATTTTCTCTTTGCAAAATGAATGTTGGTGAATAAGGTAAAGCTATTTACTTTGAAAACCCCGAAATAAAAAGCTGAATTTTTGTTTGCACATTTTGTTAGTACAGAAGACCACAATGGATTTGCACAGTCCAATTGGGCATTGGATTGGGATCAGCTGTCCCTTTCTTACCTTTCTGCCTAATATCAGTGACCTTTACAATGCTGTGTTTCTGAGATTTGAAGAAGAGACAGGTGGCAGCATGCCAAGCAAAACTAGCTCAGTACATGTATACAAAAGGATTATTAGGGAGCATGCATAGTGCACTCTAGTAAATCGGGGACATGGTCAAAATATTGGTGTTTTAGGGTCTTTGGTTTAATAGTGACAGTTCTTTGTAGAAAGGGGTTAAGGCAGTTGTGGCAAGGCATGGCCAATTCTGGAATCGCAGGCAGCAGTGACATTGGATGGGCAGCTTTGACAATACACTGGTATGTGAAGCACAATGGTGAGCTGTGACAATACACAGTCATTGTGGCAATACATGGGTAGCTATAACAATACATGAGGACTATGGCAATATATATACAGCGATGACAATACATAGGAAATTCTGGAATCTGCACAGGCAGCAGTGACATTGCGTGGGCACCTTTTGATAATACACTGGTATGTGAAGCATCATGGTGATCACAGTCATTGTGGCACTAAATGTGTAGCTATTACAATATATGCATGATTGTGGCACTGCATATGCAGCCATGACAATAGGCATGTCACTGTGGCATCACAGGTACAGCCGTGTCAGTAAACATATAATTGTGGCAGAGTTTTGTGCCCTTTGAAGTTACCATAATTCAGGGCACAGCAGCAGGTACCTAGCTCTCTCTGTCCAGCAATATTTGTGTTCCCCTCCAGCAGTGACAAGCTGAGAGCAACTTATCCGTTCCCACTCTAACTGGAGCAGTGATGCTGACATCAATCCTCCAGTCAGCCGTGGGCAGGAGATTACAGCAGGCACCATATGGGCACAGTCCACCCCTAACTAAATCATTGTGTGGCTGCTGATCAAAGTCTGTCGGACCCAGTAAGAGAAGGATGTGCGTGAACATTTGCACAGTCAATGTGTTTATTGGAAAGCACTTTTGGCATGTTGAACACTTCCCCTTGTTGCTAGGAATTGCTCTTTAATATTATTGACGGTTACCGGCATCACTGCCAGGTGGTTTATTGCAGTGTTAGTAAAGGGATAATTAAAATTGTATTTTCCTTTTTTTATGCTTCAGTAATTTATTGTAATTAGTAATACATATATATTTTTATGACAGGACCATTGTTGGTGTGTCTGATGTCAAGTCTTTTTTTTTTGGTATACACCGATCAGCCATAACATTATGATCACTGAAATGTGAAGTGGTTAACATTGATTATCTCATTACAATGGCACCTGGAAGTAGGTGGAATATATTGGCAGCAAGTGAACATTTTGCCTCTAAGGTTAATGTGTTGTAAACAGAATAAATGGGCAAGAGTAAGGATTTGAACGACTTTGACGAGAGCTGCATTGTGATGGCTAGACGACTAGGCCAGAGCAACTCCAAAACTGCAGCTCTTGTGGGATGTGCCCGATCTGCAGTGGTCAGGACCTACCAAAAGTGGTCCAAGATGGGAAACCAGTGAACCGGTGACAGGGTCATGGGTGGGCAAGGCTCATTAATGCATGTGGGGAGCGAAGGAGGCCCCACCTCACAACTTGCTATTGGCTCTGTGGTAAATGAATGTATGATTAAATATTCTCTGGATGTCACATGCTTAGTTTCTTCATCTATACTGTCTTCATGCTGTATAATCTAGAACATATCTTGTAACAGCTTTATTTAATAAACCAAATTGTTAATATGCCGCTTGTCTGTCTTCCCCACAGCAAGAACTTATAGACAGTATAAGCAGGAAGCTGCAGGTCTTGAGGGAAGCTCGGGAAACCCTCTTGGAGGATATCCAATGTAACAACTCTTTAGGCGAGGAGGTTGAGGTCATTGTCAAAGAGGTCTGTAAAGCAAATGAGTTTGACAAGTTTCGGATGTTCGTTGGGGATCTGGAGAAAATCGTCAACCTTCTGCTGTCTCTGTCTGGAAGACTTGCTAGAGTGGAAAATGCCCTTAATAATTTAGATGAAACTGCCTCTCAAGAAGAACGGGTAAGCTACAAGGGAAAATGTTGTCATTGTGGGGAAAGCTGTAAGGTTTATATAGAAAACTTATATATATAGTAGAACATTAATGTAGAACATTAAGAATGCAGCTTTATACAAAGAAAAAATGGATTTGCTTTCCACATTGACTAAACGGGGTTCTGTATTCTATTCTTTGGAAATATGAAGTAAGCAGTCTGGTCACTAGGGGCCACAGAGGCTTCTACAATTTGATGTGCTTTTTATCAAAGTTAGGGTGTTATGAGATCGTGATCTTTTGAAATTATTTTTTACCAACTTGTCAGCAATATAAGGTGTATTTATATACAATTTGCAGAGCCATTTGTCCTGCGAAACACTGTAAATGTTTGTTCTGTGCGATTTATAGGCATAAATGGAGGTTCTTAGTATATTTTCTTTCTAAGGCGGATGTAATATAATGAAAATACCTTATTATGGCCACTAGATGGAACTCTAGCGGCTATAATGCAGTATTTTTGTGATATTACATTTGACTTGGATAGAAAATATACTAAGAACATTCATTTTTACTCCCTTCTCAAAGACCAAATGTTCACTGAGTTTCTCAGACTCTGCAATTTTTTTTTTATAAATAAAAAACATATTGTTCAAAAGTTTGTGAAAACTTGGCCATCACACCTATATGAGCCTGTTGGACTTCCAACTCCAAAGCCAAGAAGACCTTTTCCAAATAATTGCAATTATTTGGTTAATAGAGTTGAGGTTAACAGGCCACTCTTATTCAAAAAGGGCCTTCCAAACTGTTGTCATAGTAACATAGGGGAGGTTGAATAAAGACAAGGGTCCATCCAGTTCAACATATGTATGTATTTGTGTGTGTTTGTGTGTGTGTGTGTGTGTGTGTGTGTATTAGGGGTGCGGAAATTAACGATCCGATGACGTCGATGTCTGTGATGTCACCGGATCTCCGACGGAAGACCCGGAAGCCGGCGGAGAGGTGAGTACGGATCAGAAGAACTTTGATCGATCAAAATAATTTTGATATATCAAAGAAATTAACGATTAATCGACGGATTAATCGTTAATTTCCGCACCCCTAATATATATATATATATATACACACACACACACACACACACACACACAATCACACTCAAATACATACATAGGTTGAACTGGATGGACCCTTGTCTTTATTCAACCTCCCCTATGTTACTCCTCCCCCCCTCCCCGAGTGGCTCTGTCGGCTAACAAAGGGAAGGGGGGAGGAGTCGGGTGATGTAGTTGTCCGTGATAATATATAGCTCTAACACTTCCCATATCCTTGTATACTGTATGAAGTGAAACTTATCAAGAATAATTTATCAATGCTATCAGCAGATACCACGGCCTGTGGAAGGGAATTCCACAATTTCACTACTCTCACAGTAAAGAACACCCTATGAATTCTAAGATTGAACCCCCTTTTCTCCAACCTCATGTTGTCTCCCCTTGTTCTCAATACAGTTTTCTGATTAAAAAGTTTGTTCTGGATATTGTGGTCCCTATTGATGAATGTCACAAGGTTGGAAATGCATAATTGTCTAAAACTATTTTGTTTGCTGTACTATTCCCTTCAACTATTCATTTCATTGGAAACCTCAATCATATGAAGGCGTTTTCATATAGTGTAAAGGTGCCCATACACTGCACGATTATCGTACGATAATCGTATGCGATCGGGTTTTCGTCCGATAATCGAGCAGTGTGAACGGAGACGTGCGACCGTTTCTACTGTACGGCAAAACAAACGACAAACGCACTCAACAATTTGTTACCAGTTATACAGTAAGGTGCACACGAAATGGGCTTTGAACAGTGGTACAGTAGAAAGGCATCATGGCACACTCACAAACCAGCATGTAAAACAACTTGTCTCACCACAAAGGACAATGACAGAGGTTTGGATACACGTCTTCTGCAAAGGATGTGTAAGCCGCACTGCCGCGCCAAGGCACCTCCTATAGTGCGGCCCTAACTCTAAACTATGAGAGTCTCCATCTTGGAGCACATGGGGGCAGAAGATATCAAATTGGGTGCAGGCAGATCGTACGTTTTTTTAATCCCTTTACAACCATCGCAAGACTAAAGTCTTGCGATGGTTGTAGAGTGTATGGCCACCTTTAGTGTGATCAGCTGTCGACACATGTTTGGCCATATAGTGCATGTAAAAAAAAGTCACTCACAAATCCACTGCTTATAGATACATTTACTAAATGCATCCAGTTGTATTTTTAGCCCACATCAGGCAAATCTCTTTTACTACAACTAAAGGGTTTTATGAATATTTGTATAGACAGTGTTTCAAAACCTCGTAACAAGCATCCATTAGGTCATATTTAGTGGATTTCCATATAGAAAGTTAAACTGCATTACCAAAGCAGTAATTGCTTGATCTGTGGATGTGGGATGACCTGCAAAACATGCACTGTACATGAGACTTAAGACCAGTCAAAGAAACGCTGCCATAGACTGAATTGACTATGAAAGCACTTCAGTATAACACTTGATCATGTGAATAGAGTATTTTAACTCGCAAAGTTGCGCCATGGTTATTTTAACACCATTGTAAGAATAAACGTATTTATCATAAGAACAATTTAGTTCACAAGATTGGTGCCTTGGTTTACTCAGTTACAGAAGAACTCCAGAAATTTAAAACATTACCGTTGCAGTGGGGCTACCCCCACACTGTAAGCGTTAGGTGCTCCTTTTGGCTTGGGGACTCAAATAATGCAGATATACTCACCAGATCCTTGTTCTCTCCAGGCTGCTAGACCGGTCCCTTCAGCCTTTCCACCACTGGGCTCCAGCAGTCTAGGGACCCCTGGCGTCATTATGTCTAATGCAGGTCTACTGACTTGCATTAGATGTGATGACGTCAAGGGACATTCCACAGCGGGAACGCCCCTAGACCAAAATTAACACCTAACCCTTGCAGCGCAGGGGTAGCCTCACTGCAAGAGTTAGCTTTTTGTTTGTTTTTTAAATTGAGAGAGTTGTTCAATAACAATGTGTTACAAAGGGAGTTCATTCATTCTGAAATGACATATTGTCATTGATAAGTCTGATTACTGTACAGATACAGATCTGATGGGCTTCTATAGGTTACAGCACATAACTATGCCTTATACTGTTATGATTATTCAACAGATGGAGCAAGGCACAAAATGCAATACCACATAGCATGCACTCAGAAAGTACTTTACTAAAGCCAGGCCAGGGAGAACTGGATCCTAATTGCACATAGCATGTTATTTAACATTTTAGAACGACGAGGGTTATTAACAAAGCTACAGAAATGGCATTTTTCCCTGATTTCTTTTCCATATGTTCCTATTTGTTAGAAGAACCCACAATATAAGAAGACACTCATTATTTGCGTTCTATTATACATGATTTCTTTAGTAATACATAATCTGTTACTATGCTGATCTCTTAGAATGGTTTTATAGTACTGTTCAATTCTATTCTGGTATGATGCTGCTTCCCTGCTTTGCCGTATTGTATGTTTTTTTAAAGGTATGTTAAATTCTCATGTACAGTGCCTGAAGGCTCCATGTAAAGACATGCTTATACAATTCTCATGTTCAGGATAAATATTTTATAGTTTTCATAATGGATTCTGTGTCAATGGCATTCCTACAGGAGACAGTATGACTAGCACCCTGGACTTTATATCTCTTATAACACCATATATAACCATACCAAAATGAACAAATTGCTTGTTCTCCTGAGCCTGCCTGCCATTGTGTTAATACACGCTGTCATGCAAATAAACTTGTCAAGTAGATTTCAGCTGGAATATGATGATTTTAGACTCTTCAAGACATTTGCAGAAACTGCTATTTAGATACATTGCTGAAATGATGAGTGTGAAAGTTTTATCTTCATTTATGAAAATTGGAGGAACTGTTGTATATATGCACCTAATAGACTATTGTACAGCTATTGTAAGTAGGGTGTAAACAGGAATTGTGTATTAGGGGGACACAATCCCTGTTCATACTCTACTCACTACAGCTGGCAACAGGCCTGAAATCACTGCCATGGATATCACATACAGGAGCACAACTACAGCTATAGCTAACCATAATATTGCAGAGGGGCTCAGTAGCATGGGGTAAAGTTTGGCTGCATAATCATTTATTTTAATGGCAGAAGCATTAGGCACTTATGAAAGACTCCTAAGAAAATAAGTGCTATCCTAGACGCGTGCTTATTGTTTTACCCCAGATCTGTGGATTAACTTTAGGGTGCATTCTAGGGATTTTTGAGTATCCGTACCGGTACTCTTTATCAGCCGTGGCATCCCAGGCAATCAGGAAGCCGGACAGCGTGTCGTGACCCACCACCCGCTTCTTGATTGCCCGGGAATCCGGCTCCATGCTGTTTGCCTGGCTCAATGCTGATTGGCCAGGAGCCGGCATCCCAACCAATCTGCATGGAGCCGACTTCCCGGTCAATCAGGGAGGCGGCTCATTACCCATGACCCGGCTTCCTGATTGGCTGGGAAGCCATCTCCATGCTGATTGGCTGGGAAGCTGGCTTCCCGGCCAATCAGGAAGCTGGGCCATGAGTCATTACCCGTGGCCCAGCTTCCTGATTGGCTGGGAAACTGGCTCCATGTTCCCTCGCGGCACTGACTGTCAGAGGAAATCGCGCCCAAATACTCGGTATCCCTAGTGCATTCACCACAAAATCGAATGGAAATCTCAAGTCATTGGAGGGTCCGTTGACTTGCAATTGCACTTTTCCGATTTCCTTCCAATCCGTTGCGATGCGATCCAGTTTTCAACAGATGCTAACCGAAGGGCATTGAAAAATGAATGGGTGTGAATGGGACTTGTTCACACCAGATCCGTTGCATTACATTGCACTGAAAAAAGTAGTGCATGTTTTACTTCCTTTTTTTTTTTCTTTCAATGCAACGGAAAGGAGCGGTGTGAACTAGCCCCATTCACACTTCATTTTTCAACGGATCGCAGCGCAACAGATCCGGTGTGAATGGGCCCTTAAGATGGAGGATCTGGTGACCATGCACATATTTGCTGTGGTGCCCTGTCATTTGTAGTTAAACCTGCTTGTTCATATGTCAGAATTGTTATTATTATTCATGGTGAGTTAGCGGTTGGGGATTTTATCGGTATGTGCAATGTCATCCAGGACCTGTAGTTTGTACCCTGGGATCAGTTGACCTCAAAGAAAACTATATGAATAGATTGAGGACTATGTCCGCGTAAAAATAAACAAAATGCCTCCTTCCAGTAAGCCTACCCCTGCACTGCAGGGGTTAATTGCTAGTGTTTGTAAGAGGGTAAGGTGTAAAGAACTTTTACTTGATCTTTGCTCCCTGGCGGTAGCTGCTCACCTCTCTCCTCTCCACCCCAGCTTGTGAGCTGTCCTCGGCATCCTCATGTATAATGTGGGGCTAAATCTCCTCACTGTTTAATTGACGATGATGATTGTTACACATCGTGAATAATAGTGCAGAATTTTTGATTGTGAAGGTAATAATTTGAAAAAAGTTACCATTTAGCTGGTCTGGAAATGATATAGTAGCTGTGCTCTAAAATTCAGAAATCATTAAGCTTTAGTAGCTAATAAATTCTGGCTTGTACTTTATTCCCGGCTTGATTACATATCCTATAATTGCAGCCTAGAGTATAGCCATGTTTCCGGCCAACTGTGTTATTGGGCTGGGGGAGTTCAGTTTGCACTGGCAGCTCATTGGTGCCAGCAGCAACACCCTTACCATTTCTCCTACACTGTGGGTCTGCTGAAATATAGCTGTTTTGTAGCAATACTTTATCCAGCAAACCTTTTATCATAGTGTCACCTGTGTGAGTCAATTTTAGACGACAATTCAGATTGTTTACAATAGGACAACAGCCTGAGAGCCTTAGGCCCCTTTCAGATGGCCGCTCTAATCGGGTCCGTCTGTTTTTTAGGCGGACCCGATCAGATGCCCAATGCGAGTCTATTAACCTCCGGCTGGCTCTGAAAAAACAGAAGGAACAGCGTTCCGTTTTGACAGACTGGATCGTGTCGGAACGTGGGTAATCAGATGTAAAAGGACACAATACTATTTACACCAGATTCCCCATAGACACGCACAGGTTCCTGCGGTTTCAGCTTTTTCCTCTATCACAAGTTGGAGGAAAAAACTGTACAGACGCGGATGTCACAGCGGTGACATCCGATCTGTACCACTGTGACGGATACTCTCATGATCATTTTTCAGGTTATCAGGTTTCCAACACACTACAGGGTTTAAAGGACAGGCTAACATCTCACCATTCCAGCACAACAGCTGCCTGTTTAAGACCAACTGTAAAGAGATTTTCATTTACTTATTGCCATTGTTGTCCTGAAGTTAGAAAATGTTTTTTCTTTTTTCAGCTAAGTTTAAAGCTCAACTCCAGACAATGTTTTTTTTGTTTTTTTTTTATAGATTGGGGAAGGATTGGGATCTCTATCAGGCTTTTATTGCTGTCTGTGACTCCATTGTGGATATTCCCCCCCCCCCCCCCCCTGCATATCTCTGTGACACAAGAACAAAAAGTGGGAAGATAAGTAGTCACAGGAAAAGGGAAAGACACTCCACATTAAAAATATATCAAGGTGCTATCCTTTCCCATTGTTCTATATGATGGGTTTTTATTGTGGTCGGTCTCTGTCACCAGTGGAGAGATTTTTTATTTACTTCCTGTTTATTTGGTTCCCTGTTCTTAGCACAGGTAGTGAGAGGACATTCCCCTTTCCCTCCTACATTGGGAACACAAAATGCAATAACTGCCCAAGAAGTTCTGAAGCTTCCTCATTCAATTCACAATGTTTTGCTTGGCTTTGTCCTGAACTTTTTTCCCTACAGCAAATCAGTGCTCAGTGAGGCGAGCAGCAAGTCAGCTATTGGAACGTTTTTATGTATAATGTGACTATTGTATGTTTTGCTGTGATGCTAATCAGTTTGAACATTTTGTCTCTGTACAGCGGACGCTAGTTGAGAAGAGGAAGCTGCTGACGAGGCAACACGAAGATGCAAAGGAGCTAAAAGAGAACTTGGACCGCCGCGAGCGCACAGTTTTCGAAATCCTGGCGCACTACCTTAACGAGGAAAACCTTGCAGACTATGAGCACTTTGTGAAGATGAAATCGGCACTCGTCCTCGAACAACGAGAACTGGAAGACAAAATCAAGTTGGGAGAAGAACAACTCAAATGCCTAACTGACAGTCTCACCGCGGAACGTGTTAAATAGCAAATGGCAGCGCCAAAGCTGGACTTCTGGCCGGGCTATACCGCACATTTCCTCATTTCCACATGTGACTGTGTTACACAGAATGAAAACACACTTTACTAGCAATAATTTTTGAGCTGATTGGAAGACATATATTTAATTTGTTTTTTATTCTGTGTCGGACTGGACATATTTTAGATCCATAGGTGTTTCTCTTAGAAATGCAGATTTAAATATACAATGTTAAGTTCTCCATATAGCGAGTTCTGTTACAGTATCCTGCACGTAGCCAGCATCCTCGTTTGCATCACATATAATATATGATACTTGTAGGACTTCCTACAGCACAGCGATGAATCAAGCAACCACAAATTTAACCTTCTGCAGATTCCTTCTCTATAAACCCCGGTAGAGTGAATACCTGACAACCTTTTTATTTTGCTGTCTCATTTTTCTTTTCTGATCTCTTCCCACCACAGTTATGAAGAAGTTTTACCATGTTGAAAATCTGCCGTTGTCTCACTTTTCTCCTGGAAAAAAAATAATAAACAGCATAAAACATATGGAGTCGGCATACATTTGATTTCATGGAGTGAGAGGGGAAAAGAAAACCATAAAAAAGTTTAAAGAAATTCTCAGGGCACCATGATTTACAGCACAACACGAACATCACATTCCTAACCGTCAGATATTTTGAAGTAAAAACACTTTTTTTTCATTTCATTGGTTTTGGCAGTTTGTCATTAAAAAAAAGAAAACTTTGAGGGCTTGTTGACACCAGAATGCATTTTCCTGAGTTTTCAGTGCAGAAGATTTGTAGAGCTTAAAAACAACAAAACAAAAAAACCACAAGATTAATAGAACACCTCGACGCTAAATGTGATAAGCTGACATGTAGCAGCTACATTAAATCCCAGTTCTACAAGTCCTACACCGTTTTATCTTTTTTTAGTCCAATGCTCCTGCATGTTAAGAATTGTGCATGATGCTTGCTTGCAAATGCCTTACTCTACTGCTGCTTCCTGCTATCACAGCCCAATGCTTTAGGCTCCATTTACACCTACATTTTAGGTGAAGTTAGGGATTCCTAACTTTAGGGACTGATCATTAGGGACTTGCAGGATTCCCTAAACTTCTCTAAAAGTTGTTTACAAATGGCAGCCATCACCCATTCAAGTTGAAGATCAGGTGACAGCCGCTGCATTTGAATGCAACACATACCATGTAATGGTATGTGATACGATTATGTGCGGTTAAGAATCACACTCCCTGGACGCACGATCGATGTGATACGATTACATACGGTGTGCCGATTTCAAATGCCCCTGTTGTCATCCGATCATTAACTTGTATGGGTGACAGCTGCTGCTTGTAAACAGCAGATTAGGGATTCCTGCTATAGTAAAACACAAGTTCCTGATGCTGGAATCCCTAATTGCACCTAAAATATATAGTAGGTGTGAATGAAGCCTTATGCTGGCAGATCTAACAACCACAACCCCATGATGTGTCCTCACACGGAATTATTTTTCTGGGGTGTGTCAGACCAGGTCGGTTACTAAGTGCTGGTTTCTGAGAGCACTGGGCCTTTCCTGTACAGTCATATTTGGACACCCTGTACAACTGCTGTAACAGGAAAGTGGAGGTAGGTCTATGAAAATAGTTTGTTAGCACAATGTCTGAGTGAATATCTGTTTCCATTACTTTAATTGGGCTTTAAGAAAAGGAGCATTTTTGCTCGATCGGTCTGCATTTTTTAGGGTGCTGAATGACTATCCTCACAGTGTGTCTAAATTCCCTGACAAATCTGGTTGGAACATGGAGCAAAGACAAATATGATGTTGTTTCGCATGGTAATACCTCATTAGGCAAGTCAGAAATTATCTTTTTCTTAGCCTGTGCAAGGGAAAATAAGTCTGTAGTAACCTGCTGCAACTAAACAGTGTAAGGGCTTGTTCACACTATGGGGTTGATTTACTAACCTTATAAACACGCCACGAACAAGTATACACCTCTGTAGTGTGTTCCCTCCCAGCATGATCTATTGGTGGAATCTAGACACCTTTGTAGTGTGTACACACCCAGCAGGTGTGTTGTGCATTAATTGCAAGGTGATGTGTAAATTAGCTCTATGTTGTGTTGCTTGCGTTGATGAATGCAAGGAATGTAAATGCATGAGCTAACCATTTTTGTCTAAACTGTGAAGCAGCATTATATATGCATCATGTGCATGATTTTTCCACATATGGCATTAGTGGAAATATGCTTTTAGAGACTTTTTGGTTGATAAATACGTTTTGCTGTGTAAAAATCACACGCACCTAGTGCGTGCGTGTGTTTAGGTTAGTAAATCACCCCCTATATGTGGTGACTGGTGACCGTTGGCTAACATCAGTCACCGCTAGGGCTTCGTTCACACCACAACACGGGTGTGACATGAGGGCGGTGCACTGCAAAAAATGCAGAACTGGACCACACCACAGGTCACTACAGCACAGTACACCACACTGCTGTTCAAAGACCTGAATGGAATATACACTTTGTACACTCCAAATAGAGAAAAAAGTGCATCACACTGTAATTCCACCAGGTCCGGTCAGAACACACTGTTGTGAGAATGGGTCTTTAGTGTATTGGAACCGTAATAGTTACATAGTATTTGAGGTTGAATAAAGACATCAGTCCATCAAGTCCAACCTATAAATAGGTTAGTTCTAACTGCTGCAGGGTTACCACAATTTTCACATCAACTCGGCTTTATTATGAGTCACCTTTATTCCACCTTCTATGTTTACAGGCTGATAATAGGTAGTAAAAACCCCCAAAATCTTCCTTAATTATTCAATACCAACAGTGGCAGTGTAGTGATGTCTGAGATTGCAGTCACTGGTTGGAGGAAAACAGGACCTCATGGTGTTGATGGACACAGGGAACGTAAGAAGGTGTCTAGTTTTAGTTTAACTACTCTCACACCGGTGCACCCCGTATGGACCCGAGAAATTTCTACATTTCTGCTATTAGCCTTTTTTTTTCTTTATCAATAACGTCATTACCTAAAATACCAGTAATACATATGTTTTTTTTTAGGACAAACAATGCTTTCTTTTGGTGATATTGTACTGCAAATATTATTTTATTTTATATGCAATCCATAGAAACAATTTGAAAAAAACGTTAAAAAAAAAACTTTTTTTAACTTTATGTCTACGGTAATAGTGTTACCGTAGACATAAAGCAAAAGTTTTATTCTATCATTTGTTCAGTTTGAATTATGCTGAAATTAGGATTCTGGCACAAAGCATCACAAAGCTATTTACAAATTAAACAAAGGGGTTTTTTTTCCACTTTTGCGCTTTCTTTGAAGTGTGACATGTTTTAAATTATGGTTAGAAAACTATTTTGAGAAGTACTATGTGTGTGGATTATGAGTATCACACCCCTAAATATATGAAGCAAAAGGCCACCTGGGCACAAATATCCAGGGGCTATGTTATTGTGGGGCTTTCAATTGATTCTCATAAAAAAGATATAGTGACAATGAGATACATAAAAAAATAAAACAAAAATACCATACATGAATAAAATCTGAAAGCACAGATACTTTCGAAGCAGTACGAACCCGCCCAGAACCTTAAAGTGACATTAAACCCTCAGATTTTTTAACATAACACAATACTGTAATGTGTGCCTTACTGTAATCCATGGTTGTTTCCATTCTCTTTGCTGCTCTTCCTTTTTAAATCTGTATCTATTCTCATGCTCTGCAGAACTTCTGTTTTGCAGCAGACTGCCTTGTCTCAGGAATGGATACACGGTGTCTGTGTATCCGTTTGTATAGGCTTGTAACCTGAGCCAGCACTACAGGAAGAGGCACTGAGCTGAAAAGGGAAGTTCTTCCCATGCATGAGAAAACATGAGGATTTAAAAGGAAGAGCAGCAAAGAGAAGGGAAACTACCATGGATTACAATAAGGCACACATTACAGTATTGGTTTATGTTAAAAAATCTGAGTGTTTAATGTCACTTTAACTATATCAAAATAATTTGTCCATGGTATTCTTTGTATATAGACAATGGTTATTAATATTTTCCTCTTCATTGGCTGATATATAAGCTGGGGATATAGTGGTACTTCACGTGATTTCTCAACTTATTTCATCCTTTGGCTTCCTCGGGAGAAGGAGGGTTCACTAACATATTCAAAATAAAGTAATGAACAAAGAATATATTGAAATACCAAAACTAGAAAGAAAATATCTTCAACATAATCACAAAAAATAGCTTAAACATACATGGTATCGTATATGCCGGAAACCCTATTCCACCTGTGTGTGATGGGGTGATCTTGTCCCTATTGCACCTGTGTGTGATGGGGTGATCTTGTCCCTATTCCACCTGTGTGTGGTGGGGTGATCGTGTCCCTATTCCACCTGTGTGTAATGGGGTGATCGTGTCCCTATTCCACCTGTGTGTGATGGGGTGATCTTGTCCCTATTCCACCTGTGTGTGATGGGGTGATCGTGTCCCTATTCCACCTGTGTGTGATGGGGTGATCGTGTCCCTATTCCACCTGTGTGTGATCTTGTTCCTTTTCCACCTGTATGTAATGGGGTGATCTTGTTCCTATTCCACCTGTGTGTGATGGGGTCATTGTGTCCCTATTCCACCTGTGTATGATGGGGTGGTGTTGTGCCTAAGTATACACTGCTTCAGGATCCCACGGCAGCCAGACACAACCAAATGCTTAGAGAGGTAAGCTTGGCAGAGCTTCTTTTAGCATTCTAAAACTTAAAGCTCAAATCTAGCTTAAAGGTATATTTTTCGTTTTAACAGTGTTGGTTATAGCCAAAAGTGTCAAGTTTTTATTGCTGTGTGAGGATTTTCAGTGGCACAGGGACAAGAAATGAGTGAGTGCCGGTGCCCCAGGGTCAGAAAGACACAGAGCAGTAAAAACCTGACACAGGCTCTTACCTTTCCTCACTTTATTAATTAACTTGGATTTTGTTGCTAGCTGTGTCCCATCAGAGAAATCTCCCATTACTTCCTTTTACTTCTCACTCGGGCATGAAGTGACACAAACACTTGGCAGGGGTTGTAACAGTGCACACTATGTACAAAGGTTAAAAAAAAAAAGGTTTTGGGTGTTCTTGTGTTTTAACCCCTTCATGACTGAGGCCTTTTTTTCATTTTTTGTACCCACGTTATATTCCACATTTTAGGCCTGAAAATTACTTAAAACCCCCCAACATTATATATTTTCTGAATGCCAAGACCCTATAGAATAAAAGGTAGTAGTGAATTGAGAAAGCTGGTTGGATGACCAGTGAAACGCCTTCAAGAAAAATACAGAAAGTCCAGTTGCCTTGACTTATTTTGAATGAGAACCTTCCCAGACATATTTAAGGTAGTAGGTTTTATGGGCTTTTACTGCAGTTTAGATTTACTTTAAAGAGGCCCTGTCAGGTCTCCAAAGATACAAAACTACAAGTATTGTGGTAACTGTTGCAGCTTATCATATAGTATCTTTAGGGGTTAGTCAGGGTCTCGCTAAAGATAACACAGCGCCTGCACTGTATTGGGTTTAATTATGACAACGCCTCCATTAGCAACTAGTGCCTTTTACATTATTATAGATCCTTTTCTTTTTGTAATTTGTGCACACATTTGGGCTTATTTAATTAAGCAAAGAGCAATGTGAATAGTGCAGTAACATAACAAATCAGTCTTCATCTTTCACAGATCTGACTGCAGTCCGTAAAATCTGATTGGCTGCTATGCACCAGTTCTCTTTGCGCGCCATGGCAGCTCTTTGCACTGTTTGGTTAAATCATTTTAATGAGTAATTAGAACCCCGATTCCTTTGTCTGATGTAATAATCAGTACTTTTTGTAGCATTCACTGTAAAATGTTTACCAACTTCTCACAATGGATCAAGGTCCATTTTCATGATTGATTAAACCTTTCTAAAAGCAGGAAATCAGTGTTTACAGAGAATGATTTATTACTTTACAGATCTCTATTTTATGACATTTGTCATGTTGGCCAAAACATTTTACAAAGACTTGAAAGACGTGTTGGAAAAGAAAAATCAATAATGTGCATTTAAAGTATTATTGTAAAAGTGGACTTGCCACGTATTGCACACTGTTAGACATTAATTAGATATAGGATTACATGCAGTAGTAAAGGAGCAAGTCCCATTCCATTCACCATTGCAGATTATTGAATAATGTTGGGAAAGTCCCATTCCATTCATCATTGCAGAGTATTGGATAATGTTGGGCAAGTCCCATTCCATTCACCATTGCAGATTATTGAACAATGTTGGGTAAGTCCTATTCCATTCACCATTGCAGATTATTGAATAATGTTGGGCATGTTTTGATTAAAAATTAAAAAAAGGTTTCAGTGCTCTCATCCCATGCGCTGGCCAGAGCATGCAAACTGCATTCCTAATAACTTTTCAGGACTAGGACCAAAAATAAGTCTATACCAGTTTATCAATACATTTGAACCTCCATTCTTAGATTCAGCTCAACGAATATCTGAAATTAGCAATCAGGTAAACCAAAAAAGGCAAATGGGATATTCCAATCTCACTCCACCAAATCCTACATCTTCTATTCATAGACTGGTCTTGAAACTCTGACCATTGAAATTATGAATGGATGGGTAAGCAATAGGTCACATTGATGGAGACCTACTCCTGAAACAGTTTAAGCTCTTATTTCCATGGCATAGGGAGATAGGTTGCTCCCCTCTATCACCAGGCTCAGACAGGATGGGCTCACACTATGACTCCCTTCTCTTTCAAACATAACATTCACCCACGCTTTGTTGTTGCTTCTTCTCTGCAGCTGTCATTCAGTGACTATGCTACGAGTTCCTGTATGGTTGGTAGCTGACAGCTGAAGGAAGACTAGAGACCTGCAACAACAAGCTGGGTGAATATAATACATATTGAGGGGGTGACGGCCAAGAAGACTGACTCCTTCCCAGCCATGGTGGCACCTGTGTGTTTCCAGGGTCCACATGTGGCATCCTCCAGACATGAGGCCTAGTCAGCATTTCCATCTTTGAGCATCCCACCCCTAGGCAACGCCTGGGGGCAGGCTGGAACTGAGCACATGGCAAATCCCCTCAGTACTCCCCCAGCATGCACCACTGGCCATGAAACCCCAGTGATTCGTTGGTGATCTGATTAAATACACTCAAGATGTTCCCCTATTGGCTGCCCCGCTCTGCAGCAGGGTCACACCCCACTCAGGCAAGTACAATCAATAGTAGAACATCTGGAGTTAACTAGATAATAGCCAACTATAGATCAACTAGACCAGGGATGGCCAAACTCCGGTCCTCCTGCTGTGGTGGAACTACGAATCCCACGAGGCTTTGCAAGATTCTCACAGACATGACTCCCGGAGAGAGATGCTTCATGGCATTTGTAGTTTCACCACAGCTGGAGGGCCGGAGTTTGGGCATCCCTGAACTAGACTGATTACACTGCTAGCACAGCTAAATTTCTAGTAGCCACTCCACAGAAGGTAGTAGGGGCTACATTTTGTAAACACATTGCATTTTATTTGTTAATGGGCCATTTTTAGTCGTTCAATCAATCACAGACAGCAGTTTGATGCTTCTATTTAGTTGCAATTGCTGAGTACTAGTGAGTAGGCATCTGCAACTAGTCACACATTCTAATACAGCTGTTCCTTTTTTGAGTTTGTGAATACAGAAAATGATCTGAAAACCCCTGTGTAAGGTTACACAAATAATTGTAAAAAAACAAAATCAAACATTTTTTATATTTTACTCATAGCCTGTGCAAATCTCCAGCTCTATATGAGAGACTTTCCTGGCTCTCTGCTCTCCTGTACAAATAAATGAGGGTTATGCATCACTAAGCAGCTTTTAGCTATATATGTAAAGAATTTCCCTTTTTACCAGAGAATCTAAAGGAAGTGAGAATAATGAAGCTACCATTGGTGAACTTTCTTCTGAGAATGCTAGTTAAAGTGACACTAAACTCAGGAGTCAAATCTTAAAAATGCATCCAAGTACCCTAACTACCCGTGTTTCCCCGAAAATAAGACACTGTCTTATATTTTTTTTTACCCCCCCAAAAAAACTTATTTTCAGGGGGTGTCTTTTTTTAAAAAAAATTTATGTGCAACAAAATGGTCAGTATCGGTAATGCTGATCCCTTTCTTTCACTTTTACCGGTGGAGTGCATCTGGCATCACTCCGCCTGTCACAGTAACCGGCGCTATAGAGGGAGTATCGGCTATTGCGGCTCTGCTCCCTCCGCCGCCGCAGCCTTGCTTTCTACAGCATTGGCTTGCTTTGCCATCAGGGACAGCGGTGCAGCAGTGGGGACATCAGACAGTGGTCAGCGCGATAAAGTACGGTACCATTTACCAGTACACATTAAATAGTGCCTTGCAGTTGGTGAAGTATGGTACTGGAGTGCTCCCTGTCACTGCCCTGGCAGGAGGGAGTCACCTTAATACAGTATATCCCTGCAGGCTGATACCATCTCTCCTGCTCTTCAAGTTCCCTCTCACATGCTACCACCAAACTAGGTCTTATTTTTGGGGTAGGTCTTATATTACAGGAATCTTGAAAAATAGTGCTAGGTCTTATTTTCATGGAAACGGTATTAACAAAAATGTATCTTTGTGTATCACTCGGCTGTACATCCTCAAATCATCTCTGAATTGGTGCAGACACTGTCCTTCCTTCTGGAGGGTGTCTACTTTTGTTCCCCATGATCGATGTGTGTTGTAAAGTAGCACCACTCTGAGCTCACTCCCATGATGAACTACAGTTTCATGCTTAATTCACAAATTGTAGTCCATCACAGGAGTGAGGTTGTGTGAAAGAGATCGGCTTGATGTAAATAACCAATTTACCAATGTGTGCTAAAGTGTATGTATAGTCCAAACGTTTTTTAGTTTTAATGGGAGTTGAGAAGAATTAAAAATCCCTGTTAGTTCATTTTGAATTCTGTTTGGGAAGATTTGCCTTTACTTGCTGCCCCAGAGATGCAGCAGACAGAGAGAGAATGTCTATAAAGTGAGGGATTCAACTTTTAGATATTTGTCATCAGAACACTTGGAAGATTTTCCTTTCCTTTCCCATCACTTTCAGACTCGGTGAAAAAAAGGTCCTCCAGGACACGTAGGTGAGTCTCCCTCGCAAGTACACAGGCAAGAACAAAAATCTGGCAGAGATTCAAATCCTCCCTCCTACTCAAAAAAACTAAGAATACATTTCAGCCATACATACACATTTAATAACACTTCAGTTTTCACAACACGTGTATATTCAACAAAATCCATGCCTCTCCTATGTAGTGGTCCATTTATTTCTACAGAGAGAGCCATACTCCAAGCAACTGCTGGAGGCCACCATAGAAATGAATGGGGCTGAAGCAGCAATGGTAGAATGGGTCCAGAAACATAGCTGGATCTGGGCTGAAGGTAAAGCTGGTAATTCACAGAAATTGGCCAAGATTTGAGTCATGGATGGCCCTGTTATAACCAACCAGCTCAACAAACTTCAGTTGAAAATCTGAAGGAGCTGGGAGTAGGGTTGCCACCTTTTCTTCAAGCGAGACCCGAACACTCTAGCGACGCGTGGACATTTTTTTGGGAGAATGAGTCGTGGCTTTTTTATATATATATATTTAGTGCCATCCATTCATATGTAAATATCACAGTTGAGACTATTTTTAGTGGGGGGCCAGTAGCCCCTATATTAATTTTGGTTGCCCCTGTCTGCCTGATATCTTGTGTCCGGGTTTCTGCTGCCATGAAACCCGGACACAGCATTCGAATCCTGGACAGGTGGCAACCCTAGCTGGGAGGAAAGGTCCAGCCAGCAGGGGAGATTTCTCCATCCATGCTGTTTAGTGTTTTCGACCAAATGGGATACATTTGTACTTAAGTCTAATACTGAGCTTAAGTATATGCTCAGATTGCTTGCACTCATGGGGTGAGGGGCTTTATTAAAGGACAACTTCACAAAGGTTTAATGAATGCTGTAATCAAGTATTCCCACAATAGCGTTTCCATAATACACATGCAATACTATATCTAAGGTGAAATATGAATTTTAGAATGATAATGTAATCTAATTTCATCTAATCACTTGTGTCGGGTCCCGGTCCGAGCACGTCAGGTTCCGGTCCGAGTGGCTCCATGTCGGGTTCCGATCCGACGGACGAACGGTGTCCCAGTTCAAGCTGCTGTGCGGGGACGCACACGGAGGGGACATCCCGGCAGCACCGCTAGGCCGCGCAGGAGCAGACGCCCTGTGACCCGGCGGGATCCGCCCCGCACGTGATGACGTCATTGCACTGGCGTGCGCGAGTGACGTCATCACGTCAGCGCACGCGCAGTGTATGCCCTCAGCCTATTTAAAGCCCCACAGGACTGAGAATCATTGCTGAGTGATTATCAGCCAGCACCAGTCGTCTAGTGATCATGCTCCTGTTAACCTGTGATCTGGCTTCCTCCCTGACGCTCCCTCTGGATAACCCTTCTGTACCTTGTTGCCTGCATATTACCGACCCGGCTTGCCTCTTGACTCTCCTTTGGATCCTGCATTGTACTTCGTTGTCCGCATGTTACCGACCCTGCTCGTCTAGACTTCTCCATTGATCCTCGATACCCTGCACGGCTGCCCACTCTGCCAAGCACATCACCTGCTGCCTATACCTGGCATCTGGATCCGGCACTCGTGCACCCCTTGCCTGACACACACTGTCTTCAACCCCAGTGCTCATCAGACAGGGTTGCAAGGGAGGTCCTCCTCATCATCTCGGGCCCACACCTCGGACATAACACTTGTGTGGGGGACATTTTACAGGGTTTTTCAGACACAAGATGGGGCTCAACATGTTGTCATTGGTTTCTCTCCTGTGTCATGTCATCTTAGTTTGCTCAGTTTGTTTCTGCCAGGTCATTGTTTGTTCTCATTTGCTCTGCTCTGTGCCTTATCTAGCAAAGTAAGTGCTGTGGAAACCTCATCTGATACCATGATATCCAGGAGAAAATTCCCTTTGGTAGGATGGGATGGTACAAATGCTTTACGTCATTACTGGTAACAAGTCTTATGACTTTCAGTTTAGAGATCCAGAATACATGCTAGACACAAAGATCTCATTTATTGCTTAAAGAATGGAGTAACTCATTTGATCTCTGCCTGACATGCCTCCTTAATGAATAAACATACTTAGTTTACCACGACTGCTTCCTTAGGCAGAAGTTGTTATATCTGTAACGTTTTTTTACATAAAGTATAGATAGCCATACAAGTTTTCTTTTGGGAAGATTAGATGGCAGTGAGAGTGTCTATAGGGAACTGCAAATCTCAGTAAGGTGAACTCCAGGAGTATGTAACGTACATAGTGTAGAGGCCAGGAGTACCAAATGTACAAAGCACAGGAGCAATGACAGAGTTCAGGGAACTGGAATATATAATGTAGAGAGCAGGGGTCAGGAGATTGTAACATACAGAATGCAGCAGTTCCATGTTACGTACAGAATGCAAGGGTCTGGAGTGTGTAACAAAGTGCAGGGGTTAGGTTTACGCAATATACAAAGTGCTGGGCTCAGGACTACATAGTGCAGAGAGTGCAGGGGTCAGGAGTATATAATGTACAAAGGGCAGGGGTCGGGCAAAAGTAACATACAGAGTTTAGGTGTAAGACGTATGTGATGTACAGAGTGCAGAGGTCAGGAGAATGTAACAGAACAACCTAGAATGTGGAATGCGGAGTTCAGGAATATGTAACTTAAAGAGTGCAGGGTCAAGCAGTATGCAACCTACAGCCCAGATTACAGAAACACAGGGGCCAGAAGTATGTATCATACAGCTAGGTGTACATAGCAGGAAAGGAGTATGTAACATATTACCCAGGGTACAGAGTGTGACAGTAAGGACTAAGTATGAAGTATAGCAGTCAGTGTGACGATGATGGGGGATTTGAGTCTGAATACAAAAAAAAATTTGTTTGTTTCCCTAGTCAGAGCACCTGCAGGTCTTCATTTAGAATTATTAGGCCCCACCACATTCCACAGACGAGATGCAGATGGCTGTGATGTTTTATTGCTCAGTCCGAATGAACTTCCAAAAATCTTGCTAAGCCTTTTATGGCTGTTGCAATTAATGGCATGGCACTAGGCCCT
Organism: Nanorana parkeri; assembly: GCF_000935625.1. Classification (NCBI taxonomy): domain Eukaryota; kingdom Metazoa; phylum Chordata; class Amphibia; order Anura; family Dicroglossidae; genus Nanorana; species Nanorana parkeri. The sequence goes on from NW_017306390.1 coordinate 29,982, forward strand.
CCATATATTACGAGTGGACAATTTAAAATAAACAAGCAGGTCTGCTAGGTGATGACCTCGCATTCCCACAAAAGTCAGAAACCCTAAGTTGGAAAATCAAGCTACATTTTTTATACTTTGGAATTTGGGCGGTGATAGGTAAAAAAGGTTCATCCTCCGCCCAACCCGGCCTAGGGGCTGGCTTCGGGACACCCTCCAAAAGGGGCTTATAAAATACTCTGGGGTCTATTCACAAAGCTGCCGAGGGCAGCCGAGTGAATGACCGATTAGAAGTGAAGTGAGCCGAACACTGTTCGGCTATTCACTTCAGGCTGGTACGGCTAATTTCAGCCGTACATCAGCTGAAATCAGCCGTACATCGGCTTGCTTCGTGTGGCTTCGGATCAGCCGAACATGCTCAGCATGTTCGGCTGACCCGAAGTGCAGAAGGAGTTCGACTCAGCCGATCCAACATCTGGATCGGCTGATGTGAATAGACCCCTCTGTGTTGGCAACTAGAGTGGCTCTTGGTTTAAAACATCCTCAAGAAACTAGAAGTCTGAACATCGCAGAAGAGTTCCCCTTTAATCTTTGGACATTATCTGCTGGAAGCCTGCTTGAAGAAGAGCCCTGCAGACTTCCACTTTGCTTCTTGGACTCTGAACTCTGTCAGAACTCACAATTCCAGGACTGTTGAGTCTTCTTCTTTTATTCCCTTTTATTTTGCTGTTGTATATATATATAATGTCTCTTTTATATTTTTTCTGTATATTTTCTGCACCGTTTCTTTTATTAAAGGACGATATTAGAAATCATTAAGCTTATCTCTACGCTCTAAGTACGAGCTTAAAGTATCCTTGTCTCTCTGAAGAGTGCTACTGTATAGTGAATCCTGTCATACACCTGTCTGAGAGGACAGCGGCATCACAGGCATTGTTTAAGTGTTTTGAATAGTCGCAGCATTTGCTGGGCACGGTTTGTATTCTGGAAAATACATGGTGGCAGTGGAAGTTTGGTGGGTAAAGGGTTAACTGCGGAGTTAACCAACCCTGGTGATGATCGCTCTCAGTCTGCTGGCCTGAGATTGTGTCCTGCAAGCTGGAAAATATCTGCGCAGGGTGAGACTGAGAGTGGTATCGCCACGTCCTTGTGACGCGCACGCTCGGTTCAGACTTGTGTATGGTCACGTGGGATTGACGTACAGCAGATTTGGGCCGGGCGTACGTCACAGTCAGGACTCTGCAACGTACAGAACAGCCTAGAGTGCAGCAACCATAAGTGTGTAACACACAGCACAGCATACAAAGTATGACAGTTAGGGGTATGCACCATACGGAACAGTGTGTAGAGTATGGCAGTCAAAAGTTTGTAACATGCAGCATAGTATACAGAGTATTAAGATCAGTGGTATATAAAATACAGTAGAGCACACGGAATATGGCTGTCAGGAGAATGTAACATACACTGGTGAGATTACTGTTCTGTAGTTGCTTCTGCAGAACTGTAGGAACACTCCTGGTGGGAGTGCTCCAAGGAGGCTGGGAAACATTGTGCTGGTTCTTAAGTACTCCTCTGGTGCGGCCCCTGGCTGGAAGCCTTAATGCTGAAAAAAGATGTATGACCATGTATTTCCCAAAATGTTATATTATTTCAGGACTCTGCCAATCCCAGTTCAACGGGCGGAACTTATCGAATTGCAAACGTCCATTTTTAAATTTATTTGGGGCGATAAACGTGCTAGAATTTCTCGAGATACTCTTTTCAAATCTAGACTTCAGGGGGGTCTAGGGGTGCCTAATTTGCTTTTCTATTATCGGCTGCACAACTGTCACAACTTTCCTCTATATACCATGTAGCAGTTATCACAGACTGGGCCAAGATAGAAATTAGCTCGCTTAAGGGTATTTCTATCGAGATATTGAAATGGATGACTTCCAGGCAAAGGCCAAAGATAATGGTCCCCACCTTATCACATTCTATGGCCCTGTGGGATCGGCTGCATGGCAAGGAAGGCATGACCTCCTCCCACACCCCCCTTGCACCACTATTCGACAATGTAAATTTTCTACCAGGACTGCAGCCCAAAGCTTTCCAATGGTGGATTGACAAAGGTCTTTATAGAATTGGAGACTTTATTAAATTCCATAAACCAATCTCTATTTCTTACTGTCTAAATACTCTCCAAATCGGAAATGTTTAGACAAATACAACATTATTTACAGTCGCTACATATCCCTAAAGTGGGTCTCCCATTGCTAACACAATATGAACGGGGGTGTTCGGGAGGGATTGGCCGGGGCTGGGAGGGGGGCGATCTCCCTAATTTATGCAGCACAACTAGGTTCATTCACTAAATTGGCCTACATGGTTGCATGGGAATCTGATCTAGAGGGTAACACTTTCTATAGAAGAGTGGAAACAGTGCACCATGAGATTGATTAAGGGACTGCTTCATTTCTCTTTATTAGAGGCTAACTATAAGATCTTTTATCGACGGTACCTGGTACCAGCCAGGCATGCGACCATGTTCCCAGGGACCAGTGCTCTATGTTTTAGAGGATGCAATCAGCAGGGCACTATGATTCACTTTTGGTGGGAGTGCCCAAAATTGCATCCGTTTTGGAATAGGTTTTTTGCCCTGCTTTTTAGGATTATCCGGGTCCCTGTCCCGAGAGATCCGCAACACCTATTACTGAACAAACCGGTTCCGGATATTCCGAAAGCGCAGGGCAAACTTATATCGTTTTTCTTTCTAGCGGCTAAGATTTCAATCGCCCGGTCCTGAAAGACCGAAAGAGTACCATTTCCTATGGTACGGTCTAAATTAAACTGGATTATGATCCACGAGAAACTTTATAGTATCTTGCAAGATAGATATACGAACTTTGAAGCAGTATGGGAGCCATGGTTGACATATCAAAAGATATTAAATCTTTCGGGCACATTGTGAGCCTCCCCAGGTTAACTATGTATTAGAAATATGAGCCTCAGTCTGCAACTATTTCCTTCTCTTTCTCTTTTCCTCTATCTTTCTTTTTTCTTGTTCCTTTTCTTTCTAATTTAATAGTGTTTCCATTTTTAAGGGTCTGGTGAGAGGTGTGATCTAGTCCACCAGAGGGAAATAGCTACACTTTTAGCGTTAAGAAGAGAATCAATAAAACTACCTCTTAGGGTTGCCACCTTTTCTTCAGGCCAAACCCGAACACTATAGCGCTTCACGGCAATTTGTTTGTAAAGTATACACTATGCATGTATTTTAACCTCTCCCCAGAGATAAAGTAGATGCCTTTCATGGTTTAATCATATATAGCAAATGGGACTATCAAGGCCCTGAATATTCCTAAAGGGGGGAGGGGGGGGGGAGAGTTACAGTGTAGACACTAAAGACTTCCAGATGATTTACTGTGATGCACATGCTATTTGACTGTAACAAAACTAGGGCTGCGGAAATTAACGATTCATTTCTCTAATTTTGATCGATTAAAATTATTTTGATTGCTAATGAAAACACTCACCTCTCCGCCGGCTTCCGGGAGTCCCGTCGGTGATCTGGTGACGTCACGGACCCAAGTGGCTCCGTCGGCTAGCGAAGGCAAGGGGGGAGGAGTCCGGTGACGTCGATGTCCGTGACGGCTAACGAAGGGAAGAGGGGAGGAGTGTGGTGACGTCCGTGACGTCACCGGACTCACCTCCTTCCCTTCGTTAGCCGACGGAGCCACTTGGGCCAGTGAGTTTGCCCAAGAAACTTTCTGCACGAGTGCCAGCCAAGGCATTGGCCTATACACATACAGCACAGCAATTAAGTAATACAATGAACCAGGATCACACGAATCCAGCACATTATTATTCTGAGTTGCCCCACTCAAGCGGCGGCCATATTGAGGGGGGCATGTGAGATTAATAACGTGCTGGATTAGTGTGATTCTAGTTCATTTTATTACTTCATTGCTGTGCTGTATGTGTATAGGCCAATGTAGTTGGATCTGTATGTGCGTTATAATTAATCGAAAATTCATTGATTAAAAAGATTTTAGATTAATCGAACACAAAAATGTTAATCAGTAACAGCCCTAAACAAAAATGTAATTATAAAAAATGGAAAACCAATAAAAACTTTGAAAGAGAAGATGTATGACGAGAAATGGGGCAGGTAAAGTGCATGTAAACCATAACAATCAACTTCTTGTATTTGTTCCCTTTTGATCTGGTAAATACACCACTGAAAGCATTTTTTTCACATTGGTACACTGACCCACATTTGGTGGGATTGCCCAAGAAAAGCACCCTTCTTGGAAAAGGTCTTTAATACATTTAAACGAGTGACTGCATGTTACCTAGCCTGCACTTCATAAGTAGCATTACTCTCCTGCCCACTGCTATGGCAGTCATATCAGGTACTGGACGACCGTAATCATGCTTTCCATGCAAGAAGGTGTGTAAGGAAAATATATGATAATGCTAAATCACAAACTGTCTGTAGTTTTATATACAGTATGTATAAATGTGATTTTATTCATATACAGTATAACAACAAATATAAAGCCTATATACACACACACCATATATTCAATATGTATCAATATCAATATCTATCAAGTGTGATGTGCTTTTCATAAGTTTATGCTGAGTCATGGTACCGTGGATGGCAACAAGTAATAAGCATCAGTGGTACCACTTTGTTCTAATTGGGTGTGGCTGATCAAGAAGCATGTAAACATGATAGGGGTTCACCATGTATTTCGGAGCACTCCCAGATAGCTATCATATGCTAAAAAATTTTGAGCCATTCCCTTTTACAGGTGTTTTATCCCTACTCAAAGGCATACAGTACATGAACCTAACCAGTCACACTTTCTGAAGAGGGTGCTTCCTGCCTTGGAATAGTCCTGCCTGTTGAGCTGTATCTGTTCCTCACAGGACGGTTATTAGCCACCTTGATATGCCATTGGGTTGGAAGCCCCAATGTCACTCAGCAGTGGCGTAACTAGTGACCTCAGGGCCCCATGCAAGAATCCCATGAAGGGCAAGGAAATAAAAAAAAAAAAACACTGTCCTCTTTCATCTCCCCCTTCATGTCCCCAGCGACCCCATGTCACCTTCGTTGATACTTCCAGCTCCCTGTCTCGGTCTCCCCCTTCGTGTACGCAGCACTCGGCGGCAGTTCTGTGTGATGAGGGGGCGGGGATTACACCGCTCCCTCTCATTGGCTGCTGCCCGGCTGGATGATGCTTCACGCTGCGCCCGGAACAAGATGAGGGGAGCAGCGTGAAGCATGTAGGGCCCAGGACGGGAGGAAGAGGTCCCGGGACTGGTAATCAGCGGTCACCAGTGGCCCCTTCCTCCTGTCCTGGGCCCCCTCCAAGTGGCCGAACTCCAGGGCCCGGTCGCGACCTCTGCGACCCTGGTAGTTCCGCCACTGTCACTCACCGATTTATAAGTATGACACTATGTGTGATTCCTGTCACCGTGGTCATTATACGATATCCCACTGGAAATTGAGCTGGTGCTTTTTGTTCTTTTATTTATTTATTATTTATTTACTTAGTAAGAAGCACTTCTGATTGGTCAGCATGTTCATATAACCGTGCCGACCATTTGTGAGCATTCTGCTAGATACTCAGTGCAGGACTGCAGTGCAGAGTACAGTGTACAGACCGAACAGGTGCGCCCGTGGGGGGGGGGAGTTATGAAGCTTCCACTGAAAAGTATGACCAGCATGGAGAGATGTAGCAGATTTGTGTTGGTTATTTCATTTGCTCACATTTTGTGAGAAAGTGGAAAATACCCTTTGAGTACATTTAACTGGATCCCTCCTGGAAACTGGCTAATTCTCCAGATCTGACTGACAGAGCTGAAACATGGCAGCCAAAGTGACACTTACAGTGTCTTCATCACCAACTTGAATCCTTTGAGGATACTGAACTGGAGTTGTAGCGTCCCTAATTCAGGATGCAGCAGGTTCCTGGATTAACATTAAGCTGTTCAATCCAATTTAACTATAGTGTAAGGCTTTGATCTTAGTGACCACGCTGCTTTACATTTTACTGCAGCATCATTCAAGAATCCTGGAAACATAATCCTTTTAGTGCGGCCTAGTTCTACCACAGCCCCACGTTAAAGAAGAACTCCAGGATTTTTAAAAATTAACCTTTGCAGTGCGGGAGTAGTGCTTGTTTTGTCTAGGGCACAAAAATAAAAAATAAATACTCATCCGATCCTGGCTGCTAGACCGGTCACCACAGCCTCTTCTCCCCTGGGCTCTGGCAGTCTAAGGACCCGTAACGCCGTCACATCTAATGCAGTCTAATGGAGGTTTTTTTCTTTCTGGTTATGGCCTCTATCATTATAATGCAAGCCCAGAGGTCTGCTTTAATGCGTATCTAAACCCAAAACTAAAAAATGTTATATATCGTTTCTCATTGATCCTTAACCACTTCAGTACCGGCATGTTACACCCCCTCCATTACCAGGCCATTTTTTCGTTTTCTGTGCGGTGATAGTTTGATTGGGAATTACTCCGTCACTCCCGGCCTGGTGACACCCCTGATCAGAGTCCCCCCTTTCACATGAGAATCCACCCTAACTTTCTATTAGGAGCCCCCTTCCCATCAGAGTCCCCCCTTTCACATGAGAAGCCCCCCTAACATGCTATCAGGAGCCCTCTTCCCATCAGAGTCCCCCCTTTCACATGAGAAGCCCCCCTAACATGCTATCAGGAGCCCTCTTCCCATCAGAGTCCCCGTTTTAACATGAGAAACCCCTCCCTAAGCCTGATGAAGGGGACCCTGCGAGGCCCCTAAAGCGCTTGCCAATGAGATACAGCTATTGGCAATAAAATATTTTGCTTTTTTAACTTATGGTGTGCTGGTGACATTTTTCTATTGTTCATGTGTGGAGGTGCCATCCGCAGTCATTTCGAGCACCCATCTTCATCAAGTGGGAATCCTGGTAAGGAGTGCGGTATGGTTCCTGTTTCTGTCTCTTCCCATCATAGTCCCCCCTTTTACATAAGAAGCCCCCCTTACGTCCTATCAGGAGCCCTCCTCCCATCAGAGTCCCCCCATTTCACATGAGAAACCCCCCTACCGTCCTATCTGGAGCCCCTCCCCATCAGAGCCCCCTCCTTTTTCACGAGAAGTCCCACTAACATCCTATTAGGAGCCCTTTTTCCAATAGCAGAATCTAGCTAGCAAATGAATGGGGCGGAGGGGGGAGTGTTGTTGTAGTGATCCGGCGTCTACCAGTCCCCATGGGCACCGGATTCCTGGGAGTTTCCTGTATATGACATCTAGGATCCACTTCCCTGTTCTGTTTCTTGAAAACAAATGTGAACAAAGAGTTGTAAAAATGACAGCATTCTATAGCGTGTTAATTATTAAACTTTGTTTCATCTATGTTGACTTTGTAAGAGAGTGAGAGAAATCAGTGTGCACACAATCTGTACTGTACTTCCTGCAGGCGCTCTGAACAATGCATCATAATACATCTTCACATTCGGTCATTATTAATAATGGATGACTTTAAGAATATGTGGAGTTCACACACCACATGGTAAGTTATTTATGATGTATGTCTGTTTGTTTGCAATCCACTTTCTCTAGCTGAGTTTACTCTGAGTGTGTCTATGAGATCTATGACTATGGTTTTTAGAGCCCAGAAACCAGAAAGATGCTGAACAGAATTGTTTGCTAGGCACTGAACAATGGCTGTTGTTTGCTATTTTCTGTTGGATGCCATTTAGACACAATAGCTTAGTCATTAAATTGTGGTAAGCATCGTTTATTATGTTGTGCCGACTTTCTACCTGTGTCATTGGGTGTTAGTTCCATCTCTCATTTCCAGAGCATAGATAGTTTTTTTTCTTTTAGATGTGTCTAGCTACATCATTGTACAAATGCTGAATGTTTAACTTTTGATGCCTATGTACCAAGCAAAACCTTTCTTTTTTTAGATTAGGGAAGTGTTGCTACCCCTGTCAGGTTTTAATGCTTTTCTTCGTCACTCTTTCTAGTTGTCCTGGGGACCACTGTCACCTGCAAAGACAGTGATGTTAAAGTGTCTCAGATGGGTTTTCGTCTCACTTTGGAGAGAACTCCTCTGAACCATTCCCTATGCTAATAATTTGCCCCAAATGTCTTAAATTTTTTTTACAAAAAGATAGATATATTTAAAACCCCCTATATACAGGTATATATTGAGGATGAAACACCTGAAGTCAGGAGTGTAAGGCATTAAAGAGAAAATTGACTGTTTGTTTGTCTAATTTGTTTTTTATTTTTATTATTTGCAAAAGTTTAAATTGATGTTTTGTAATATTTTGCCTTTAAAAGAAAAAAGAACTTCAGTAGGAATATTATTACAGGTGCTTCTTTATATTGGTATTTATATAGCGTTATCAACATACACTGCACTTTACAGTGACCATTCACATCAGTCAAGGCCAATTTACCTACCAGCACTTCTTTGGGGTGTGAGCAAAAAGCAGAGTATTTGGAGGAAACCCACACAAGCACAGGGAGAACATGCAAACTCCATGAAAAGAGTCCCCTCACCGGGTTTTGAAACAGAAACCCCCCATTGCTGCAAGACAGACGTGTTAACCACTATGCCACTGTGCTGTCTATTTTAGCTTTCTAAAAATGAAAGGTAAAAAATAAAAAAAAGAATTAAAAAAAAGATCAGTCGTTTTTACAGATAACTTGAGCTTAAAATTCAATTTTATTTTAGATTTTACTATTATACTGCATATTAAACAGTCTGATTACTTAGTTTAAATGATATTGGTAAATGATTGTATAATGATATTATTAAAACATAGAAAATGTGTTATTATATTTTGACTTTTTCATGTTTACATTTTCATTTTGTACCTTCTGTCATGTGAAGTTGTTCTTCCAGCATCATATTCACCACTGTGTACCATACCATCTGTTGGAAAATAATTACTTTATGTACAGGTGTCACATGTTTTCTATTAAATATGGTATTCATATCAAAAAGGCTTTTTTTCTGCACATTTATTGAAACCTTTGATAAGTAGTATTTTTTTCCTGATATAAAATATTGCTCAGCATTATAGATGACATTAGATTACTATTACACACAAATATTAGTACCCATGCAGCTCCCCACCCCTCACCTCTACAAAAGCAAGAAATCCCACTCCATAACACTCCATTTTTTTCGAATAGGTTTTGTCGTTTGTGGACATTGGAGGTGTAAACTGCTGCCTGGTCTGTCGTGAACTTGTTACCTAATACCCATATTGCATTATATCTCTCCAAAAGCTCTGTATTATACCTATGATGATACCGTTAACCATGAATCATAAATTGCAGATAACAATTCATGTCATTCATCAAATATCTGAGTTTCAGTATATGTGATATGACACAACTCACAAGCTTCCCAGTTAGGGTAACATTATGTTGATAGTTTGCTTCATTATTGAGGAAACTGCAAGACAGGACGGATCAAACTATCAACTCGTATGAGATAATGAGGTACTTGGAACACCTTTAGATAACTTATAGTGCAAATTCCTGGAATGTTGTGAGTCTGCATCATAAACAGTAGCTGCGTCCATGTCTCAGTTATGTAGCATGCTTTACAGAAAGAGAGCTAATAGCTAAGTGCTTTAGATAGCATATCTTTTTATTGTGTAGTAAAGTAGGTGAGCCTTTATGAAAATGTATACCAAGTAACCTTGGTGTGGGTCACCTTATATATTGTATCTTTTGACTACCTGTAAGTCCTGATTATGTATAGGTGATTAATATATATATATAT